>NW_027526460.1:20514352-21092984 GCF_048455015.1 Haemaphysalis longicornis | reverse complement strand
CTCCGGATTAATTTTGACCACCTGGGGATCTTTAACGTGCGCCGAAATCTCGTACACACGGGCGTTTTTTGCTTTTCGCCTCCATCAGAAAAGCGGCCGCCGCGGCCGGGAATCGAACCCGAGGTACCGTACTGGCGCGGGGCCGTGGATTAATTTAGAACAAGCGGGAATCTCCGCAGAAATCTTGACACACGGGCGTTTTCTTTTTCCACTTTCATCAGAGCAAGCTGTTCCAAACTCTTAGATTTCTTAGCTGTGTCACTTAGCTCCACAAGACATAGTACTAGTGAAGTACAGCTATTCTGCATTCGGGTGCACGTTCTGGAATGCCGATTCAACGTTCGCTCTGCAAAAAAAGAAAGAAAGAAACAAACAAACAAAGAAGACACACCCCACTTCTTGAAACCGGAGATGCTCGTGGTCCCGGAGGGAGTCGGCGAGCGTGCGATAAAGTTTTTGAAAACGATGAGCAGGCAGGGTTGCCGAAGTATGCTTAGTTGCTGCTGGGAGAGACACCTCCAGAGCACGGGTTGCGCGCAGTATAACACGTCTTTAAACGCGTCCGCTCGCGCACGCTAAAATAAAACCTTAGAAGACGCGTGTTCTTCGCACGTAGAATCGTTCGCGCGTTGCGCCTGCATCGTGGCGTCTCTTTAGCGCAGCCTGCGGGAAGCGGCAATCGGGGCAATTGAATGCGGCCTCTTTTTCGCGCTCTTCCGAATAGCGCTATTCCGCGAGCTGACACCGCGTAGGTCGAAGCGAGGCCTGCTGGTCGCGTCGTCCAGCGTGGCGGCGAACGCCGGTTGGAGCTTTCTTCGTTGGGTCGTAATGAAATTCGTCACCAATTGACGCCTCTTGTTCCCAATATGGTGAGGCGAAAAAAAAAGATCGTCGGGAACCGCCGCTGCGGGGCCTTTCGAACCCGGGGCGGTGTGTGCGGTGAGTGCCGTCCGCAACGGTCGTTTTGGACTTCTGGCCAGACCTCTGCATTTCGCCCATGTCTCCCGCGCCGTCTTGTACCTGGCCTGGCTCCTTTTTTTTTCAGCTTTCTTTGGTTGTTATTTATCTTCTCCACTTCTTCAGTTTCCTTTTCCTTTTTATGTCTTGCCTGGCTTGTATACGCAGCCGCGTTTCTTGGTTTTATGCTTTCTTGTTTTCAACTGCAACCTGGGTTGCGAGCAAATAATACCTGTGCGCTTTGAACGCCCTGCAGCTCGCTCGCTGTAGTTGTCGCCGTACATGGCGGCCCTTATCTCTGCCACTAGAGTTTTACACCCGGTTTTCCTACGGCCAATGCTCGCGGTTAGCGAGGATAGATAAGAGCGAGAGAGCGAGAGCGAGAGACGTTGGAGTGCAGTAACGTCGCAAGCTTACACCGGTGAAAGCAGCCAGGAATGGTTCTCGACACTACGTACTCGCTTATAGGGTCGGCGATGATTACGACTTACGAAACGGCGGGGACAGACTATTCAGTACGAGCAAAGCGAACCAGCTTTTTTTTTTCTTATTGACGTCGTTATTTCGGATTTTTTCTTATTTTTGTTTTACGGCGTTGGTGTAGCGTTCGCAGCGCACGTGTTTTGTCTGCGCGTTTGTTTTCCAATTTGTGCAGGAGCGGTTGCGATGGGACGGAGAGATTGGCTTCCCTTTTCATCAGCATGAGGCACATGTCGGAAGAAGCTGCTCCCCATAGGCACGCGTTTCTCAGCGCACGTTAATGGGGCTCGGTCGAGTGGCTTTTCACAAGTTACCAGATAAAGACAGCAGCTTCGGTTTCTGCTGCTGCTCGCCAAACCTCGTCCTGTCTAGCTACATAAAAAAATTTCACGCATCTCCACGAAGTTGAATCATGACGAGTGGGCGAAGCACTGGGGGTCGTTCTTACCGTAATTCACCCGCGTTATTGCCCACTCGTGCATGTAAATTAGTGATAACGCGTGTGTTCAGAAGTTACAATTCCAATCCGATCCGATACAATTCAATTTAATCCAATCCAATCCATTTCAATCCAATCCAATCCATTTCAATCCAATTCCAATGCTTCTCGCGCATGCGCAACACACTTTGTACACGGACGCCAATGCACGGACAAAGCGAGTTTTTAAGGAGCTTCGCACCTAAAATATGAAAGTAGATTCGCCTGGTGCTGGCTCAGTATACTGGGCAAGAATAACCGCTCTGATTGATCTCAAGATTTGGGGCCGGCAGCCCGCGTCGGCAGATCCATAACGCCACTTTTCTTCGTCCGCTATCGAGCCGCGGCGGCCGCGGCTCCAGCCCACACCTCCCCTGTCCCACCATCCCTGCAGCGCACCCGAAATAGGTGCGCTCCTTCACCGCGATTTCTCCCGTATTGCCATTCGCTCCCACAGCCCCGGCGTAAATTTTGACGCCCGTGGCGCTAGGGCAGGCCGATCTGGTTTTAGCATAATCGTATGTATATATTTTTTCGCGCGCGATTTTTGGTTGGTCGTCACGGCCGCGTCGTGAACGGGAGATGCTGCGATCACGGGGCCCCGGAAGTGAGCGTCGGCGCCGAAGGTGGCGACGCCGGAAGTTCGGCAGCGGCGCTATGTGGCAGCGCACCGGTTGCGTCGGAAGCGGCGGCGCAGGGTCCGCTCGATACCTTTTCTCCGTTCTTTTTTCTCCACCTCCGAGTGATTGTTATTTGTACGCCTTTACTTTTTGCGCGCCACGGGGGAAAGCAGTCACGGCTCGCACGGCGGCCGGATACCCGCCGGCCCCGGGCATCGCGGGGGGCAAGGAGAGCGGTCAAAAAACGCGCCCCGGCTGGAGCGAGCTAAGGAACGAAGCAAAGAAGGTCCGCGATTCGAAAATAAGCAGAAGGGGGACGGGAACGAAATACCTACAAAGAAACGTATTCCGCTTGCGAAGTTGTCCTGAAAACTGCGAGCCCCGTAGGCTTGGTGTCGTTCTTGATGTTTTGTTTCCTACACTCCCTCTTTCACACTACCTCCTCTTCTTCACTTTGGTCTTGTGTTGCCTAAAGCTCTTCTTTTTTTTATTTTTGACGTCTACGTTGTCGTAGTTCGCCTGAAACGTCGCCCGGGAGGGACTCTGCAATATGCACTCTCTTTCTCAGCTTTCCTCGCTTCCTTTATTCTGTCGCTCTTTATATATTTATGCTGACTGCGAATTCGAGATACTCGATCTCCCTCCGTCCCGGATTTTTTTCTTGTCCTTGGGTTGAGACCCCGCTCGTTCTTTGCGCCTTTGTTTTCGGGGGCCGCCACGGCTCTCTCCTCCTTTTGACGATTTTCGTATACCTGAGGCGCAAACAGCGCTCCGGCGCAGCGACTTCGTATCCGCGAGCAGCGGGTTCCTTTTTGGTCCTGACAGGGTGTCTTTAATCACCGAGCGTAGATATCTTTGCTTTCCCTCACTGCGCGGCTGCTTCGCCGCGTAGCTTTGGTGTCGAGCGTCGGAGCTCGGAACTTTTTGTTGTGCAGCGGCCAATAAAGACAGCGTAGGCAGCACAAAAGGTGAATGGAAAATTATCCTGATAGCCGTGGGATATTTTGCCCCACTAGGTTTCTATTTGTAGAAGCCGGTAGTGGACACTGCATTTGACAGTTCGATTATTCTTCGGTTGTTGGCGAAGTGGTGTTCTGCACGCGAACGAACTTCCGTTTCTTTATTGCGCGTAAACGTTTGCGGTCTCAGCGATGGCACTGTTGGCTGAAATCCAAACTGCAAACCGCCTGCAGGTGAATTTCTAGCGGGATCGAGTGTGCAAATCGTGTTTTTACCTGTTTGACCTAGTACGTGCTCCTACAAATTCCGTATAATTCCACGTGCAACCTCGACTGTCTTCGTTTAATCGCTATCGTGCAAGTTAGGCCGGGTTCAGACTGTTGCCACAACTGTCGTAAGACCTTAAAGAATCACGTCATTTCACGTCTCAGCCAACCGACTGCGGGACGCACCGTTTTTTTTTTTTTTTTTTTTTTTACGTCCATAGATCACAATATGGCTTTTGCATCGGTAGTCTGAACATAGCCGTACAGCTTGCGATTTTGGTTTCCTGTTGGTTTCCTGTATATGACACTCACAGCAGTGGGGAGCTTTTCAGTTTGCCTTGATCACTTCTGAATTCACGGATTAACCTCGGGCTTCTGCTTCAAGTTGCGATACTATCGTTCGTTTATCGAGCTTTCATCTTTCTTTTTGCCTAAGGCTAACACGAGTCGTTAAAATAGTGCGGATAAGAACATATAGGTGGATTAAGCGATGGCGTTTACTTCAGGCGTGTTCACTGAGGGAGAACAAATCGAGTACCCACTACCTGCGAACCAGAACCAGTAGTTTGTGGGTGTGGCTAGATTGAGCCAATTATCCAACCACAACAACTCACATCAATGTAGCCGTTACAGCTGCATTGAGGTGGATGTCAAATCTTCCTTCGTAGAAACTTACTCCACCTTGGGGATTTCTCTGAAATCTGGTCGATTAACACCTGTTCATTACTTCGAGTTGATGATCAATTCGCTCTCGCGCTGCAAACGACTGGCCTCCTGGTTAGCTAAGTTATTAGAGTGACTGCTCCAGTTAAGCGGTGGTCCCGGGTCGAATCCTGGACCAGGACGAATTTTTCTTCAACTGCGAAGTTTCTGAGAAAGCTGTCCAGCTTTCATTTGTAACCGTACGGCTGCACTGAGGTGGATGTCAAGCCTTCCCTTCGTAACAACTCATTTATATATATTTTGCTCTTATATAAACTTACGTACACTCGGTAAACAAAGAAATAAAAAATCGCGCGCCTCTTTCGTCCGTCCCAAAACACACAAGCGCTGCGATGGATCCCATCTCGGCTACGGGCGGACCCGGTGGAGCGGCGAGCTAGCGCAGCTACCGCGCACCGTTCGACGACGCTTCCTCTGATCCCCTTTTTCTTTCCCCTCCACCCGAGCTCCTCCTCTGTCCCGCACATGCGCCCCGGAACATTCATCGTGCCTCTTTTCCCTCGCGGTTCTTCGCGTTTTCTTCGTTCCTCCGTTTCGTCCTCTTCGTTCTTTGGAATCCGTTCGATCTCGCCGGGAGGCCTTTGTTTTCCTCCTCGCCGTGGCGCGTCCACTCCTCCCTTCCCGCTCCGAGTTCAAGTCTGACACGACGTGGAGTGGGTGTGTCTTGGGGAACGCAGTGGCCGCCCGGCGCGTATCTCGGACCGTAGACTGTGCCGCGCCGCTTACTACGCACAACGGCGTGCACTTGGGGCGAACGGCGAACACGGGTGCGCGAGACGGAGACTAATGTGCGCCGAAGGAGCGGAGAATGGAAAATGGAGAGACTGCGGTAACGGCCGACACGGTTCCCTTATTGGACCGGCCCTGGGCGATCATTATATATGATTCGCTCGCGGCTATCGCAACGACGCAGCTTCTCCGGCAGCCGCTCGCTGCAGGCTTCTGTCGCCCACTGTCCGGCAGGATAGGAATGTGTGGACATCTGCCCTTATGAGGACAACTGGAGAAGGCCGTAATGCAGAAGCTGACAAGTTCAGGATAGCCAGGGTTGACCATGTGTTCCGAACTCCTTGAGTGCAGAGGCGGCCGTAAGTACGCGACTGCATTGAGGAGGAAACGGTGCACCAGCAAGTAGTAGAATTGCAGGAGGCTCTAGGGGGCACTGTTTGTTGTAGCTTCAGTTTAAACCTAAGGCGTTGGTTTGACCATCATGAGCCATGTAATCATAGTACAAAATGCCGTCCTGAGGAGACAAGTACAGTCGAGCTGGGTGAACGCCTCTCCCCCCTCGCACCACCTCCCAAAGAAAAAAAAAATCCCGGGCCATCTCACTAACGTGAAACCAGGGGAGGGGCGAAGCATGCAGTGTATTTGCCTTGGTGTTATTTGCCAACGGAGATGAACCGTTTGGGTGTAGAGGTATACAGCTTTGCTGTAAAAGTCTCTAGTCTTTGAAACACGAAGCTCTCTAGCGTGAGGCGTAAACGAGTGCCCCGGCGGTTTTTAGTACGCGTTACAAAGTGCTCCAGCGCGAGGTGTAAACGAGTGTCCCGGTACCCGCCGCGGTGGCTCAGTGGCTAAGGCGTTGCGCTGCTGAGCACGAGGTCGCGGGTTCGATTCCCATCCGCGGCGGCCGCTTTTCTGATGGAGGCGAAGATTTCGGTGCGCGTTAAAGATCCCCAGGTGGTCAAAATTGATCCGGAGCCCTCCACTACGGCGCGCCTCATCGCCTGCGTTGCGTCGGCGCGTTAAACCCTACAAGCAATCGAATAAGTGTCCCGGTGTTCTAGTTACGTTTTGGCAAGAGAGAGAGAGAGAGAGAGAGAGAGAGAGAGAGAGAGAGAGAGAGAGAGAGAGAGAGAGAGAGAGAGAGAGAGAGAGAGAGAGAGAGAGAGAGAGAGAGAGAGAGAGAGAGAGAGAGAGAGAGAGAGAGAGAAACTTCATTGTACAATGCAGTTAGGAGGGCGGGGTGGCCGGTGGCAGCATGAGTCTGCCGGCAGCGTTGGCTCGGTTCACCAGGGAGATATGGATCCCCGGATGCGAGCTACCCAACGCCCCCTCTCACTGCTCGTCACACGCTATGGAGGGGAAGGGATCATTAGGACATGCCCGCATGGAGTGCGACACGGTGGCTAGAGCACCGCACGAAAGGAAGTTGGGGGAGGGAAACAATGTGGGGTGAATATGGTGCAGCAGTGCACGGCATGGAAGAGTGTCGGTCTACAAGAGCCGTTCCTGGGAGTTATTAAGGCTGACATGAGCGCAGGGAAACGCGTGGCGGAAGAGACGGTAGTGTAGGACCAAGTCGTGATAGCTGAGGAGGCTATCTCGAGCCGATGTGGCACCGTGTGCGAAGACAAGGCTTGGGCCCGCTCAAATTGTGAGTTCTCGAGCCTCTCCGTCCGTACCACCTTCCCCGCGACGGCGGAAGAGACGGCAATTGCACTAGCCTTAACTCAACTGCCAGCCACCGCAATTGTAATCTCTGATTCGAAGACGGGCCGTTCAAAATTTCGCCCGGGGACTCTAATAACCCTTGAAGCCCTCCAAATTCTCTCCAAAAATCCACCGACCACCCCGATAGAACTTATCTGAACTCCAGCCCACACCGGTGTTGGGGGGTAACGAGGCGGCCCACGCTACTGCTCGAGAATTCTGGCGCGAGGCGTAAACGAGTTTCCTGGTGTTTTAGTACCGTGACTACCTGAGACGACGACGAAGACAGAAGACGTCAACAGCCCCAGCCCCTAAGGGGCTTCACCCCTAAAAAAATAATTTATGACATAAGCAGATGGCTGTGTCTGAAGTTGCATGTTTAGCTTATTTTCTGAGGTCCTTAAAAGCTGTTCTTAGCTGTGGTTAGTTACTGCAACGGGACTGGAATTTAAAAAAAAATCAAAAACATCGCACGCTGTTTTCCGGTTGCTTCAGCTCTTGCATAAGCATTTATTGTTACGTAACCTGTAGATAGGGACCGTGCACATGTACTGCTGTATGAAGTTTTGGTGCGGCGGATACGTGGCTAAGTCGTCTCGCTGCTGCGATGAGGCGAACGGCGGCGCCCACATATATCTGGTCGGTAATTAGACAAGAATGCTTTCGCACTTAAAATTTAAAAGAACGAAGGGCGTTTTGTGTAGTCTTACAGTGTTAGTAAACGACTGAATCAGCCCTCGGTATATTACGTATATTGTGGCTAGTAGTTGTTGTTACTGAATAAATGTGTATATCGTCATTTCACTGTTTTTTATATTTTTGGGCGCAGCCCTTCGGCAGCCGTCTCTGGGCTGAACCGCGTTGTCGGCGTAACCGAGTGAACGACGGCAAGTGAAAGAAAAAGCGAACGATGAAAGAAAGCAAACTAGGATAGTGTCGCGAAATTGGGAGGAAAGGGCGGTTCGCCGTGGCGGCGCGAGCCAGCGCTCTCCGAAAGTGTGCGGTGGGGAAGCGGAGGGGGCAGTATGCTGTTCCCGCACGAGGCGCTCGACGGCGTGACCCTTGGCGAAAACGGGAGGGGGGCGTGCGCGTGACTATGATGTGTGTTTGCTTAAGACGCAGCTCGAGGTCCCTTCCTGGGACTCACTTCGCGCCGCCGACGCAGAGGCTCACCATCGCTGCCGTCGAGAGAACCCAGGAGCGAGTGCTGCCTCAACGCACTGCTGCTGCGCCCAAATATCGAATTAGGGAGTATAGTAATCGCCCGCCATTTTTTAAAGACAAAAGCCCTAGCTGTTTCTTTAAACTTGAAAAGTAACCATCATCGTCTTCGGCAGCGGCGCTGTCAACACGAATGGTACCAAGATCACTGCCGCTGTAAAAAAGATAAATAAAAACGCATTTGGGTTCGTGTGGGACTTGAACCCGGGTCTGCGAAACAGGAGACGGCTCAAGAATTTACCTGGTGCGTGCCGCTGGACACGTGAACGTGATGGCACGTGAGTAGAACGGGTGCATGCGGAGGAGAGCTCTGACTGTAGTGAGGCTGCCGCGTAAATTGCGGCCAGTAGTTTGACGAGTAGCTTTCTAACTATTTTTTTTTCTCAGTCCCGTACTTTAGTAATTTCGCTTTAAGATAACGCGTTTATTAGAATCAATCGCTTAAAAAAAATGACGGAAGCTCACACTAACGTGCAAGACTTGAAGGTAGCGAAGCTGTACGCAACCTTCACGACCACCTTGAAGGTTTAAGTCCACGATTTCAGCCGATTTTCTCCTTCTTCGCTGCCGCAACGGCCTTTACTCCAGCACAGTTGCTAGAAGTGTGAGCTTCCTTCGTTTTTTTGGAAGCGATAATCATTGGACATCACCTTGGAGGGGCGTACGCTATGACGTGTCTTTCTCGTTCCGAGCAAGTGTTGCCACGATTACGGCGAACGCTGGTGTCTTTCTTGGCCGATCTCCCTAAGTGGATACGCTTGGCTTGACAACGTGCGCAGGGGACTCTGAACGGTCGTCGCGAGGCACGCACGCACGAGCGCTGGGTATTTTCTTGGTTTTGTTAACTGCCGGGCGGTCGCCGCGAGGCCTGAGCTCACGTTCGCGCGCTCGCCTATTTTTTCGTATTTTAAACCGCGGACGCGAAAAATTACCATTTGCTAAACAGCTTCGCTGTTCAAAAATCAGAAATAGATATACGCTATGCAGGTTGTCAGCTCAACCACGATATATTTTATCCCTAGTATACGACGACTGGCCACTATATATTTTTCGCGTGAAATGATTCCGGGAGTTCCCAAGTTTTGCGCGTTCGCGTATTCATCCTCGAATGCGTGGGCAGGTCAGGAACGGGTCCCTCCTAAACAGCGCCTAACAACACAACGACGAGGAAGAGGGGACACAAAACGGCGCTGACTCTCAACTAAAACTTTAATAAAAACACACACACACACACACACACACACACACACACACACACACACACACACACACACACACACACACACACATATATATATATATATATATATATATATATATATATATATATATATATATATATACAATCATACACCACACGTGTCTCTAAACGTCATCACTGCACAGCAGTGCGCCAAACAATCTTATCGTAGCCTACTTCCCCCAAACAAAACACAACCTAAGGCATCGTCTTCGACAGGAAGGCAAATTCCTTATCGTGCAGTGTCACAGAAGCATGACTAATGCCCTTCCCTTCACTCTTTCTTATATGAAACACCTACACCAAGAACGGGTCAGAAAAAAAATAATGCACCCGTCCGTCTAACGGCGACGATGCCATTGAACGCGAAGCTTTCTCGTGATGCATGCTTTGGTTGGCCAATCCCACACTACGGGTATGTGTCTACTCTGGAGGCGTGCACAGCAACTCTCGGGTGGGCGCTCCGTAGGCCTAACTTTTGTGTTTAGAGGGTACGGCGGGAATCGGTACCTGATGCTCTGCGTTCGCTTCGGCCATGTCGAAATGGAGCAATCGGATGGATGCCGGCTTCGTAGCGCGAGGGACTCCGGTTCGATTCCGGCCGCGGGAAGCGTTTAGATTGATTGATTGTAGGGTTTAACGCGCCGACGCAGCGCTGGCGATGAGGCGCGCCGTAGTGGAGGGCTCCGGATTAATTTTGACCACCTGGGGTTCTTTAACGTGCGCCGAAAGCGGGAAGCGTTTACTTCTTCCACTTGACCCACGATCATTCAACATCGCCGTCTGAGAACGTTGGCTTTCCTGCAGGGCGTACTGGAGTACTACGGAATCTGTGAGGACACTGAAGCTTCGCTGTAATAAATATCTGAACCAATTGCAGCCCAAGTCCGTCTGCTTGCATGACGGGAATCATAGCCACCCGGCCACAGTTATTTTTCTCGTGGGAAGTCGTCACTGCGTAGTTTTAACAACCGTTTTTACACGGTGTTGTAAAATCCTAGAGGTGGTCGAGAAATTCATCACGGCTGGTAGATTTAGCTCCACTGAGAGATACAGAAACCCATTGCTGGCTTCTGCTTGAATACTTGTCGGGGGATTGACAAAACTGGCGAGGCCTTTGCCAGATAGGTCTGGAAGCTGATTCCCTGCCGCCTCAGGCCCACGCATGCGCACGCGTACAATGTCCACGCTGGGGATGGGTCGAAAGTGCGGAGAGAAGACGACACACGTGCAACGAACGCCGACTTGCTTGTTGGTTCGTATTCCAGCACAGTCGAAGTATTCATATTCGCACCTTTCGCGCCCTCGACGACTTCCTCACAAAACGTGAGCTGCCATTATTCAGCTTCCGTACGGAGCAAAGCAAAAAAAAAAAAAAAAAATCAACTACTCCTCTGTCGAAACGACAACGACGGTAAAACGCGAAGCTTTGCAAAAATCAAGTCCAACGACGAACTAACCATCCCAGAAGCGAGCGGACAGTTTGGTGCACTGCGATTGTGTTCTCCAGTACTTTACTGATACGGGCATTTCATGGATATCCCTAGCGTTCAACCATCGTCGTCCTTAGACGACTGGGTGAATTTTATAATTGTGTACGTCCATGCATCCCTCTCCAAATGTAAGCTGCTTCGACCGTCGTGGAATTACGCAATCATATAAACGTCGCCTTCGTAATGCGAGGGACACAGTTCGTTTCCGACCACGGGAAGGGTTTTATTTTTTCTTCACTCCACCCACGATCATCATCATCAGCAGCAGAACAAGTTGGCTTTACTGCTACAGACGACATCAGTGAGAGGCTGAGAGCTTCGCTGCAACAGTGAACGGGTTGCAGGTGTAATATGGGGTTAACGCTCCCTATTTTCTTCCGCCAATTTTCTTCCGGATCGTGAAGCCTGAAAGTGTGCTCTCGCTAGCTGTAGTACTGATCCGTTCAAGACGGAAATGGTAAGCAAAGACCGTCGGATGCCCGCACCGCCATCCGAGAGCTTACACTAAAGACGAGTCACTTCTTCAACTGAGGGGGGCCTCTGTGGTGCATTCTCGCTTAGCGGGGGCGGGGAATTCGAGAACTGCTCGTAATCACCGCCGGGCGTCTGCAGAGGCGTTTGCGCGTCTCCATTAACACGCGCGCTCCCGTCTTCAGCGGAGGCCTCTCGAGGCGAAGAACTCCCGGCGTCGTCGTGCTGGGAGTTGTGAGTTTCGGGCGGCGCTCGCGGCGCCTGCCATTATCGTCATCATTGGTAATTACGGCCGCACCGTGGACGTTGCCGGCCGCTACAGCCTCAGACCTTCTGTTCGGGACGAATGCGGAGACCTTATTAGGATCGCAAAATTGTTCACAATCCCTCTCGCTCCCCCTTCCTCCCTTCCGCGGCTGCCTGCCTAATTATTTCTCCCCGTGTTTAGCTAGCCTCGCCTGGAGAGTAGGCTCGGGCGGCAAGACGGAGCCGTGTTGAGTTTCCGCCCTGGAGCGAGTGGGGAGGATAGCTTGCGTTTCACCGGGGTCGGTATGCTCGCCACCTCGTCTCCCTTTCGTATATGCCTTAGTGTGGATCATATTCCTCGACGCGCTTCCGCTGTTTGCGGAGCATAATTTGCCTTTGTGCATTGAGGGCGTTTCAGGGCGTGGTCCTGCGACAGTGTTATATAAAGGCTAACCAACCACCTTGCGAGACGAGAAGGCTGTGCTTCAAGACTAACCTGGATTTTTGGAAGTGTGTGCGACGGAAAGATTTTGGCGCCAAGGTTTGAAAGGGTCCATACACCATAGGAAACAAGCAAGTCAGAGCATGGATGTTCTTTCGTGCTGGCTCTACACAATAATCTCGTCACACTCACGCAGCCGCAAATATGGTGCCACAGCAAACACGGCCTCTGCCAGCGCTGACAGTCATAGCAATCTGCGCACATGTACATTGCACGCTCTTGTGTAAAAAAGTGTGTGCGTAGACATGTGTTTGTGTGTGTGGCGCACGTCCCTTTAAAGGGAGGGTTACGTCGATATGCGAATCTGTGACTGCGTTGGGCGTCACATCAAGGAACTCTGATGAAATTTCAACCTGTTTCGCTAGCGTCAAGGCTTGGCTGCGCAGGTGGCTACTATGTTTCATTGGCAACGCTATCGCCAACACAATTATATCTAACCTTTCACTATGTTTTACGTGATAATAAAAGTAGTCCCCCGTCATGAAGGACGTGAAGCAAGGAGACACTGTCTCTCCAAACTTGTTTTTAGCCTGTATTGAAGGTTGGGGTATTTTGGAAGCCTTATCGAAAGAAGTCTGGCCTATGCAAGATTTATTGGCAAGGCTCCCTAGAGCGCCTTCCACCTTACAATCAACCGTACTGAGTAACAAGTCACCAATAACAGGTACCAGTGCCGACTCTATGCACACACCTTTTTCTGTGCACAAGATGGAAATTTTTTCTACTAAAGCATAGTGGAATCCAGAAAAAGTGACAACAGCGCCAAAAACATTTCAACTGACAGCCCACACCTGTCGAAGAAAGCCGATTCGTCTTCGTTTTCTGTTTTTTTTTGTACACACTCGAACGCACCTCATCAACTGGGAGCGTGGCATTGAATGATACAAACCAACTACGACAATGATAAAGGCGTCGCAACCACCTGAATTAGATTATTTTAGATACACAGCCGTTCAATACCGCGCACCACTTAATGAAATGTGTTCGAGCATGTGTAAGGGAACATAAAGGCCAGTAGATATTGACGTGACGGGCCCGGAGCAAATTATTGACGTTTCTAAGTAGCTCTAGTAGGTTTGGTAAAGGGCGCATGGTGACGCCCAAATTGGGTACAAGATCATTTAGCAAACCGGAAGAAACACGAGAATGTATTGGCACCTTCCGTCGTGCGTTTCATAAAGGTAACATGGTTACGCCCTAATCAGGTAAAAATGTCATTCAGCAAACTGAGAAAAATGGGACGATTCCTGGGCATTGCAGTACTGGTTCGTGGTTACGGTGCAAGCTGCCGTTGGGGGGGGGGGACGTGTGTTATAACTCGCTAGTATAGAAATTTTGGTTTTGTCTCCTTAAAATATACAAGCACAACCCCATAGCTTCGGAAATTTAGGAATTTAATGGTTCCTGGCTTTCAGAGAGAGCCTGGGAGAGAAATTCAAGAGTCACTGTACAAATTTGACGCACCTTTTAACAGCAGAACTGTGTGAGCTTGAGTTCCTTCCGCGCCTGACGCCGCTCAAAATTGGGCGCAGCAAGGTGCAGAGGAGGAAAATGCTAGGTCACGATGTGTGAAGGAAAGAGGCGAGGAGGCAAGGAGTCGACGAGCAGGTGTTGGGAGTACGCGTCGTGACGCATATGTTCGGGTGGGGAGGCGCGCGTCGGTGATTGGCTATGCCTAGTGATGACGTAAGTCCTGTTGTGCAGGTGTTCTCCTAGTTGAGAGAGACGGCGTGCGCTCGGCGGTATCAGTATCTGATCTACCGATAAGATGGGCACACCTAGGAAAAGGTTATTCCGTAAAGGTTATTCAACAATGGACCATATTCACACGATCAATAAGGTGATAGACAAGTGCGCTGAGTATACTGAACCCCTATATATAGCCTTCATAGATTATGAGAAAGCATTTGACTCGGTCGAAACCCTAGCAGTCATTCAGGCATTACGGAACCAGGGGGCAGATTAGCATTATGTAAGAATACTAGAGGATATCTACAATGGGTCCACAGCTACCATCATCCTCCATAAGGAGAGCAGTAAAATACCTATAAGGAAGGGTGTCATACAAGGAGACACAATCTCTCCAATGTTATTCACAGCATTTTTACAAGAAGTGTTCAGAACGTTGGATTTGGAACAGGTGGGAGTAAGGGTTAATGGAGAATACCTCAGTAACCTCAGATTTGCTGATGACGTTGCCTTGCTAAGTAACTCGGGGGACGAATTGCAAAGCATGCTTTCCGCACTGGGCGAACAGAGTAGAACCGTGGGCCTGAAAATTAATATGCAGAAAACTCAAGTAATGATCAATAACCTCGGGACAGCACAGCGGTTTGAGGTAGGTGGCGAGGCAGTGGAAGTGGTAAGCGAATATATCTACTTAGGCCAAGTTGTGACCCCAGATCCCAACCATGAGGCAGAGATAATTAGAAGGATGAGAATGGGGTGGGGTGCATATGGCAGACATTCTCAGATTATGAATAGCAGCCTACCATTGTCGCTGAAGAAGAAAGTGTATGACAGCTGCATCTTACCGGTACTCACCTACGGGGAAGAAACCTGGAGGCTCACTAAGAGTGTTCAACTTAAATTGAGAACGACTCAGCGTGCAATGGAGCGGAAAATGATAGGTGTAACATTAAGGGACAAGAAGAGAGCGGAGTGGGTCAGGGAACAAACACGTGTTAAGGACATATTATTAGAGATTAAGAAAAAGAAATGGACGTTGGCAGGGCATCTAATGCGAAGGCAAGATAACCGCTGGTCATTAAGGGTAACAGAGTGGATCCCTAGAGAAGGCAACCGTTGCAGGGAGCGGCAGAAAGTTAGATGGGCAGATGAGATCAAGAAGTTTGCGGGGATAAATTGGTCACAGTTGGCACAGGACCGAGGTAATTGGAGAATAATGAGAGAGGCCTTTGCCCTGCCGTGGGCGTAGATAGGCTGGTGATGATGACCTAGGAAAAGCCAAGTAAAAGCTAGTGAGGACCACGAGCTCCGCTGTTCCCTCAGTCTTCGCACGTCAATTGCCATGGTTGCCGATTTTTTTTTTGTTTTGTAGAGAGTTAGTCTCTCTAAATGTCTGTGAAAGGCGAAATGTCTGTGAAAGGCGATGTTTTTCAATCAAGGCATCAACAGTGTAAATGGGTACGTAGCAATGTGTTATAAATGAATACGTTCGCATATTTTATTGCCGATGCCCACTGTCGGCTGGACAGCACCTCAAGGCATCGGACGAGCGTATTTATGTCGTGATGCCCTTGGTGCGTCATACGGTGGTGGAGGAAGCAGGAAAAATGTAATCCGACTCTTTAAAGATGAATTCCTCAGGAATGCAGCAACCTTTGGTCCTAAGCATAGCTGTAAGAAGGTGTAAGCTCACGGATCTTTCGAACCAATCGCAAATGAACGCTTTCTTTATTGTCACTTTATAGGACCACCTCTAACATGACCTGAAAGCACGAACGCTTCAAAAAAGTTTGAATACTGAAGCGCATGGTGGTGACGGAAAATAACAAAGTTCGGGGCGTTGGTCCCTCTTTCAGAGGATTGGTAGCAGGCGATAGCCTTAGCCGCATGCTTGCACGACCACACGCTCACCGTATACGCTTGCGGATGCGCACCTACTTGCCGAGGGATTCTCTTAGAGCCAGGCAGTTCCGCATTGCGTGACTGAAAGTGCGGAAAATCCCCATTAGTTCTTGTTGTCTGCTCGTTATGGGCAAGCGAATGGTACCCTCGACGCCATTCTGCCCTGCTCTTACCCTTCGCGCTCTTATTCTCGGAATGTTAACACACTTCTCGAGCACGCGATCATCCCTATTATGCATTGTTTGTTATTTTTGTACTTCCGTGGCGAGCTCCTGTTCTCTTTCTTTTCCTACTTATCCATTTCTAACGATGAATTGAAGGGCTAGGACAACGGGACAAGAGAGTCAACACACACAAGGCGCTGCGCCAACGCAAGGCGCGAAGTCAACACACAGACTCGCTTGTCCCGTTGTCCTAGCGCTTCAATTCCTTGTCATGTTCTACCAACAGGCCCAAACCAGCACCCTCGTGAACTATCCATTTCTGGGTAGCCCGCCGTTAACGAGGCGCACGTTGCTGTATTTCGTCATCGTCATTTATATTTTTATGCCTATCGATTCTCACGTGGCTGATATTTTTTTTTGTGGTTTTTGGGGCGCAGTATTACCCTGATCTATCGCCTCTTGGTTTCTCTTTGCCGTTGCCGTGCGTCGGGCTTTCCCTCATATCGACTCGGTATGAGGAGAAGCACGCTTGCGGTTTCGGCCAGAAAAAAAAGAGGCGAGTGCGCTTACAACTGAATTCGTCTCGCCTTCGAAAAATCGCATGACATGATATTTTTGCCATTTAAAAGGCTACTCGACTAACTCGTTAACGCCCCCTCCCCTCCAAGAAAATATAACCGAAATTTTGGGTAGGTAAAATCGCTGGAAGCCGACAACGCGATAGGAATTTCGCAGGACCTCTACACGCGCCTTCGCCTGGTGGTGGATGAATGTTGCGGAAATATAACTCAGACCTGGGTTATTTATTTACATTGTCCTACCCGGCATTTCCGAGTACACCCGGTAGTTCTACATAAATCGTAAACGTTGGCCAAGTACCGTTTTGTGCTTGAGATTGTGTTTTATGCCTAACAACAATGAATTGGAGCGCGTGCGACGCCTGCGATGAAACTTCATGTCGGTGCACTTTTTTTTTACATTTCGTTATTTTTGTTTATCTTTTTTTTTTACGTCGGCAATTCTTTGGTTTTGGTCTCTTCTGCAGCGTCTCAGTTGCGGAATTAAGTGGGAAGCAGTCAGGAGCGGCAAGCCTCGCATATCGCCGAGTAACTTCGAGCTACCAGATCAATAAATAAAGCGCGTTCCCGTGGCTCCCTTTAACGGCCCTGTGGCCGCTTCCTGGGTGCTTCGAGCCCGAACGTGGCATTTCACTTGGCACCCTTATCGCAGCAGTCAAAAAGAGGCGGCGCGCGCCCGAGTGGGAAATCCCGCGCTCGAGGAAGCGGTGGTGGCGGCGGCGGCGGCAACCCGGGGCTTATTTTAACATTCCTGGGCGTCCTCTCCTGCCCGTCGGCGGGGGAGAAAGAGGAGGGAGAGGTCTTTCCCCTCCGCCTCGCCCGGCGTCCTCCTCGCGCGTATCCCGGCGTGCCCCGGTCGGACAAAGATGGCGGGGCTGGGTGCCCGGGACTGCCGTGCGGACGCTGCCTGGGCGCATCCAGCGCGCCGCGGGCCCCCTTCGGCGGCCAGCTAGGCCCCGCTCGCGAGCCGGCCGAGGCCCCGCGCGTCCCGCCAAGCCCCCTGGGACGCCCCCGAGGCCGGACCGACGCCCCAGCACCGGTCGCGCTGCCCCGTCCCCCGGAAGCCATTGCGCCCCGGGAAGCCTTCTCCAGCGCACGCCGCCGCCGCAGCGCGCAGGCCGAGGTGAGAGCGCCCGCGCGCATGCGCCACCCCGCGATGCAGCCACCATGGCTTCTCCCAGCCCCCGCCGCCGGCCGATCCCGCCGCGACGACCGCCGCGGCACGCTGCCGACGCCGAAGCTCGGAAGAGGCTCAGTTTTAAGAGGCAGCCCCCCGTGCGTCTTTCCAAAAGACGCGGACGATGCGCGAGTCGCCGCCCCGCTGTCGAGCGGAGGGGGCGTTACGGAGCGCTGTCTCCCCAGATGCGGGACCTTGCGCGCCCGGTCCCTACCTCCCCTTTCGCCCACTTTTTTCCCTTCATCGTCCGCTTCGGCGGCCGTATAAAGGTTGAAACCGCATAGACCCGTCCCTTTCACGCCTGCATATGCTACTATGCGAGCTTACTGGACTCGGTAATGAAGTGCTAACCCGATTTCGATGTGATGCTGGAGGCGCATAGTGTCGAGGACTTACTGTGCCAACATCGTGCAGTTCCCCATATCTCGGAGGGCAGTGCATGCTCGGCTCGGTTCGCTGGTGCCCGCGTCAACCCCATTTTCGCACGTTTAGGTCTCCGTAGCAGCAGCTCCCTGTTCTACAAGGTTAGATTTTACTGTGGCACCTGTGTTGAGTCTCAAGCACCCCCCTGTGCAAGGCTTAAAGTGCTGTTCGTAATCGTGTCGCTGTGGGGTTTGCCCGAGGCAATCTCCGCCAGGTTCGGCTTCGAGCTAGGCCTCATCGTAGCTGGAAAACGCGAGTCGTTCTCAAAATAGACCCGCGTTTGATATTACTATTTCTTCCGCTACACGGCAGCAGTATCGGTATTTAAGGCCGTCATTGCTGCAGGATAAATAGCGCCGGAGACGAAACTTCGTATGTTCGCGCCTAATTTATACATCTGAAGAATATAACTGTAGTGCGCGGATGGCTGGCGAACCGTTAGTGCACGAGAATCCGTCGCGTTGTGTAATTAAGATTAAATAACCAAGAGACAAGTGATGTAAACATGTTCAATTGCTGGTCTGGCACGGAAGCTTACATATTTCTTTGAAATAGCGTCTGAACCAATAGTAGAGCTGTTTAGATTATCGAATAACCAAGCTAACATATTTTTGTCGTTTTAGGGAGCGCGTAATGTATTCGCGTGTTTATTCTCTGTCGGCCTTAGACCTATTTTAACCATGTATTGACATTTTTAAAAACGCGCCTTACACGTATTCTTTGGAGGAATGTTCCATTGACTGCCTGCGTATTTTAGGGATGCTTCTCCCCTGCACGCATGTGTGTGCGGTGAAGCACGCTTTAGGTTAAAGAGCGGAAGACTAAATTGATCGCTGAGATTGATCGCCCACGTCGCTTTTCGACCTTTACAGTGAGGTGGGGGCAGCAGCGCATGTTTCAGCAAACGCGGAGGAGTACAGCAGTGGAGTTACGTTGCGTGGAAGTTAGTAAGAGCCATCGGTGATGGGGTTGCTTGGTAGCCTGTCCTGGAAGAAATTGCGTACACTAGATCTCGGTGATGTTTTTTGCACATTTTTTGAACAAACCTAGTATTCGGAGGACAGAAATATGTAAAGAAAGGAGTCACAACAATAAAGTCGTTGTTTTGTGGTATAAAAATCCGGAAAAAGTGGGGTGCAGAAGTTTTTTTCGCACTGCATTCAAGCAGACTATTTAAGGTAACAAGTCACAGCAACTTTGTAACGCATTTGTGTTCGGCTAGTATAATGGCACCTGATTAAATATAACGTTTAAAGTGTGAAAAATGGCAGAAAATCTCAACGGGAAGTGTGGGATAAATGCGTGAGCCCCTTTTCTGTACACCGAGCTCCTTTAAAATCGGCTACATTATAATACGCAAATTGGTTGATGCCATTGTTCAGCCACAAGAAAACATTAGGCAAATTTGAGGTAAACCATAAATGCGTATTTTATATACCAGCAGTGTTCTGTTAACTAAAAAATAAACATGGTCTTGGCTTTGGCGACAGGAAAAAGAAACGCGTTGAAACAATGTGTTAACCGAAACTAAATAAAAGAGCTCGTACTTCAGCTCAATGGGGCATCCGAAGCCCTGCAGTAACAAATGATCCCAAGAGGTGGTGCGCGAGCACTGCGAACGCGGGAAATTTGAATTGAATTAACCGAACCTTCAACCCGTTCGTTATGGGAGGAGAGATGCAGTTACGGGGCAGAGGTGCACATGTCTATGGTCTTTCGACGCGATTTGCACCGAAGTGAGCTGATGTGTGCCCGTTTTTATTCTAGGGGCAATATAAGAAGTCGGATATCAAAGTATGATGTCTCAGTGGCCTTATAATAAACGTCTCCATAGGACCCCGTATACATATGCCGTCATAAGTAATTGGAACAAACAAGGATTAGTCAATACCGCAAGATATTTGTCTTACTGGCTTTATGAGAGCCATTACCCGTTTAGGGGCAGCTTTTTCTGCTAGGGAGGAATTTTTTAAACGGACACCAACGCAGCCAGGTAGTTTCCTGAAGAAGAAATTCCCATAAATTTGCGAGACTGTGTTTCAATTACTTTTGACGGCGCCTGTACGCGTATGGAAAGGTATGCACCCAGGCCCTTCAAAGTCAGCTTCACCGTTATACGCAAACGCTGTGGTAGAAAGACATTCTTTCAGGGGGCACTATAAATAGTTTTGTAAGAAAATAGGGAGACACTAGGTCCTTTTATCAGCAACATTTTTGAGCGTGGCCGAAGTGCGACACATCAAAGCGTTCTAGACTGACAGACGAGTTTAAAATGCTTAAGCCTTTAAAATTGTAAAAGCCGTTTAGGCCTGACTCTAAAAGAAAAAAACCTTGTCTGCCATGTGGCTTGTACTGGAAGTAGAGGTGTTTTGTTTTGAGCGCTGGTTCTTTCTCTTTTGAGTTCGAGAAGCGCACTTCGTGGCGAATTTCATTTCGACATTACAGGACAGTTGATTCCGTCTACTGACCTTACAATGCCGCAAGTAGCTTGTATGCGGTCTCGGGCCGCAGAGTTTTTGCTGAATTGACAAACAGGGGAAGCCTCAGTGATGTGGGGACGTCAAAGTGGGTTGGCAGATCCCGCTCCTCCCGTTAATTTGACCAGGCGTCGTGTTTGAGTGCGTTTGAGAGAGCTTCCCGAAAAATAAAAGTCTGTCGAAACGGGCATACTCCACGCAGCGCCAACAGATCCTGGCGCCAGGTTTGAACAGATGAAATAAACGTGTTAAAAAAGAAAGATCTCGTCAAAGTATTTTAGTCCTTACTAATACGCACGTGTTTCTGCGTTTTGACCTTCCTGCTCGGTCGGATCTGCACAGGCAATCATTTTTTCTTCACCGTTTCAGCCTACCTCCCAGTGTGGAATAAATTACTCTTGCTGGTTTAACGCTCATATTTACTCACTTTTTCTCCGCCGCCGTGCATCCCGAAAGAGCTTGTGATGCAGCAATTTGGGCATATATATTCACTTGTATAAGTCATCCATAGGCACGTATTGGTCTCTGTTTTAGCTGCACGAATGTTGTAGTTGCGCTTTGCTTACTTAACCCCTTTAAATGAAAGACACAGTGCAGGTTCTGCCAATACGCTTTAAACCGTTCCTATCCTGCTATGCGCTCCCCTTCAGCTTTTTGACCCATCAAAATTATTTTTACGTGTGTTGGGGTGGGGGGTTAAGGACGATATAGCGGGGGTTATTTAAAAAGATTTTTCATTCCTTTCTTCAGTTTATTTTTTTCTTGCGTAGTTCGTTGCTCAAGACGTGTTTACTTTCATATCCTGCAAGGAACTCCGTCGCAGACTGGCGTTTACGTGATCCAAAATCCTGTTATTAATCTTCCCTGAGGCCATACCGCCGCTGTCTTCATCATTTTTTATCGCTTCTTCGTTCGTCACGGCGAGTTCAGCGCGCGCGATAGCTGCTGCGGGAGCATATCGGCTTTGACGTCTGCGCTCCGTGCCGGTGGATGGCGCTGTAGCACCGGCCTTGTTTCTGCGCGCTCGCATGGAAAATAATTTTCGATGGTCTCGTCCAAAGCCACGCCCGATTCGCCCGATGAGATTCGTGATAGTGTATTCAAGTGCGGTGTAATATCGGGCTCACTGTCTAGATTTAAAAAAATGCTTAAAAGCTCATTAACATATCCACCGCGACAACGAATTGTCTGTGGAATCCCCTGTATCGCTGCGGTCGGAGAAGCAAGCGGTAGGACAGCGAGTACCGTTCACATTGGGTTAATGGGCAGTGCGAAACTACATTGCATTCTCTGTTGTCGGTAGCTTAACTGGACTAGAAAAAAAAAAAGGAATGAATGGGCTGGAGATATGAGTATATTGGTGGCAGACACAGCAGTTTGTTGCACTAGGCTGTTGGTATTGAAATGTGTGAATGGCCCTACAACAACACAATATAAAAGCCGGGAAGTTCTTACAGATCTGGATTTCTGACTGAATTTCTTACTGTCTTTTTGTTTTGAGGTAGTAAATGCTGATATTAACTTGGGTGTTTTCCTCTTTTAGGGAAAAGCTGTAATTGCAGACGGGATACTTGTCGTGCGGAGCTAATCGCTCGCATTCCTCAAGCAGTTCCACGTAAGCCTAATGTTCTCTCGATTTTACAAAGTTCTGATCTAACGAAATGATTCGCGGGTTTTGGTGACTTCGATAAGTCTAGGTGCAAGTGTAAGTGTGAACTGAGCAACAGACTAATTCGATTATCCTCCTTGCATAAGCAGAAAAACGACCGGTTGAGCGTATCTGGCTTTTGTGTCCCGCCGCTGCTACTTACTTAAAAAGTTCGCAAAATTCTGCGCTCTGGAATCCTGTCGAGGTTCGACAGCAGGAATGAAGGATGATAAATTGGAAATGTTGGTTGAAGCGCGTTGTTTTTACTTCTGACTAAACTTGTAGGAAACAGTCATTGTTGAGGATGAAGAAATGAACGCTGATGCCTTCAATATGACTGTCCGTATTTTTTTTTTTCGCTACGTTGGTCGCACCTAATACGTGGAGATAAGAATCGGAATCTACACCCCCTGCACATTGATATTGTGGTTCAGGAAGCGCGTTCAGACCTGCGTGCATTTACCCCAGGGTTGTAATACCGAGAATGAACGATAAAATGCTAATCCGCTTGAGTTGTGCCGACGTCAGAGAACAAACCCATTACTTACCGTGATACCGTGAAACAATAGAGCGCGCGTTTGTAGCTGACCACACATCATGAAGTACTTCCGAAACGGGGTATCATGTTAATAAAGGGACCATGAAGACAAAATACAAGTTTGGTCCATCAAACGGACTACTGTGTTCCGATAACGATGACACTGATTTCATCGCAAACTTCAAACAAATAAGCGAGAAATCAAAGCAAACATGTGAAGCAGTGGAGACTACCCAGCCATTTTTTTAAGACGTCAGAGAATCTTGTTTGTGCGATTGGTGGCCGACGATCTAAGGCACCGTCGACCGAGAAACATGACTGAGCGACTGTAGCAGGGCCTCTAGCTTCGTCTGATCGCACCCCTTGTTAACACACTAATAAAAAATCCCGGGCCATCTCCACTAACGTGAGACCTGGCGAGGGGCGAACCATGCAGTGTATAAGTGTATTCTTAGCGCC
This sequence comes from Haemaphysalis longicornis, assembly GCF_048455015.1. Classification (NCBI taxonomy): domain Eukaryota; kingdom Metazoa; phylum Arthropoda; class Arachnida; order Ixodida; family Ixodidae; genus Haemaphysalis; species Haemaphysalis longicornis. The sequence continues at coordinate 21,069,836 of NW_027526460.1, read as the reverse complement.
TTGGTGTTTTTGCCCATGGAAATGAAACCGTTGGGGGGCAGAGGTATACAGCTTTGCTGTAAAAGTCTCGTGTCTTTAAGCACGAAGCGTTCTAGCGCGAGGCGCAAACGAGTGTCCCGGTGTTTTTTAGCACGCGTTACGAAGCGTTCTAGCGCGAGGCGTAAACTAAACGAGTGCCCCGATGTTTCTTAGTACGCGTTACGTTCTAGTGCGAGGCGTAAACGAGCGTCCGGTTTTTAGTACCGTGACTAAATGAGACGAACGACGATTACGACGATGACGACAGGAGACGCCACAGCCCCAGCCCCTAAGCGGCTTCGCCCCTAAAAATACCGGGCCATCTCCACTAACGTGAAACCTGGGGAGGGGTGAAGCACGCAGTGTATAAGTGTATTCTTGGCGCCTTGGTGTTTTTGCCCACGGAGATGAACCCGATGGGAGGTAGAGGTATACAGCTTTGCTGTAAAAGTCTTGTGTCCTTGTAGCACGAAGCGTTCTAGCTCGAGGCGTTGGAAAACGAGTGTACCAGTGTGTTCTTTTAGTGCGCATTTTTCCCACGGAGATGAAACGTTCTAGCGCGAGGCATTAAAACGAGTGTCCCGGTGTTTTAGTGCTTTAGTACCATGACTACATGATGCTACGACGACAGGAGATGACGGCAGCCCGAGGCCCCGAAGGGGCTTCGCCCCAAAAATGTGTTTAGTGCAGGCCTATATGACGTCACGGCTACCCGTAACACGTCACTGGAGCGCGAAATTTGAAAGTGTTTCAATATGTGTTGCGTTTTTTTTTTTTTCTGTAAGAAGTCTTTCGTGGCTAGGACAGAGCTGACTCAGTTACCAAATGCTAGTTCTGTCAAAATGAACAAAGTTTTATGTTGTCTTCATAGCATCTTTGAGGCGGGAAAAGTGGGGTGAGGGGTAAAGGAGGACTCTACGTGTATGCAGGAAAGAATTTTCCTTATTGAAGCCGGGACGAAAATAATCAGCGAACCGCGCTTGCTGTCGTATATCTTCCCCTGATCTGACGATAATCTTGTCCAAACTCTGAGCGTTATCGAGAGAGGTCGAAAGTCAGTGTAAACAAATAAGCTCCCAAGTATCTCGCGGCGCACGACGCTCGTGGCGGCGGCATATTCAAAAAGCCGAAGTATAGTGGGCGAGACAAAAGGAAGAAGCCGGCAGCGGTTTTTCCGAGCCGAGTGAAAGCGGGAGAGGCTCAACGGAAATCGATGCGAGTCCGCGCTATATTACAGTCTTGCTCTGCGGAAAAGCAGGCGACAGCCGTAGCGATTATTTTCTGCGCTGACGTTGTTGGGCCGCATTTAGAAGAGCACACTCGGCCTTTTCGGCGTTCCGTCGCGGGAACAGCGGGGGGCAAGTCTGGCCTCCGCTGCGGGCTGGCCTTTGTCTTAAGCGGCCAGCCCATTTCCATATAGAGAGCCTCGACGGGTCGCCGAGGTTTCGCGCGCAGTCGGCTTCGAGCTCGCAGAAGGACGCGCTGTTCGGGACGCCTGTGCGCTGCGCTCATTCACCGCGCTCTGTGAGAGGACGCCAGTAAAAGCGCCATTTGTACGAATGCAGATTGATCGTCATCTTTTTCTTTGGCGGCCGTTCGCGTGTTGAGTGCCGTGGACTAAGGGTGCGACCGTCTTGCCTCTCGCTACGTGCGTGCGTCTTTTGTCGTGGTGCTGCGCTGCTACCTTTCATGGACGTCGGCCCTGTACGTGCGTGGTGCGTGACTTAAGATCGCTTAAGTCCCTGCATATGCAATAGTGTGTATGTAAACCCATACGAGGGCTACTCACCCATCTTGCACGAGCAGAGATCAGCCTTATAGCCACTCGAGCTTGGGAAAGGTACTGTCCCGTCCCCTGATCCTAGAGCTACGTTTTTCTTGCTTTTTTTACGATGAGCGTCACTTGCGAGCGTCGGAAGGGCCGTGTCCTGTCGTTTTTTGTTAATAAAATCTGCGTCAGACTCTATGGTATGCTAGCGTGGAGGAATGTGAAAGGTAGTACGGCGTCCGCCGGCGAGTATCGGTACAGCACTGCCGTTTGTTACAGACGAGTTGGCAAAAGTGCGACCAAGGAGAGCGTAACGCTGGCACTGCACACTCCGTTTATAGTTCTCCCTTGCCCACGACGGAGATCGATGCTCACGAGGCGAGCGCTTTACCGTCGTCGGCGCTCACAGCCATTTCTGCGACCAACCCTCATCACCCCGGACCGGCCGTCCTGGCTGCTGACGATCCTCTTCGGTCGTTTGATGCTCGCAGGTTAGATTGGAGGAGGAGGAGAAGGAGAAGGGACGTGCTGTGGCGGGTCAGCTCCGAAGAGGAGGGAGGGGGGGGGGGGGGGGGGAGGAGGTTAGCCCGGTTGGTCGATTGATTGTCGCGGGCATTCCAGCAGTCGTGTGACCCGTCCGCTGCGACGCGGCGGGGACGTCCCCGATGACTGTGTCCCCGCGCTGTCCCTCGCCGTCCCGAACTCGCTTCACGCTCGCGCGTCCAGTCCCGTTCTCATTATCCGCCGCCAGACCGGCCTAGTTTTTCATTTCTTCGGGAAGATTCTTCTTCTCTTTGGTGTAGATAGCGAGATTGTGGACAAGTGCCAACGGTTCGCGGAAGCCGGGTTTGTGCCAGTTCGCCCCCTCCTTGTTTTTGTTTGTTTGTTTGTTTGTTTTTGTTGACAGGCGCGCATACTGCTCGCGGAGATTTAGAAAAAAGGGACGGAAAAAAGGTATCCACATGAACATTCTGGCATTTTTGAGCTCCCGAAAGGGAGTTTCTTTTTATAAGGGGCCTTCCTTTTTGGGGGTCTTCTATTTCAGGTCAGCGTCTTCAATTTTAATTTGTTGTAACATAACGAGAATAAGAAATAGAAAATGAAATGTTTTTTTAGGTGTGCCTGTGGGTACATATTTATGTAAAAAAATAAAGAGATAATTTCTATTCGTACGGTGGGTTTCCCCTGCGCTAGTAGCACGATTCCGGCTGGGACAGATTTGTGCTGTCGAACTCAATTCTCTTCACCCACCCACCCACTCACCCTTCTCCTCCCCACCTCCTTTACGCTGTCTTCAGACCCCTCGCTGTTCCGTCCCGTTTCCGGCTGTTCCGGCTCGCTTTTCCGGCGTCATCCAGACAACAGCGCCGCCGACTTTTTGAGCAATAACACCACTACTGCTAGCGCAGTAAAAAGAAAGTGCGAGGGATGAAAATGTGAAGCCCGGTAGAAGCGAATACGTTCCGAGTCGTGGTTGACCCTCTTCCCTGTGTGCGCGTCGTTCTATTGAGGACATCGTAATTAAATGGGCAGCCTTGAATGCGTCTTGTTTTATTAAATAACGAGAAATGTAAAAATTGGTCCTTCCGAGCCAAATAAAGGCTATGATGAACCGGCCCTGAGGAAACGTCTGCCGAACGACCCTTCGAAAGTCAGCAAAATCGATAACGATGTTTGCCGAAGTTGTCGTCGAGAAGTGCTGCAACACTCCGTACGTGCGGTGTTCAGGGACGGCGTCTCTGGCGTGCGGGTTACAGCGGCAAAACCGCGGACTTAGGGATCAGAACGTGCCCATTACTCTGTGACAACGGACGGCACTTAGCGACAGTTGCACGCCGAAAAAAAAAAAAAACGGGAGAACAGAAAAGTATACGAACGCGCGTCACTGTCTTACTGTACTCTTCTATTTATCTATCAGCGCTATTATCACCTCATGCGGGTCGTCGCGGCGAGTGCCCTTTCTTTTACGCTGTTATTGTAGCCGAGTATAGCGGACACAGTAGTTCCTCGCGCGACGCTAGTAGGGCTTTTTTCGTGCTGAAAAAAAAAAAAAAAAGGCAAAAGGAGAGAAGCAGAGATCGCGAACTTGATCGTCAGGGTTTCCCCAAGTGGAGCGGTCTTTTCTTTCTCTTCCCCTTTTCATAAAAAAAGGACAGCGGGAGAAACATTAGCGCTGCCCAGGATCAACATAACCGCCTCGGCGCACGGAGCTTCCTTTTCTGGAGTGTGGCTTTAATCGACCCACTTTTCGCCGCATTTTCTTGCGTGCTATTTTTTTCTTTCTTTTCTCAGTCTCCGGCTTCCATAGAAACGATCGCGCCTTGAAAGGGGCGCTAGCATGAAGCGCGCATTCTTTCGGCTCTCCTTTGCGACTCGCTCATTTGTTCACGACACCCTGTGAAGATGCGTGATTGCGCCGTAATTCTGTCGGTTCTTTTCTTCCAAGCAACGAAGTAAGATTTAAGTAAGGACGTTAAACTTACGTAGCCTTATGGTAAGCGGAGTTGTCATGCGGCCGCAGGCTTGACTAAGGAGTGTCCTTAAGCAAAAAAATTAAAGCCGTTCCATTCAATGTGAAAGCTGTCGGAAGTGCAGAGCAGTGATTCGCCATAATGGGCTGTAGCGCCGTTATCCGCTCACTGCTATCCCCCCCAATGCAATTCAAATTTCCCGCCTTCGCTGGGCTCGCCCCCCCCCCCCCTTCCCCCCTGCCTGAAACTGCGCCAGCGGGAGTTTGGTTTTATTTGTGCTTGCTTTTCCTCCCGCACGTGCCGGCGCTGCGCTGCCACTTTTTTTCGCTTACTATCGCAACAACCAGCCCAACGAGCGTTCCTAACTCAATGAACGCAGGCGCTGGCGGTTAATTTCGTATGTTTTGCCTCAGATGTGCCTGCACTTTTATTCGCGCTAAATGGCGGGAAGATGTATGACAAGCGCCAGCGGTTCATGAGTTTCGAACGCTTATGACTATATAAACCGCTTGATTTTCGAAGCCTCTGGTTTACGCCGCAACGACAGCCGCTACCGTCGAAACGCCGTGTGGCTCAGCTTGGGTCCAGCGAGTTAGCTATGACGACAAGGCGAGCCCCTAAAGTGATCTGCACTTAAAACTAGGTTTATTGTTTTTCCGCTTTGAATTGTGCTCAACCGCGAGACCTCACAAGAGGATACCGTCGTGGGTTATCAACAGATCAACTGGTTCCGCCGCCAATCATCACTAATGGGCCAGCTTGCCCTAGTTCACCCGGGCCAAATTCTTTCGCTGTAGTGGTACTCCCAATATCGCTCTTGATGCGTCTATCTATAGGAATTTGCTACTATTCGCAGCACAACACATTTGGCCGTGTGATACGGCAAGTCTCCGTCGCGCCGTTATATCTAGTTACCGGCCTACCGAGTCCTTCAACCGTTCCCTCTCCGTCGCCGCATCACGGGCCTACTCGTGACACCGCCATCCGGGGTGGTGAACCAATTTTAGCACGTCGACGCCGAGATGTGCGCTACGCACTGTGCCTCCGTTGCTGCCTGTTGCGGCGGCGCGCGGTTTTTGCTTTAAAGGGCGCTCGCTGACACCGCGCAGCATCGCCGTGCTTCCCCACTGGGCGTGCCTGCCCGCGGGAGAAGCTCGCTTTGAGGTCGCGTGGGGCCCGCCTCGCGGCAGCAGCAGCGGCAGCGCGACGTAATTACTGTAATGAAGGCCAGCCCGCGCGCCTTCGTCGATCGAACGCTGCCCAAGTAGCAAGGCGTGCTGTTTGGCTCCGCGCCCCAGCGTTTCACTTCGATTCATTAGCGGCCTCACACCCGCACGCCGCCACCCCTGGAGAAGGAAGGCCACGACGCGTGCGCGGCGCTGATCCGTGTACAGAGGGGGGGCACCTTTTAATGCGTGTCAACCGTCTGGGCCGAGTTCCCCGAAGCGAGCGGTGTAGCTCAACAAAAAAGCGCTATTGGCGAAATTAAGAGTTGTAATCGTTGGAATTGTGGAGAAAAAATAACGAAAAATAACAGGAAAAAAATAACGCAGAAAAAATAACGAGAAACAAAAAATAATAACACAAAATGGATAGCCGCCAGTTATGACCGGAAAATAGAAACAAAAAGGAAAGAATAAAAACTGTAAAAATAAAAAAAAGAGTAAAAATAAAAAATAAAGTAACGAGAGCATTATGGTCTACCTAATGCAACGCCTCGACGCGATTTACTTAAAAATAAAGAGATTTGAAAATCTCAAGATTATTCAATAAATTTCTAAAGGTTTTCAAGTCGAGTCGTGAAGCGCGAGTAACTAAAAAACATAAATATCAAAATAAACAACTGAAAATGAACTAAGTAAATTACGAAGGCCTATTTATCCAGCGCCCTCGCGTGATTTACTCAAAAGCCATGAAAAACAAACAAAACTAAAAAGAAACTGAAAACAAACTCACAAAAATTACACAGGTATATCTATATAAATCCAGTGCCTTCACAATAATATCTTCACAATAATAAATAAAAAAGTGAAAAACGAAACACAGGAAAACGCGCTGTCTGGGTTCACGTGTTCGTTCAGTCAGTGCCACCAAGGAAACGTTAGGTTGGGGAACGAAAAAGTGGCGTGAGAACAATTACGCCTTGCTAGACAGCTTTCTGATTTCTGTAGCCATTTTTTTTTCTTTCGGGAAGGGGGTAGATTTTGAACAGCAATTTAGACCCGCGGGAAACTGAATGCTTGTTCAGTAACGAGGAATTTTTTTGTGTTCACTGGCTGGAAACAGTATATTGCTTTGCAGGTTAAAATAACTGCGACTTCTGGGAGTTACCCCATCTTCAAGGCCGTTGTATCTGTGGAGCACAAAGGTTTAGTTTCAGTGGTAGGAGACACTCACATGGCAAAGTATGAGAGAGAGAACATGGTAAGAAGAGAAATGAGAGACATAAAGTCAAATAATAATAACTGTAAACACCTCTACATGCAATGGGCGCCCTCTATAGATTGTATTCACTGGCGAGGCATGCATGCAGGCAACCGTGTGAGTGCGCCGCCACTGGTTGCGTCTGGCTCTGCGAGATGGCGGTACTTGTTCGTGCTAAGCACTTATGTGTGTTGGACGTTCCAAACTCTACGCCACCGAACGCAAAGTAATGCCTCGACTCCAATGTGAGTGCGATTAACAACATCTCTGTTGACACCACCGTTGAGAATAGGGTTGAAACGGAGCACACGACCCACGCCGGTGTTTTTCTTTTCTTCGGCGTGGGGGTGCAGTGGCACAAGCCACGCCATGTCCGTGGTGCTTCGGCCATGTCCGTGGCCATTTCCAGTGCTGCCAAGGGAAGAAATGACAGCTAAACTTTTCAATGAATACCACCTATACAAAAACGTGGGCGTTTTTCATCATTTTTGTTTTTTGTGGGGGCATTACCAAACGCTAATCAACAAAAAGGTCGGAGGGGGCCGGGCTGATAAAGAGAACATGTCGTATGATTGGGCTGTGTCGCTTGTCGCATTTGAAGAAAATATGGCTAGTATTTATTTGATGAAGGCTGTACTCAGGAATGTCGTCAACTCTTTCATTACCCTAAACTAACGGGGAGGAAGGGGTCACACGCGAGTAGGTTAAACCATGTTTCCACCGCGCGTCCTCCGAACCCTGCGGGGTCAAAAATTCGCTTTTTAGAGGCAAAGCCCCTTAGGGGCTCGGGCTTTCCGCGTCTCCTGTTGTCGCCGTGGTTTCATGTAGTCACGGTACTAAAACACCGGGCCACTCGTTTTCCAACGCATCGCGCTAGAACGTAACGCGTACTAAAAGATCACACCGGCACACTCTTTTTCCAACGCGTCGCGCTAGAACGCTTCGCGCTTCAAAGACACGAGACTTTTACAGCCAAACTGTATACCTCTACCGCCCATGGTTTCATCTCCGTGGGCAAAACGCCAATGCGCCAGAAATACACTTATGCACTGCCCAGGTTTCACGTTAGTGGAGATGGCCTTTTTTTTTTTTTTTTTGTCTTTAGAGATACATTTATTTGGACGTTTTTGTGAACTGCTCAGCTGGCAGAAACATCTAGTCTCTGTGACCCTTCGAACTGGTAGCACTGTGTATTATTTTTTTCTTCGAACGTTGTGTTTACCGGAACAATTTTGAAACGTAGAGCCGCAGCTTAACTTGCAGTGAACTTGCAAAACCTGTGCAAAATTTATGAACTTGCGGGTAGTGACTCCACTTGAAATGTCCGTTTAGGCGCGCGCGAAGAATGGCCTTTTAACTACCCTTCTTCAACTGAGCTGCGTGGCACCGCCCCTGCGTGGAGAGTTTTACGCAACACTGGGCGTCTTGGGCCCGGGGTTCCGGCGGGGAAGAAGACCCTGGCTCGCGGCGGTGCCCTAACCTCCTCCCCGGGGCGCGTTGCTATATTTACCCAACAAAGGCGCGCGATGTCCGCCTCGGATGCATGCGGTCGCCTCCCCTGGAGAAGAATGACAGAGGAGACGTCGCGGAAGAGAGGCGGAGGAGGAGGCGCTCTCGAGCTTTGTCGTCGTCGCCGCCGTCTGCGCGTGACGTCACGACTGCCGCAGCTGCGAGCCCGCTTCGCAGTCTGATCGCGCGTGTTCGTAGCCCCGCGTCGGAAAGGTTAAAGTTGAGCGGCCCCGTCCTGTTCGCCGCCGGGTCACGGCGTCGCAGGCAGCGCTGAGTCCGCGGGCGGCATCGATCAGCGCCGTCTACACAACGCCGTCGGCAGCCCTGCTTCCTCACCAAACAGATCCGCCCCTCTCGCAGCAACGGCCACAGCAGTGGTAGTGTGACCTCTTTCTTTGGATCCGCACTTTGACCTTTCAAAATGCGAGATGCCAGAAGACTCGGTTACAGCCTTCAATACACTAGCGTGTTCAACATTCGGACGCCGCGGGCCAAGTCAGAGGTATACCCTCAGCGTTCTGCTATGTCCGGCCTTAGGGGCTCCAGGGATCCTGTTTTCGTGGCAACCATTTAACCCTTTCGGCCGTCTGGTGGTGTGAATTGACGCCACCACATAAAAGTTCTTCTGGCGCATAGAGAACGAAACCAGAACTGCTCGTTTTTGGCGGAATTGCTCTTCAATGATGCCTGTTGCGATAGATATTACTGTTGTGTCATTTTAGTGAAGCTGCACGCTACATTTCATATTGAAAGGCGGATTCATCGAGCCACGACACTAGATAAAAAATTTCCCCCTTCCAGAGCGACCATCTATGTCGATGCCGCAGAATATCGGCATAAAGATGCATTCGCCATTGCTGTAACTCATTCCACGTCATCTCCTCCTCTTGCAACCCTCACCATTTACACCCGTCACCCGCATGTCGCGGAAGAGGCGGCAATCGCACTGGCATTAACCCAAAGGCCCACCCCTGAAATTGTGTTTTCGGATTCGAAAACGGCCGTTCAAAACTTTGCCAAAGGGCTCACACATTTCCGACCAGGCACACAAAATTCTCTGTCTGAATTCGCCATCCGACACGGTCGAACTCCAATGGTTCCCGGCTCACACGGGCATTGGAGGGATAGAGGCAGCCCGCACGGCAGGCCGAGCGCACTTGTCACCCGGGCGTACGATGTGGACTCTTCCCTCCATGGAGCCAGATCGACCAGGGACAGTCTTCTGACCTTCAAGAGGTCACAGAGCATTACCGCCTCTCCCGCCGCAAGCTTCCCCCGTTCACTCATCCCTCACTCTGGAGGAGGAGCGCCTCTGGCTTCAACTCCAAACGAATCGCTACGCTGCAGAGCCGTCCTTCATCATGTCCACCCCTCCCTCTACCCATCCTCACTCCGCCCCCGCTGCGGTGAAAAAGCCATGGTCCAACACCAAATGTGGGCTTGTGGAGAGTACCCATTCCCTCCAATTAGTTTTCCTGACCAGTGGATGGAGGCGTTGGGCCGCTCGGACCCCCAGCTCCAGAAGGAGCTTGTGACTCGAGAGGCTGAAGTCATCGCGACCCTCCGGGTCGTTCCCACCGCGCCCTAACCCTTTATGTAAATAAAAGTTATTTCTCTCTCTTTTTTTTTGCACAGAATAATGAGCTCCGGTAAGGGCGAAATTACGGCATTGAGGCTGAAAAAAACGGTGGTCCGAGTTTTATTCCCAAGCTTGTAAATCTATAAATACATGCACTACGAAACTCCTTTTTTGCTTGTAGGTTCATGTAGTCATAAAGTTTAGGAAATTATGCAAAAGATATGTCCATGCTTAACATAGAATTTTTAATTGCCAAATGTCTTAATTAATTGCCTCATAAAAAACTGTTTATACTTGCACTTTACGCTCTATTTTTTTGTTTCTGGGCTTATGGGGCCATAAAATTATAAAAAAACACAGAAAATGGCTTTGCTTGAAATAAAAAAACCAAAGCAGAAAGGGTTAAAATCTTATTTGGTGCATTTAGCATCAATTGCTGCTAGCAATAATTAAAGATGCAACAAATAAGTTGACTTTATAAATTGCTTTCGCGACGACCTTTCGTTATCCGAGGGTGAAGCTTCAAGTTCGGCAACCACGTCAAGGCAGCGTCGAGAAACAAAGCTGAGATTCAAAATTTTAAGGCGAATACAGTAAAACGTGTCTTCGGTTACAGCTTCTGTTCAGTTGCGGGATTCAATACCTCGTGCGCCACCATTTCCAGATTGTCATGTTAGTTTTTCCCTTGTTCCGAGGTGATTTTTTTTCTTACGCTGAGAAATTAATTTAAAAATCTTTTAAAACATATCTACAATCAGGAGAATCATTACGAAGAAATGGGACGTGTAATGTATGCGCAAGTGTAATGAGCTGAAGACAGTGACGTTATTCTGGATCCGACGATCCGACCCACTGGTCGCTCATATACTGAGGTCTAATTGGGAGCTGTACCATGCAAAATAGCCTGTCTCGTTTTCACAGCGTTTGTAGAAAGCAAATTTTTCTGCACCGACGACGGAAGTCGTTTGTTGCGACCCTATTATGTCGTCATCGTCAGTATGGAAAGAAGTCAATCTAACATGGCTCCTTTAATTGGTCAGCCAAACCGCACGTACGTTGAAATGGCCACAACTTCACCGCAAACAAAAAAAAAAGAAAGAAAGAATATTACTCAAATTCAACGCACCACTCAAAATCATTGCAGTAAAGGACAAAAATTATTCATTTTCAGTCTACCCACAAAAATAAAGAAAAGGAAAGGTCTATCGAACAAGATGTTTGAGACACCGTCATATTCATTTTCGCATGGCCCGAGTCTTTGATTGTCAGGCTTCTTACATACACCCGTGACGCGAAGACGTATGCCCTCGCGTAAGATGCCAGGACACCTAAGCACTTTTCAAGATGTGAGTGCGGAATAATTTGTCTTCCTGAATACCGCTGTGTGCTCTTTTGAGTCTTGCGCTGCCAGCAAAGCTTTAGCGTTCCTGGGGGTAATGTTTTCGCGTTGTGCGAATGAACTTGTTCAGAAGATTTTCTTGTGTTTCTACATTACCTTTCTGGCTCTGGCTCGTGGCGCCTATCTGCGCGGACTCCCCCTGTGCTCCGAACAAGGAGGTTGTATTCAACCTCTTTGGATCCGAACGCGCCCTTCTAGCATAGAGGCATAGGTCGCATCCCCTTAGAAGCTTGTTGAGCTCGATTGGACCACATTACTAACTCGCATCAGGAACACACCGACACTAGAAAGCCAAGCCGTCACTCGTACTCAGGCTCCAGAATAAACCCGATTCTGATTGATTGATTGATTGATTGATTGATTGATTGATTGATTGATTGATTGATTGATTGATTGATTGATTGATTGATTGATTGATTAATTAGTAGTGTTATCCCCTTTGAAACAGGGTGATGACTGTCATCTTACCAAGAAATCTATGTTTTATACTCTTCGTTTAATTCTAGCGCTGCTCTGCAGGAAGGCACAAAATACTTTTTTTTTCTGTTGCAGGTGGTAGCTGTCCTAGGCATTATTCCCCTCTCTGCTTTTCTTCCACCAGCATCCTAATCTTCTTTTAGTCGTCTCGACAGCCTTGAAGTTAACTCCCTCTGTGCTACCCTTAAATCCTAGGGCTTTTGGAAGTCGAACATTTCCCTCTGCCCTGGACATCTCTAACGACGTTTTAGCTTCCATTCAGCTTCCAGTCTAACGTCGTTTTATCTCTCTCTCTCTCTCTCTCTCTCTCTCTCTCTCTCTCTCTCTCTCTCTCTCTCTCTCTCTCTCGCTCGCTCGCTCTCTCTCTCTGGGTAGGTGGGTGGGGCGAGTGGTGTGTTGGTTCCCGGTTCCCGGTCCCCCGTCGGGGGGCTCCGTGCCGGCTGATGAAGCGGGGCGGTGTGGGGGCAATCGAAGAATGGCGGTGGGCCCAGACTCCCGCTAAACGGCGGCGTGGGTAAATATAGCCGCGCCAGCGTCTCGCTCCCGGTTGCCTCCGCCGTTCGGAGGATGGAGAAGAAGGCGTCGAGGAAACCGCCGGCGCAACAGCGGCGCAACCGTAGTCTGGGACGCTGCGTCACCGCTGCGTGACACCCCTCGGGAGGAGGAAAAGAGCGGGTCACCACTTTCGGCCACTCACTGTGAATGAAGCTGCTGACAGCAAAAAAAAAAAAAAAGAAAAACACGCGAGTGACCTAAAAATAAAAAAAACGACTGTCCTGGCGCCGCTTTGCTGAGCGCTGAACCTCAATGCCTGCGGACGCGTGCAGGTGGAACGGTCGCTTCTCCGTGTGGTTGTTCCGCGAAGCTCGGTGGCGCAACGCGCAAACGGATAACAAATTATGTGTGCTAATGTAGGTGTTGACCGTTGTTCTGCTTTGAGCGGAAGGTCTATCGGCTGGTTTAGAGTAATGCTGGTTTGAAATTAAAAAGCGAGGGCCATAGACGGCACCATAGTGGCCAGTGATGTAGTAGCGAAATTCTAAGGCGATTTTCGAAATTTGTGTTTATACACTGCCATACGTTTGCTTTTTATATGTTATTCTTCCTGTGCTTGTTTCCGTGGAGAACTTTGTTTTTGTTTTTTTTTATTGGTAAAGGCACGTCAAAACTCTGGTGTGAAGCGGTAGTCTGGTCAGTTCAAGCCAATCTAAAAGTAGTCTTGCGAAGGTGTAAAAACTGCTTTTGTCCGTCAGTTTTCCATCACTTGCTGCTTTGTTTTTTGTCGCTGGTACTGCCGCTTTCTTCATTTTTTTTTTTTTTTGCGGCGCAGATTGATTCAGTTATTGACGCCCGTTTTGATTGATTGTAAGGTTGTAGGTGCAGTGAGTTGCGCCGTAGTGGAGGACTCCGGCTTTATTTTGATCACCTGGGGATATTTAACGTAAGACGAAATCTCGTACACACGGGCGTTTTGGTTTCGCCTCCATCAGCACTAGTGGTGCGAGGCTGGAGAAACAGCAGAGCCGGGTCTCATTTAGTCGGAGACCCAGCTGTTAAAAGCCAACGCTACGAATAACCCAAAGAAAATAACGCCGGCCGTACGCCCCAAATGCGATTATGGTGATAGTTCTTTTTTTTTTCTTTATTGCCTGCTTTGGCACATACAGAACACAGACATTCATCCACAGACATCTGTCAACCTGACTTTGGTTGACGTCATGTGTTTAAAAGTCCCTTAGGTGTACCAATGATTCCATGTCTGCAAGACATTTGGGCGGATTCGACACATATTTTTGATTTTCCACGTATTCACTCATTGCCTCTCTAAAATACTGTCTCGCGCTTCGCGCATCGATGTCAGAGTACCTTGCGGCCATTCTTGCTTTCCAAATAGAGCTCAATCCAACAAGCATGATCAGGTCGTAAGGCTTACCATCCTCGCTTTCAACAGGCAAGTACCGTATACCTTGGGCATCCACAGGCAGATCCTTTTTCAGAGTTCGTTGGAGCACATCCCACAGGAACACAGCATCCCAACAATCGATGAATACATATGCTCAATAGTTTCAGCTTTTTTGCATATTATGCAGTCAATTCCCCATGGAACGAACAAGTCCTTTTCTGCCATCCACGTCTTAACAGAAAGTGTTCCAGTATGCAGTTTGAATAAAAAAGTCTTTAAAAATGGTGATAGTTCAATCGGATAGACGTCGGTTGTGGTTGTGCTCTCCAAGCACACCCACAAGACCCGCAAATCATGCTGAGCTGCAGATTTCGCTGCACATTTCACTTTCGTGTTTTACCGATTCCTATGACAGAGGCATCAACCGAAGTTTTTTTCTTGACTTGTTAAGTGATCCGCTAAATTTTACGTTAACTTCTAATGTCGCTCAGCGAAGCAATGTAGGTAGTGAGTTTCAAAGAAGCGCGTAAGGTCGTTTTCGGCCGACTTTTCTCCTTTGCTCAGTTTAACGCGCCCACTCGAAGTCTCGCGCAACCGCCTCGGAGACTTCGCGCTTTGGTCGCGCTGTTTCGGTTCCTCTCCGGCTTGAACCCGAGCCAGTGGAGACAAACAAAGAGTCACCATTGTGGCACGCGCGGTGCCGCTTTGGACGGTCGCTTCCTGTCGGCGATGGAACCCACAAGCGACGCCCTTCTCCGACGGGGGAGGGAGGGAAACGTCCGTTTCCTCCGGTTGTTTTCCTTGGCTTCCGAGCGCCTTGCAAGGACAGCCTGGACGCCTGTGGTCACAGCATTCGATAGCGCCATTCGGCCTGTGCCTTGGGTGACTCTGGAAGCGCGCCTGTGGTGGTACCTCCGGTTCGCTTGGGTACCAAGGGCCCTGATAAGGAAGCTTCTCCTTACTGCGTAAAGAGGGCGCGTCAGTGAACGTGTGAATTGCCCGAAAAGAAAAAAAAAATGGGGGCAACGCCGATTTTCGTGCAGCTTGAACTTGCCTTTTATCTTTTGTGTCTAGGGCGAGGGTTGCGAAAGCATTTTATAGTTGCTAACTCAACTTTTTTTCTTTTTTGCAAATGTACTCAGAAACGCAGAGCTTCGAGGGGAAGTATGTTCACAGAAAAATTCCGCTTGGGCAGACAAGAGCCGACGAATTGATCGCAAACCGCATAGAAATCGGGGAAGTGTTAACAATGGTGCCTGCAAATTTTTTGGCTATTTTGCCTTCATCATCATCATCATCATCATGTCTGCGCCTACTGCAGGGCGAAGACCTCTCTCATAGATCTCCAATTATCCCGGTCTTGTTCTAACTGCGACCAGTTTATCTCCGCAAACTTCTTGATCTCATCTGCCCATCTAACTTTCTGCCACCCCCTGCACGTTCGCCTTCTGTGGGGATCTACTCTGTTATACCTTTAATGCCGAACGGTTATCTTGCCTTCGCATTACATGCCCTACCCACGTCCATTTCTTCTTAATTTCTACTAATATGTCCTTAACACGCGTTTGTTCCCTGACCCACTACGCTCTCTTCTTGTCCCTTAATGTTACACCTATCATTTTCCGTTCCATTGCTCGCTGAGTCGTCCACAATTTAAGTTGAACCCTTTTAGTGAGCCTCCAAGTTTCTGCCCCATAGATGAGTACAGGCCACTTCTTCAGGGACAATGGTAGGCTGCCATTCATTATCTGAGAGTGCCTGCCGAATGCACTCCACCCCATTTTTACCCTTCTAATTATATCTGCCTCATGGTTGGGATCCGACGTCACAACTTGGCCTAAGTAGATATATTGGCTTACCGCTTCCACTCCCGCGCCACCTATCTCAAACCGCTATGCTCTCCCTAGGCTATTGAGCATTAGTTTAGTTTTCTACATTAATTTTCAGGCTCACGATTCTACTCTGCTTTTCCAGTGCGGTTATCGTGCTTTGATACTTTGCTTTAGTGGGAAACAAATCTTGGGTACGCAACAAGTCACCCCTTTCCGAATTCCATTGATTAACATACTTTAAAGGGTCATGGTGACAACTTTTTGCCATCAAAGAACATCGTCCGTTTTCCCTAACGTTGTTAATGTGCTTGAAGCCGGAGGCTTCTAAGCCAATGAATCTTCAACGGCCAAAAAACTTCTTATCCTGAGGGTCATCAGGTCACACGGGCCCCGCTGCGTACCAAGTCGTTGGTGAATGGAGGAATACCTCCATTCCTTCTTAACAGCCCATAATCCGACACAGATGCCTTCAAAACGACCTGTGCAGTTGTTTTCTCCTTCATTCTTGCTTCCTGCCCATGTCTGTGGAGGTGAAATCGATGGTCGGAGGACGGGGGAGGGGAAGGAGGGGGGGGGGGGAGGGGCGTGGAAGGCGGGAGCGCCCACCCTTGCGGACATGATGGGCCTGTAATGCTAAATGTTATGGGTAAGATTTCTTCCACCCGTAGATGAAGACGCCTCTAAATTGCAATGGGACATGCACAATAGGAACTGGACATC
Source organism: Haemaphysalis longicornis (assembly GCF_048455015.1). NCBI lineage: Eukaryota > Metazoa > Arthropoda > Arachnida > Ixodida > Ixodidae > Haemaphysalis > Haemaphysalis longicornis. Next base: position 21,053,736 of record NW_027526460.1, on the reverse strand, counting down.
GAATCTAAAGTGGTATTGTGCAGGTGTCCTTATGGAGGTGCATCTTTTATTACCACTCTGAATGATGTAAGATAATCTGCAGCTCAACTCCAGCTGCTTCAACTATACACGTAAAAAAAAGTACAGTAAGTCAGGGTCGAAGTTTTGCAGTTTTGTATGTGCTACAGTTTGTCGAATGCTTTTCCTCTTTTCGCGGTGGCCGGGCGCTGCCCCCTCCCCCCCCCCCCCCCCCTTTCCTCCCGCGTGCTTTAACGATTCGCACCACTCGCATCGTGACTGGCTTTGTCTACCCGCGTCAGCGTCAACGGTCGCTGTCGGGTCTTTGAACCGAGCCGCCGTGGCGTCAGAATTGGCGTCGAGGGGGACGTCCTCGCCTTTGGCCCCGCGCGAGAAGACGTGCTGCTGCTGCAGCGAGACTTGTAACCTGGCCAAAAGCTTTGCCGACTGCGTCGCCATACATCCGTCGTCGAGTGGCAGCGCAACGCTCGAAAGCTATTACCCCGGACCTTCACTTCACCCGGTGGCGTTGCCACCGCCTGCGCAAGCAGTTGTTGCCCTTCGTTCAGTGGCCGCGCCAGGTGGGCGTCTGGGCCAATGCCGACCGCCAAACGCGTCTGCAGAGAGGTCCTAAAGCGAACTAAAAAGTTTACCATTTTATTACCACTCTTAGTACTACTTCAAAAAACGCTGGGGCGCATAGGAGAAAGGGCTGGCACGTATCACTAACATCCAGCGAGCATGGAAGTATGGTATTGTCTGCGCAACTTTATAACAATGAGAAGAGTACTATATATAGCACTGATCTGCTGTATTGATCACGTGTAGTTTATAAGAGAGGGCCGCAGGGGCGTAATTGTTTGTTTTGGCTGGGGTGCTACCATAATCGTTCGCTCATTCTGCAGGAAGACGCCATACTCTGTCTCTCTCTGTGCTTCCTAAATATATATAGGAATCCACCAAAACCAACAGCCCATGAGCCAAAGAGGGCATACTTGGTGGAGTTTGTTGCTTTTGTCGTATTAAAATAAGAATGTTTGAATTGTTGAGCAGTCGGAAAATTGAGAAAAATGTGTGCTCGTGGTTATATCCGAACCTAAACTTTTCGAATGACGCATCGCATGGTTTACTGATTAGTCTACGGAAACGACTGTGTTTCTTTTCATTTTCTGATGTACGTATGTGTGCGTAACTGCGTTCTGACGCTCAGGACTGGTAGTCGGCGCCACTTCGACGAGCCGCAGAGAAGGGGATCTTATTTTTAACCCACGGCACGGCCTTGACTCGAGGGTGTACGGCGTGTCAAAAGAAGACGACTGACCTGGAACCATGTTACGGTGTACCTGTGGCCCCAAGACTGTGAGAACCGACGCAGTCTCGTTGTTGATGAACGTAGAAAGGAAAACCAACAACGAAGAACGCCTAGGAAGGCAAATGAAAAGTAGTTGGTCTCTCTGTTTTGTTCTTTTGCGTAAAACTCGGGATTGTAAGTAGTTCGCCACGAAGAAGAAAAAACATGCGCCCCGGGTGGTATTCGAACCAACAACTTTCGAAGAAAGCTACTGACGTTGTACCCGCTAAACTACAGCTGCAACTGCATTTCCATCAATTTTCTGGCGCGTTTATGTACGCATTTTAGTTTCTGAAGTATTGAAGTCCTCTCAGATCACTAATGCGCTGTGAACAGGTATTTCCTCCTGATGAGACCGGGCCACTTTTACATCTTGCTCCGATGGACCGCATCTCTCGCTCCAACAAGCTCGAACCCAGTTCATGCGGCCACCGCATCTGCTGAACGTTTCGGTCTCTTTAGTCGCACCCTGACTTTCTTTCGCCCGCAACACCCCGGTTTCGAACTTTGCGGAACCACGCGAAATCTCTGCGCTGGAAAGTTGCCTCGTGGCTGGAGAGACTCTGAGGCGCTCTGGGTTGCCCGGCCTGTCCTCAACGTTCGCTCTCGTGCAGGCCGGACAAAACTGGCGTTGAGACAAACGACGCGTTCGCGTCACTTCCCGTCCCCGTGAGCTTCCGGTGCAAGTAACGGCCTTCAGTCTGCAGGGAGCGGCCGATTAATCGTCCTCGCTGGTCGTTCCAGGCCGAGCCGGCTGACGGATGGCTCCTTTGCTGGCGTCTTCTCCAATAGGAACGCGCCAGAATGGTTGTCCCGGCAGGATCTGTGTTTTCTTTTTTGTTGCTTTTTTTGCTTCCCAACGCTGCTTCCGCCAGACGTAAAATGGATGGTCATCTCTCTGGCTTCGTGGGCAGTTCTGTGGCCACCTAATGCCCGGCTAAAACAAAATAAGCCACTTTGAGTGTGGGAGCTTTCGTCGGTAATGGTCGAATGTACCGAAGACGCGTTCTTTCTTCAGGGTAGATACGCAAGCAGCGTTCAAACGTAGACCCTGCTCAAGCTCAGCCCCTCAGTTATCGATTCAAAATTAAGCGCCCAACTGCTTTCTTGCCACTGTGGTGCAGCGCACCGTCTGAGACAAGGCCTGTTTGTTTTTCATCTGACATTCGGGACGGCGTCCGAACGCTTGCACCGACTCTCGTCTATATCAAGCTTCCCGAGTTACACACCTCGGCGTTATGCGGATTGTGCGACGCCGCCCCGGCGGGATTTGCGAGATTTATGAATTTTCCAAGCTATTCCTTATGCTTACTTTCGTATTGCTTATCATAAAATAGTCACTCAGGTCCACTTCAACTGCTTCCGATATTACAATTTGAACAATGTACAGGACATACAGGTCTTCTTCGCGTCTCTTCAACCTGCAAGGAACTGACCTCCCGTGTAGACTAAGTAGTTGGGAAGAGAGGTCTTGCTGAATACACTTCGGGTTGGAGTGGCTGGCCCTGTAACATCATTTTGAAGGCCATGGAGTCAATTCGTTGGTGACTGGGAACCTTATTTTCGCATTAGAAGGAATGCCGCAGTCGTAGCGATCCCGAAAGGCGGAATTGCACGCGTCGTTACCAGAGCTCCTTTCGTATCGCGCAGAATATGTCACTGTGCGCTATCACTCCTAGCCCTGTCTTACTTCCTGTTACCCCGTCCTTCTTTACCTTGCCGTGAAAGCAAGCGGACTATCTGTCAACTCACCAGATTTGCTATTCTGGTGCAATACTTTTTAAGCAGCCGGGTTCATCCAACCCTTTCGTTCCGCTAGCGGAAGCGTCCCGCCCAGAGTTGACGTCACACTTTGGGTCTCATTCGTTTCTGTCTGCACAATCGCAAGCTCTGCTAATTGCGTCCATTAGCACGCAGACGAACATCGTTGCGCAACACCTCGTTGTACAATTTGGGCCTCGCAAGCGTGACGAAACGCTCATTGTTTCCCTTCTAAAACCTCTTCTCACGCACCGCCGCACCCGCTTCGACCTTGGCTTTCTTTGCAATGCTCTCCTCCGATCATCCTGCAAGGTGCTATCAAGGTTATCGCGTGCGACCGAGCGCTCTGTACGAGTGCTAACGCTACGGTCGGTGCAACGCGCGGCCACGTTCCCCGAGCTTACCTGCCTCGCCCCCAGGTGAGTGGTTGCTCCGCCTGGGTGTGGCCTCTGCAGCGGGGAAACCGAGGTGCTCCTCAGCATCCGCCTTAAACTTGGCACGCTTCGCGCAACACGCTGTTGCGACGGGCTTTTCTCATCTCCCCCCTTTCTTCTGGCGCATACAACGCTTCTCCCAGCCATCGCGCTGTGCGGAGCGCCTCTCCGATGCGGGCGCTTCTCTTCCTGGCTCCGTCGTCCTCCCCTCCGCGTGCTCCGCTCTCAAAAGAGGGGCCGGCCGACATTTCTGGTCGTCGGCGCCCCCTGCCGTTGGGAACGTTCTCGGAAACGCACCGGCGGCCCTCGCAGCCGGCGTCTGCACTCGCGGTACCGTAACCTCTGTTGTCTCTTCTGCTCGGTGTCCTTTGTGTGCCGTTGCGGGTTGCGGCGTACGACTGCTGCGGCCTTTTCCCTTCCTGCTTCCATTTTCCAAGACGGATAACCTGCGCGCCTGGTTGTGCACTGGATACCGATCCCTCCGCTGAAATGCGGCGAGCGCGATGCGTGTAGTGAGCCGCTCTTTGCGGAGACCGCCTTCGTGAGCCTCGCGGGACGCCGGGCAGCCAAGGTGAGCCGTCGCCGACGATGCTGCTGTGCGCTGAACCTCCTTCGCCTGCTTCACTAACCTACGCTTCTTCGCCTTGTTTACGCGTGCAGCGAACGTTCGCTATAGCGAAATCTCTTTATGAGAAATTTCGCTTTATTCCAAGCGTTTCGTAGTACTCACTGCGGTGGATAAAGAGCAAATCGTTCCCATGATTTTAGCGAATCATCGCTTATAACGAAGCCAGCTCCCTGTTCCGAGGGCTTGCCTTTCGCGCGTCTGCTTTTTGTTAAAGTATTGGTGCCGATACTATTGTTTAATGTCTGATTTCTTCATGGTTGCGAGCGCGGTTTTAATTGTTCAGTCTCCTGCCGTGTTCCATAATTTGATACAGGGGTGATAAACAAGACACTTAACGAGTAAAAGAAAAACTGGGAGCGTGGTGGTGATGGTCTCACCTGCCCTGATACTTGAGCCATGTCTTAGCGATGGTCTGGTTCGGCAACAACGGCGAATTCCTATCCCTGTAGTACGGAACTTTGCGGGTCGTGAGGCGCTGTTGTTTGACTCAAGCAGTGGATTTCCTGTCTCGTTGAAGTTTTGATTCTCGCCACGCTGCCGTATTTTGATGAAACGGCAGAGAAACAAGGCAGCATATAAGTGTTGTCGTGGTTTATGGACATATAAATGCTCGCGGAAAAAAACAGTATCTGGTGGCGGCATAAGGTGGATTGGACTATAGCCACCTTTTCTGCTGGCTGCCATTCCGAATGCCAGAAGCGAAATTCGGGAAAGCTGATTTTTTACGCGGGCGTTCCGTGTGCGGGAAACGATGTGCGCGTTGTTGTGTCGTGAACATTTTGCAAACTTCCGCTTCTGGGCTTCGCATTCTTACTTTTTTGTCCTTCCCTTCAATACATCATCTCCATGTTGTCCTCGTAGGAAAGTTATTTTTATTCTATTGTCGCGACATTAGATAACATTACTTGCGCGGCATCTTTGTTTTTTTGTTTTTTTGCATTCGATTAAAATGGGGTGGTCTGCTTATTTCGCTTTTTTTTTAATAGAGGGAATACAGTGAAAGAAATTCGCACTTAAGCACTCGTTGTGCGAATAAGGAGGACAGCAGTTGCTCCGAATCGTGTCCGAGCAATGCGAGTGAAATAGCTTCTCTCAACCGTGCACGTACTAAGCTTTGATGGTTTTAATTACGACTTCGGCGCCCGCTGGCCGATTCAGGGTTGCTAGCATCCCTTCTCTACGGTGTTCACATTCATGCACTGGTTGAGAGATTACACACCCACACATGCAATAATTCGGCACTCCAATTTCCTGCATGGTGGAACGCGAAGCGAACCGCACCCGCGAAGTTTCCCGCTGTTCCTACACTGTGGCCGCACCGCATTACGCTGGAGGCTGTGGACGAAGCCAGCTAACAAGGGGGCGTGTTTAGCACGTGGCGCTCTTTTTGTCCATGCCACGGCTTGTTCCGTGTTGGGTTGTAGTCCTAGGGCAACAGATTGGCGCATTTTTTAGGGCAGATCTACCGTTGGATGTGTACGCCCCACTCCCCCTCCATTTCGTTGTTTCTTGCGGTTGAGGCGAAATTGAAAAACCAGGATGAAATATTCTTCCTCCTCCGGAACTTGCAATGAAGCGGGCGTATAGAATTGATAAACATACCGCAGCAAAAGTGACCCATACGTAGCTGGTTTTTTTTGAAAGCCAGTATTGTCTGATGCAAAACAAAAGCTGTTGGCAGGTGAAGAAGGGGACGGCTGCCGCGGCGACCTCAGATGGCAGGCTGCTACTCGGAGCGCACAAGCTTTACATGCTTTGCTGCGCATTCCCTGGATGCATACTTCGTACGCGCCTGGGGTTGGCGTAAGACCGTGCAGTCACCGGTACGTACGAATCGAGGCACAACGCTTTAGGGAGACGTTCTGCTAGGCGGTTGTGAGAGAGTCCGATTAGTTCAGCCAGGGTTCTTCAACCAAGCGTCGTTGAATTGAACCATGAATCGAACGCCGTTTGTGGTAGGGCACGGTCAGAAGTCTTTGCGAAAATTTTGCGCTGTTGAATACGGCGTCGTGGTTTCCCGGACGAGAAAATAAAAGGCTAACGTGCAAGAAATTTCTGCTCAGGTTGGCGATTCCTATAGCTGCACAAAATGCATCAGTCGCCCTCCTGTATGGCGCACCTACGCCAAACTTTTATTCGCGCGTGTTCCAACCAAACTTGTACGTTTGTTCAAAAAAGAAATAAGACATTAAAATTGTCTTTTCAGTGATACCGGGGTGGTTTCAAAGGAGATAGCACTCAAAGGCGCTCCCGCGAATGGGTTGGTAGGGAAGTGATGTGGCAAGGCTTTGAGCCTAGCGGAAGGTCACTGGATCCCTCCCCCTCCGCTTAGTTCCCTCTTATGTGGAACTGTTCTGGGAGAGACATTTTGCCTTGTGAAAGGCGCACCGACCTGTATACGAAATCTTCAGCCTCTCCCCGCGTTTTATTTAAGGTCGGAGACCACTGCGACGGGTACCAGATTCCTAACAGGAGGACGCGGCAAGAGGACCGCCATGCTCCAAATGGCATCTTGTACAAGAGGGGCTCGTGCCAATATGGCAAGAAGTCCGTGGGTCAGATGAAATCGGTCTGCATGCGTGCCTATCGAGAATGAGAGCGGCCGGAGCAGTACAGCGCGTACGGTATTGCGCGCACTCCTCGAGAGGTCGGAGTAAGTCCGTCGTGTTGTCAGCACCCGGACGACGCGCTGAGCAGACTTCTACGTGGCGCCCCGCTGTAATCCAATCGCCTTTATGGTGTCGTGCGCAAAGAGGGGAACAGTGCCTTGAGACGGACAACCGCGAGGGACGCACGAGTACACAGAGGGATGCCTCTTCTCAGCCCGTGTCCCTGTCGCGCTCGCCACCAAGCCCATGCCTGCAGTCTCTGCCCCCTAATCACGAGAGCAAACTGCCCCGGGCAAACTTCCTTTCGCACGGATTGCACGCGTTCTCGCTGCGCGGACAAATCAGGGCGCACCCGTACACTGGTGTCTTCGGGTGCAGGGACAACACGGGGCCTCGCAACCCACATGTACGTGCGCAACCAATCGGACGTGTCCCACTGGTGGCGGGACGAGTGTGTTGTTTGCCTTCTCTTCTGGCTGCGGTTTCGCCCATCTCGGCTGCTGTGACCCGCCTTCTCAGATTTCTTCTCTCGTGTTGTTTCCGTGTTACTGTTCTTACGGGACATGAAATGTCCTCAGAACAATCCAACCCATCTCTTTCAAATTTTTGTGCGCTTGTATGAGCGCGGAATTCAACATTTTTTTGCGATGACTATTTTGGGAGTTTTGGGATTATTATTTGATTGAATAAAATGAGAAGGATGCTACGATGACCATATTGGCATGTCTGGAGTGCAGCCTCCACAAAAGCATTCATGTCCCGATACCCATATGTTACGGTGGAGCGCGAGTGAGTGTCCTGGCGCGCATGGGCAGCTATACGGCCGCATCTTGTTCGTCAGTGTCTGCCACATGTTTACGCAACTGCTTTCGCGTGCCCGAACGGAAAGACTCGGGCGTTGCATCCCTGTTTTCCCGAACCAGCAAAACTCGCACAGGCGACTCGCAGAGAGCTCACATTCGGCTGGCACATTCTTGCAGTACAGTCTCGGCCTCATACCAGGAAATAAACAGTGCTAAACTTTCGAGCTCAACATTGTGTTCCCTTAAACAAAATGGAAAGACGAGCTAGTTGGTGAACATACATGAGTGAAACTTAAGCACAAACGGTCACAGGGACGAGGGGCGTCACACAGCATTCTAGATAAATAAGTGTTACTTCTTAAGGACAGGGGTTAGAAGTAGAAAAAAGAAAGGAAAGGAAATGGGGCCGTGCGCATGTGCGACGGTCACACGCGCCTGATTGTTGGGTCTTGGCTTGGTATATATGTGCTTTCGATTTTAATAAAACTTTCGCAATAGGTTGCGCAAGTGAAATATCCCTTTTTGCAGCCCTTGGTTTAACTTCGAGCGGAATAGAGCTAGATCGTTAGCCCCGTATCACTCGCTCCCTTGCATTATTCATCAAAGCCAACTACTACGATGCGCTCGCGAAGTCGCAGTTATCATGTATCTTGTAAGGTTAGTATAAGGTTAGCCTGTGAAGCACCCGACACCCTTATAAATCTCGCCACTGTATATCCATTTGGCTGCGGGGTTTTAGGAGGAATAATTAATCACCATCATCACCAGCCTGTCTACGCCCACTGCGGGGCAAAGGCCTCTCCCGCAGGTCTCCAATAATTCTGATCTTGTGCTAACTGCGACCAATTTATCCCCGCAAACTTATTGGTCTCATCTGCCCATCTAACTTTCTGCGGCCCCCTTCCACGCTTCCCTTCTCTTCAAATCCACTCTGTTGCCCATAATGACCAACGGTTTTCTTGCCTTCGCATTACATGCCCTGCCAACGTCCATTTCTTCTTCTTAATTTATACTAATATGTCCTTAAAACGCGTTTGTTCCCTGACCCGCTCCGCTGTTTTCTTGTCCCTTAATGTTACACCTATCATGTTCCATTCCATTGCTCGCTGAGTCGTCCTCAGTTTAAGTTGAACCCTCTTAGTGAGCCTCCAAGTTTCTGCCCCGTAGGTGGGTGAGAATAATTAACACTGCTCTCGAAATCCTCGCTGTCCTAGCCGCGTGCCACGAGGCCTTGTTGGTTGTCGGATTCTTGAGGGAGGCGGGTGCAACGCCGCGGCGTTGGTTCAGCGTAGCCCCTGTTAGCCGATTACGGGCCTCTTACGCGAAGCGTATCCTCCGTTGGCCCTTCCAGGAGTGACGCGAAACGGGCGTTAAACCGGCTTGCGCCTGGCTTATCGCTATGGGAACATCTGCACCCATTTGTCTGGACAAGAGGACCTCGCCTCCGTCGCTTCCTCGCCCTTGTTGCGCGTTGAACGTTCTGTGGGCTGGCATAGGTCGTAAAATGGCTTCCAACTAGAAGCCGCTGACACCGTATAACGTGGTTGTTCCCTGGAAAAGGGGAACATATTTGGCGCAGTCGTTCGTTTCGGGGGTGGGACATTATATTTCGCTTTTGTTTTTCTGTTAATTTTCCCGTCGTAAATTACTTGGGCGTGGGCAATTTCGAGGAGAAACGCCGCGGGTTCCCGGAAGTGGCCACTTTGCATGTTTCCGCTCTCCGGAAATTGACTGCTGCTGCGCGGACCTCGCACGATCGATTTGTTGTGTGCTGCCTTTCTATTGGGCATAATGGAGTGTGCGTGCGCGACCCGTATTTCGCCTTGAATTAGCATGGAGATCGTGGCTGGGAGTTTGATCGGCAGCCACATTTGTCACCACCCGATATTGCTGGTTTTGCCAAATTAACAGTATTTGTCGTCGACCACACGACCATTTTTGTGTTTCTTACCTGCAGTATTTGAACTATCCTGTGTGCTGTTATAATAATAATAATAATAATAATAATAATAATAATAATAATAATAATAATAATAATAATAACGGTGATGATGATGGTGATGATTATGATGCTGATGATGATGATGATGACGACGACAACGACAGCCTTTATTTCGCATCAACTCAATGCGTGATGCCTGGGACATGCAGGGAAAAGAAAGCGCTAAATATTGCAACGCACAATAAAAGTTTTGTGAAATCTGTCGACCAGCACCCGATTACTCCATATTTATGCTGCGATAGTGCACCGTGTTTGTGTGGTTACTTACATAGTGATGCCACCGTTAGGCAACTATCTCCGCGTCGTTAGAACACCTTTAGCGGTAGAAGCCAACCCAATGCCATGTTGACTGAACTCCGCGCCCGCAGCTTGACAGCGTTCATTGAAATTCCTCGCTTCTGAATGATTATGTAGGATGGTTTGATTCAATGTTTTACCAGTTCAGTGTTTTAAAAGCAGGGCTGTTTAAGCTTTTGGTACCGCCGCATAGCGTTATCATACAGAAATACCAAGAAAAAAGACCGAGTGCACGTGAACGTGCGCCTCGTGAGGAGCTCCCAGCGTCAGCCAGGCTTGTGCGTAGGCTTGCGCCATGTGAGGAGCTTGAAAAAAAGCAAGAAAAATACCGAGCTCACGTGAGCGTGCGCCTCGTGAAGAGCGCCCGGTGTCGACCAGCTCGACTTTCGAGAACACCCTGCCCAGCGTTCGTGACGTGATCTCTCGCGTGTTCTTATGCTCGCCAGTTCACGTGAGCTCGCGCCTGGAGTGGGGAGCGCAGACACCGAGTTCGCTCTACAGACGCCGAGTTCGCGAAGCCGGTTGCCGCGGGTTATAGCGCGTGCGGTCCACTTTGGGAGAGATGTGAAAGGCTGTGGACAAAACGATCCGGGCCTTCTAGTCATGGACAGCTTTAGGCGGCAAATTCGAAATCCACGTGAGGTGCAACAGCCGGGCCTTCGACGAAGGAAGCTGTGCGGCCGCCAGCTCTGCTGCTTGCACCACTAGTGCAAGCTGCGCCAATTGTTTACCACTTGTTGAAAATTGAAAGGAGGTGTCTCTTTTCAAGTATTTGCCCTCGTTTCCTGTTATGTTTGAATTCATCCGCCTACAGTTAGTTAGTTTTTAAACCGCGCTACACCTGCGTTCTAGGATACCACCTTGGTGGATATCATTTTGCCCTCAGTGCCAACAACAGCTGCTGTTTTTTCCATGGATTTACGCAGTTACCGTTGAACCTTCCGGGAACAGTAGTCGTGCGAAGCCGACACAACGCTGCCAGCTGCATTAGCGTTTACGCGCCATTTCTGCGCTGTTTTCCAAAGGTCTTCCTGAAGGGCTTTGTGCTTTCGATGCAAACACGCCTAGCACGCGCATCAATGAGCGCGTGCGCGGAAGGAAGCATGCCCCAAAATGTCCAGCGTCTTGGCGTTTCTTGCGTGCTCACGAAACGTCGGCTCATGTTCCCACTATTTGATGTCCTATGCAAACGTTTAATAAAGGTGCAAGCCCGGGCAAGTTATTAATCCATACGCCCGGGCGAGTTATTAATCCATACTTGGCATTCATTGCGCAGAAATATACGACGGCACAGAGTACGGCACGAAACGCAATGTGCATTCGATGTCCTGTATATTCTTCTCATGGTCACCTTTTCTTGCGCAGTGAATGTTAATTACACAAAAGATCTGTGGAAGCCGAAGCTTTCTGTGAATACGGCTTTATTAAAACAAAATAAGTGGACGTGTAGACCGGCTCGTCCTGCTCCGCGTTACTTCCGGGCGCTTGTCGTTTGCCTCTACGTATTAAGTCCGCGTTGTGTCGCCTGTTGAACTTCAAACTCTCTGGTGCTTGGAAACATCGAACATGCCAATCCTTTCCGCCGCCAGGCATTCATGTCGTCATGATCTGTAGCGCAACAAAAAACACGGACGAAGGAACAGAGTAGACGAGACAGGCGCCTGTCTCGTCTACTCTGTTTCTTCGTCCGTGTTTTTTGTTGCGCTACAAATCATGACGACCGATCACCAACTAGCCCAGCAAGAAGTTCTTCTCAGGGCATTCATGTCTTAGGCTCGCACAACGTGGTCACAGGAGTGAGGAGGGAAATGGAGATGGAAGCTAAATGCACCGCACATGTGAGCGTTTCGCTTGCCGCGCGATATAGAAGTGGACTAAAAGGCGATTCGTCGCCTGCTAGGAAGGTTCAAAGCTGCCCGTTGGAGGCATCGATGCCATTCATGCATGCATACAGTTCCAGTGTTGCGCACACAGGCAGAATACGTCGCGGGATACACTGTACATGGCCTCAGCATGTGACAAACATTTCTGCTCGGCTCTGAGTAGGCTGCTTTGACACGTGGTTTCACCCGCCGCCTTGAATCCCACTGCAACCGAGCTCGGTCGTGCTTCCAACGAGTAAAGGGCTCGGTGGAATGAATGAATGGATCCGATCGTTGGCCAGCTCTGCCGGGTCTGTCGGAGTATATGGCTCGTGATCGCGAGGAAGCCTGCCTTCAGGAGGCCGTCTGCAGCGGCCGAACCGGCGTGGCTTCTCCTGGCGGGGAACGCGCGAGTTCGCGAGAGTGAGCTTTTGCGCCCGGGACGCTAAAATTACCAGGCCCGGGAAGCCTATTTTTTGCTGCTGCCGCCGCTTCGCGCTCTGTGCGGCGGCGGGCGCCTGGAATAGCAGCGCATGGCTCCCGCCGTCGGGACGATGGGCGGGCACCGCCAAATTACCTTACGGGGCGGACACGGGCCCTACAATAGCAGCATGCGGGGACGACTATACTGCCGCCGGTAGCTCGGAGAGGTCGGACAGCCGACTGCGGGGTGTCTGTCCTGCGCTCTTCCCGACAGGGAACGCTGGAAGCGGGGTTGGCGTAGATGTGGTGGAGCCTCGTTGCACGTATCCAACATTCTGTTTGAGCGCGGTATCTTTCTGCCGCTTTGAAGCCCGTCGCTGACAGGCTAGAGGCTAGCAGATTTTGCTGAAACGAGCGAGCAGTTGCGCAACACATTAGAAATTACAATCGGGTGCGACAGCGTAGCATCTCGATGGGACGGTTCAGAAAGCTGACACAGCGGAGCAAGCGCGGACCCTTGTTCGCATCGTGTCTTGTGGGATGTAGCTGATAGAACGTTCGCTCGATAAGTCCGCGATTTTTAAACGTTGCTAAAACGTGGTTGCGTTTTTTTTTTCTCAATGATCATGTACAACATCCAGTCCTCAAATCACCTTCAGCGTTTGTCAATATGTAGCAGCATTTCCGTCAAGAACTCTCGTTTCATTGCTCTTTCCTGAAGATACAAAACCGCTGCGTTTCCGTTACTGTAATGCTCGCGCAATACGACTTCGCCGAGTAATCACCGTAATTTCCTTCTTACGTCAGAGCGATTCGGTTGGCGTAGGTTTTCTCTGTATTTTCTGATGGAAGAACAAGAGTTGCACCACTGTGTTCCTCGAGCCGCCAGTTCTAGTGTTGCGCCACGGCTCGGACTGTTCGGGTTAGCGTCCTTGCACGAGCGTCCTTGAGCGATCTCGGAAGGAACGGAAGAGCGCCACCGCAACCAGGAATGAAAGCGGTCGCGTGCGACGGAAAGACCGGCGAAGAGGTGGACCGTGCGGTAAACTTGCCCCAAAAATTGGTGTGCCCAGCTGGCGTCCGCCGTCGCCAGTTTATTAGTCTCTGTCGTGGTACAGCACGTGCTCTGCCGTGGCTCCACCAACCCTCTGTATATAGGGAAAGCACCGTCGCTGTACTGGCACCCCGCACGACCGCCAGCCGATATAGAATGGCGGATGGTAAGTTCAGCGAGCATCGAAGAACGAGTGAGAGACGTGAACATAAGCACGCCACTCCATCTCGCCGCCCAGCGAGTCTCCCCCAAGTGAGGCGGACGGCAGGTCACGACGGCGAGTACGGCACAACAATAGGGCGCGTTGCGCGGACGGCCACATCAGCTATTGATTGATTGATTGATTGATTGATTGATTGATTGATTGATTGATTGATTGATTGATTGATTGATTGATTGATTGATTGATTGATTGATTGATTGATTGATTGATTGTAGGGTTTAAGGCGCCAACGCAACGTAGGCGATGATGCGCGCCGTAGTGGAGGGCTTCGGATTAATTTTGACCACCTTGGGATCTTTAACGTGAGTTGAAATCTCGAACACACGAGCGTTTTTACTTTTCGCTTCCATCAAAAAGCTGCCGCCGCGGCAGGGATTCGAACCCGCGTCCTCGAGCTCTTCTTTCCCATTCGTTTTGATAAAAGCGCATTCGCAAAAGTCTACAATTATGTACGGCGCCGTAATGTTACCATGCGCATCTCAGCATAAAAGTCCACCCGCAGACGTGCGAGGTTTCTTTCTTGTGCTGAAGTTGCTAAAGAAAAGCTGCCGCTTTTCATAGAACTGCCTAACACGTTTTTTTTTTGTTTTTGCTTCACTCTCGCTATTAGTTGTCCTCTCCGGGAATTTTTTATATCATCTTATATTGCTTCGCCTTTGCTAGTGCATTTCAATGTCGATAAGTTCGAAACCGCGCTATAAATGGAACTAGCGAAACCGAAATCGATTCTAAAAAAAGTTTCGAATATACGATAAATACATCACTGGCTTGATGGTTGAGCATGCATGGTTTGAATGACGGATAAGAAGCCCAGCATGGCGAATTTCTGCATAAATATTTTCCCTTGTGAAGCTGTTTACAGAAGCCCTGTGGTGGCGCTTACTGGTGTCGCACTCTTCTGATTACGGATGACGGGTTACAGAGACGGCGCTTGTGCTAGGTCGCACCACATGGCCCTGTTGTTGCCATAAAACGTCCTCCACCACGCCTCGTCTAGATACGTGTCGAGTGCAGCCCGGACGATGGAATACTGAGAGGGCACGCGTGCTGCTCGTTCTCGAAGTAAAGCCTGTTTTCATCTCCCTCCGACTGCAAAAACGGGCCCCTACGGAAAGGGTTCCGTAATAAGTCTCTCCTCCACCGAATTCCGCTTCTCTTCCGCATAAACGGTTTTTTGGCGAACGGAACCCCTTGCGTTTGCGCCCGTTTTTGCGGTGCCGAGAGAGAAGGAAACAGATCCTACCGATGCGTGATAGCGATGCTGAAGGCCGCCCTGCGATGACTGCACTGGTTGGTTCCGCGCGGAACAAGATGCCCGCGAGCTGCCGGTAGCTGTGTTATTTATTAAACCAAAGCTTTGTTCGTGGGACCGATGACGTCCCGTCAAAAAACTAATGCATTTCCCCATAGACCGGTTAGTCGACTGAAAAGCTCTGACAAGATCTCCGGACACACGGCGCGTGCGTGAAACCGAACTTCCATTATGTCAAAACGGTGGCTTGAAAATTGCGAGAAAAGAACGGTTCTAGATAAGAAAATACACGCATCGATCATGAAGTAGGAATACAGTAGTGTACCTTTATCTCATAAACCACGTATCGGTATACATTGAGGTCATTCGTAGGTGCGTTACTTAGTGCGCGAAAAATCGTCGCACGGGTTCGTTCTTCGTTTGCGAATTGGGTCTTTGAAGCTTTGACGATCGATTGGACGCATTTTCAGCGAAGGTTGGACGTAATTTTAGGGTTTCGCGCTTCGCTCAACTTTATTTAGGAAGGGGTGGTAAATTTTCACTGCACTGGATGGTCCGCGCGAAAGGAGATGACCGCAAGCTTCCGGTACCTGTGTTATTTTTTGTGTGTGTGCATCAGTCTGTGCTACATCGCTCCAAGCAAACGCGACACTCACTGTGAAACCGCTGCTTTTTGCCATATAGTGGTTCGGAAATTAGCGCAGCTTTTCTCAGCTTTGGGTATTCTTCAGAACGTTTGCCTCTGCTCCTAGCTTAACTAACGCACGGTCACTTTAACCGGCAACCTTGTTAGCGGGGGGAAAAAAGTAAAGGAGACCATTTTAACACGAAAGTATTTTATTCCGGGATTCACGAAGATATCACTTACGCCATATTCGTCACGGAAGTGACGCCAGTACAACGAAGCAAGCGGCTTGTAAAGGGTGCACCCCTGCACACAGGGTCTTCTTGCGGGGAAGCAACCTTTAGTACTAAAGAGTACGTTATACTTAGGGCTGTTCGTTTTCGGGTTTTATATTTTAACACCAAAGTGTTTTATGCCGGGATGCTTCAAGATTTCACTGACTTCATATCCGTCACGGAAATGACGCCAGTACACCCTTGCCGAAGCGACCCGGCAGCAGGACGCCGCTCGCCAAGCACACCCACAAGACAGCCGCAGACACGCAAACCATGCTCAGCTGCAGATTTCGCTGCACATTTCACTTTCCTGTTTTACCGATTCCTAAGGCAGAGGAATCAACCACAGTTTTTTTT
The DNA here is from genome assembly GCF_048455015.1 of Haemaphysalis longicornis. Taxonomy (NCBI): domain Eukaryota; kingdom Metazoa; phylum Arthropoda; class Arachnida; order Ixodida; family Ixodidae; genus Haemaphysalis; species Haemaphysalis longicornis. The sequence goes on along the minus strand of NW_027526460.1, from coordinate 21,037,783 downwards.
TTAACGTAACGTTTAGTCGCACGCTATTAATGAACTCGATAATAATTTTGAAAGGGGGCACATAAGGTACACCCAAGTCCGCGGACAAAGGTGTTTTGGGGTTTTTACTCATACAACTAAAAAGAAAACTTCGTTGTGGCCTCTTTTCGTATTACCGAACCCGTCAGCGAAAAGATAACGATGCACACACACCTTGCTCTAGTACGTTTAACCGACGTGACATTTAGTGCTGCCTATGCGACTCGGGATTAGTTCGCCCCGTAGAAGTGTCGCTTCTTGTACAGAACGCCGCTTCGTCGCTATTAGGCACGTTGCGCTGATGTTTGTCTCGCATGCAGCAGCGCTGTTTTCTATATCCTTATGGTTCGGGTGGTCATTTCTTGTAGGAAAGATGCCAGGAATATCACGGGCTCGGTTCGTAGCATTCGTATTACGTAAGTGTCGGCGCCCTGTCCTAGACTGCAACAACCGGGATTATCGTGAGTCACGCACGGGCGCCCACACAGAGAAGGCGTCTAAGGTATCGTCATGATAACAAGGCCGAGAAGAAACAGCTTAAGTGGAGCAGGCGAAAATACGTCAGTCGCTGCTATTGTAGCCGACCAGTCAGATTGCAGATAGTACAAATGGCAGGGAGGATCCGATGCATTCATCACGGGCGTCTTTCTTTACACCGTGTCTCAGTGTCGACCCCATAGATTGTTGGCACGGCATGCTGCAGGCAGTGGGTGATAACTGCTCGAGAAATCTGTACCGGTGGGGCAATCGGCTGCTGTAAAAATAACTGGAAGCTGGAATCCGCGCGAAAAATGTTTCTGAACCAGCGATTATTTGTTGATTAGCATGGATGCAATGCAATCGGTTCGTAACATCGCAACTCGCCAGCTTGCTTCAAGCAGACTCGATAAAAAGATGTTGCTCATTTAATAGCACTTCATTTTTTTGTAAGTGGTTGCCACTGAAACCGAAGGAGTACATGCGCACAATGTTTATTAGAAATAAATTGTGAGCTTGAAGTTAGCTCCGGAACTACAACCTCGATTCAAGTTGTGGTGGAAAATCACCTTTGTGATTTTTATTAGGCACGCTTGTACAAAGATCGCGCATTCAAGCTTCAAAGCGGGTCATTATTAGGAAACGACACGAAACATAGCAGAAGACTAGCAGACGCTCCGATGACGCGATGCGCGCGCTGAAAGCAAATTCTGGCTTGACATGCACAGCGCATGCGTGATGCTTCGCGCTGCTCACGGTAGGCTGCTCTGATAGTACTGGCGGCCACGCGCTCCCGTTTTCACCCTTAGCGAGCTCACCACTGTACCTGGCTCAGGTCACGCACACTGAAATGCAAAATGTTTATTCCGCGCTCAAGGGTTATTTTTAAATCCTAAGATTTAATTTATATCTGGCCAAGAAGCGCTTCTGCTAGCGATCAAGCCTAAATTCTCGTGAAAGTGACTCGAAATCACGAGCTCGCCACCTAAATAAGAGCGGAATGTGATCAGCTTGTGGGGCTCGTCCGGCGGGTTGGCCGTAGAGCAAGTAACGGTGGCGTAGAGTGAGTGTGTGCGTGTCTGTGCGTGCGTGCGTGTCGGCGTGTGTGTGTGTGTGCGTGTCTGCGTGTGTGTGCGTGCGTGTGTGTGTGTGCGTGTGCGTGTGTGCGTGCGTGTGTGTGCGTGCGTGCGCGTGTGCGTGCGTGTGCGTGTGTGTGCGTGCGTGTGTGTGCGTGTGTGTGTGTGTGTGTGTGTGTGTGTGTGTGTGTGTGTGTGTGTGTGTGTGTGTTTGGGGGAGGGGGGTGTTGGAGTGAAAATAGAACGAACGAAAAGAGGAGCAGAACGGAAGGGCCGTAATACTGTTTGCTACAAAAGATGCCCCCTGCAATGGATGCCCACTTCTCTTCGTTTTTTTTTTTTGCCCGAAAGCGGTCACCGCGCATTCTCATGACCTACTTTCACCTACAGAGGCAGAAACGAACAAATGGCTAACGGCCTGTCAGGTTGTGGCCACCTTAAATATTGCGAACGGGCGCTTCGAGAGAGACAAGTGATCAATATACGAGCACTAGCGGTGCTCAGCGAGCCTGTGTCGACGGTCAATGCCAGAAGCAGAACCGGCCAGGAGCGCACAAGACGAGCGGAAGGACGAGCTCGCTCTATCGCGGCCGGTACTCACGAGACGGTTCTTCCGTGACTCAGCGCGGTAGGCGTCCCCTGGGAGCCGCAGCCGGCGTCGACGGCACCTGCCCGAGGACGTCTATAAATACGGAGGGGCTCGCGTGGTGGGGTGCGCACCTGCTCAAGTGCTGCCGTGAGCCGTACCTCCTCGTAGCCGCCAGTGGCTCAGACCCGTGCGCTCAGGCTGCGAAGACGATCGGCGGAAGCTTTTTTACCCGTCCAAGCTTAAGGCTTGTATAAGGGCTGCTGCGCCATGGGTGGGGAGTAGTGGTCGATAACCTTGTTGGTGCATCCAGGCCTAATAAGGGCCGGCGCAAACCATTCAGACTCCGTGCACGCGACAGTTTGAGCAGCCCATGGTAGTGATTGATAAGGGATGTTTTGCTCTCGTAGCGCTACACTGGCTGACCGCAAAAAACTACTAAGAAAAAGAGGTGTGCTATGGTCGACAATACTAATGGAGTTGTAAATTTACCTTCCAATTGGGATTTGGTTTTCGAAACGTCTGCATTGAATGTAGTAAGGTGGCTATGTTGTGTGCCCTTAAACGCATGCCGGTCCTATTTCTGCTCGTGAGCGTTTTCGGCATCCGACCCCTGGGAATCGTCTTGAAGGGAATTGGGCTTGCATAGCCGTAGTCAGTAGGAAAACGCTCTGCAGTGGGTTCTTTATGAATGAGGCCGAAAGGAAGAACACCGTGGACTTGCATTCATGAAGGGGCTACGAATCAGCGCGCCGCTGTGCCGCAAGCTTCGTGCAGCGCTTTTCTGCTTTGCGGCGGAGCCTCCACTACGTGCGCCTTTCGAGTGGGCGCCCCTGTGTCGGTGACTGAGGCTTGCAGCGACAGCCGAAGGATCCCAACAAGCCGCTAAATGTCTGGTAAAGGCCAAACCGCTGGCGCCTCGCTGTCTGCGTGATTCAAACTTCGGCGGCGGCAACGCGACGTGTGGCTACATGCCCGAAGGACGCGGATACCGTTGCGGAGACCTCCTTTCTTCCCTCTCTCGCACTCAGCGTGCGCCGCTACTACCGACCTCTCACGAATTCTGGACAGAGCATTGTGTGTGTCTGTACCATGTCGCGCCGTGTGCAGAAACCAGAAGGAACGCTTGTTTGACTCTTAGCGCTTTGGGTATAAATAAGAGCCCCTGAACGCTGAACTTGCGTGAAGTTCATTCCTGTTGGAGCAGTGAATCAATGCTGTCACTTTGCTCGAGTCCTGTACTGTAACCTCGCCCGTTAGGGCATTGTTCTTGTCTTGCCTCGGCTCATTTCTCGCCATGCAGCAAGCCAGTTACGTTTGCCTCCGGCTTTTCAGCAACATTGGCTGACCGCTCGCTTCACCACGCTACCATGCGCATGACGGAGGTGACGGATCTCGGCTCGGGACGCCTGCCCGAACGCAACAAAGGGTGTTCGTATCCGCAGAGGGTCCTGTACAAAGACATAAAGGAAAGTCGAGGGGGTAGAGGGGGGGGGGGGGTCGCGTAAATCAAGCGGGCAGGTAAAGTTGGTCGAATATTAATAGGAACGAAGAGAGGGATAAGAGGCTCAGTGAGAAGGGAAGAGTAAGTTTCTTCGATTGTGTACAGCACTTTGCTTCAAGTGTACGCGTGTTTGTGTGCGTTTCCCCGTGGGCTAATCCCGTGTGCACACAACATACTTCTTCCTTCTTCGTGTGCCGATCAGCACTCCTTGTGTCTCTCCGAAACACAAAAGCGAGTTTCTATGTGATGAGCACTCAACGCCTTAATGTTCTTCGTCAGTGCACACAAGCCATGGATTCGCAGTCATCGTGCATGATGTGACCCGTTACGGTCTTGCGTCCGCTTGCACTTAGCCGCTTGAACCCTGATTCAATGCGGCAGCTTCAATCTACGATTCGGCAGTGCGAGGTTAGAGGCGCGCTCGACAAAAAAAATGGAGCTGGGCTAGCGCAACTGCGAAACAATATTCTGCAATCGTATTTATGATCAGTCCGCAAACGTATCAGGCGTGCCACTGAGAGGAATCGCTAGCTGGTAACATTGGCCACGAATGATTGTGTTTCCTGTCGTCTTTGATACCTGTAAAACGTAACACACTGTTGAGAGGGCATCTTTTATTTATGCTCAGACTAACAGAATGGCAACGTGCGGCTTAGAGTTAGTCCTGTCTCCGAGGTGGAGCGCTCGCCCTTCTCTCTCTCTCTCTCTCTCTCTCTCTCTCTCTCTCTCTCTCTCTCTCTCTCTCTCTCTCTCTCTCTCTCTCTCTCTCTCTCTCTCTCTCTCTCTCTCTCTCTCTCTCTCTCTCTCTCTCTCTCTCTCTCTCTGTTGCTTGTTTTTTGTCTCGAGGCGGAACAGGCCGAGAGAAAGAGCGCGTTCTGCGTGTCTGTCATGGCCAGGAAGCCAGCTCTTCTGGTTATGCACCGTGATAGTCGGGTGGGCCGTCGGAGGCGAGAGAAAGACGCAGTACAGCGGTGAGTCACTCCGCCTGTTCCTTTTGTTTGAGCGCCGTGGAGGACCTCCTGCCGGCACTGAGAAAACAAGAGCGGCTGCGAGAGGAACACGAGCCGCGTCCCGGATCCAGAAGCAAAGCCGATGAAAGCAATCCAACGGGGGAAAATAAATCCTGCGCTAAAAACTACTCGCGCATGCGCGGAGCGGAGGAAGTGCTGAAAGCTGCGCTCGTGGGAATTGCCATCGCTTTTTTTTTTTCTTTATCCCTCTCGTACATATGCGAGCGGCTGACGTCATACGTCGGATTTGGAATGCATACCGTCTGGGCCGCGCCTGCCTTGTTTGCGAGCCCAGCTTGCGCTCGAAACAATACGAATAACGCCGGGGTGCCCGAAATGTGTGCTTATTCAGCGGGTTGCGTCAAGTAAAATGGACTCGTTCGCGGATGGAGGGCTGGTCGATTGAAAGCGTTCGCCTGTCGGACATGGCAGGCAACGCATCGGTTAGGCTGAGTTTGTCGGTATGTTTGTTTTGTGGGGATGCACTTCACGGTTTCAAGCTGACGTTGGAGATTTAATGGATAAAGACAGAAAGGTGGAAATGCCCGAAAACCTTTATATTTTTAAACTTTCGCCGGAATTGATCGTTTGCGGAAAGGTAGAGACAACTTGGAACAGTGACCTCGGCGAGAAACACGTAGACAAACACAGATGGACCTTCCTGCTGCTGTTTCGTTTCAGGGAGAACGTAAATACTACGTACGGAACGTTCGTTCCGTGAGAAAAAAATGGCAGGGGCTGTAGATAAGAATTGGGGAGTTCAAGCTTAAATTTGTGGAAGCAGAAATAAGGTATACATGCTGAAAAAGATGCTGCACCGTTCTTACTCTCCGTCCGTGGAAAAGTTTTTTTTGGGGGGCGCCCCAATTAAGAGGTGCTTTTCTTTTGCGCGGAAACAAAGCCAGGCCGCGTGTTCTCCAGCGGTGAAATCACTGCAGTCAGGGTTATTTGCATCGCTCTTGCTTCGATGGCCAATTCAACAAATTTGATGGTCAACGAAATGATCAATTTGTCGTTATCGTTTAAGCTGCGTCGGGGTGAAATACCGCAGTGTTGCGCCGTTTCGCGTAGTGTAGAATCATATTACGAGGTTTGTTCGCCTCCGTTCGGAAGCGAGATTGCCTAGGTTTCAACTGTCATTCAACTTCCTAGCGCCATTCTCTCCCGTGTTGGCCAAAAAAAAGCCCATGTTTTGGGACGAAATACAGATAGCGATGAGCAAACACAGCCTGCGAAGCCTATTTGTTTCTTGTATAATTTTTGTCACGCCGGTGCGAAAAAAATGGCGAGAAGTTTCAACGTGTTGACCAGCCAAACGCAAACATGACGTCAAAATGATTGCGCTACGCGTGAATCATGCGCACCTTATTATGACATCATATTGAATGACCAATCACCGCTTCCATCCTACACTTGATTTATTTGAATGTACAGGGTTTAACGCGCCGACGCAAACCAGCGATAAGGCGCGCCGAAGTGTAGGGCTCCGGATTAATTTTGACCACCTGGGGATCTCTAACGCGCGCGGAAATCACGAACACGCGGGCGTTTTTGCTTTTCGCCTCCATCAGAAAAGCGGCCGCTGCGGCCGGGAATCAAACCCGCGTCCTTGTGCTCAGCAGCACAACGCCTCAGCCACTGAGCCACCGCGGTGAATCCCATCCGACGCTTCGGCTATGCACTGGTTAACGAAGGGGAGGGGGGGGGGGGGGGTAAACTCATGATCACTAGGGTCCTGCGGTGTCATTACTGATTTATGCCGATCCCCCTTGTGCCCATTTCCCCCCATTGCAGACGGGGGTGACGTCTCTTCGTTCTTCCTTGTTACCTGGTAGCGGCTGTCGCGACTCGCACGCCGAGAAATTCGCCCGCGCGCTTTTTATCCACACACCCGATCGTTCGTGCCGGCTGTGTAAGTAACCTGCTCCATGTGTGCGCCCCAGTGAGGGAAAGAGGCCATAACAAATTGGCTTCGAGCGCCGACCGACTCCTTTCAACTGTTTCCACACAAATCGTGTTAGTCACGCGACTGTAACAGGGCCACGCGGTCGACGGAACCCTGACGTCAGCAATTGATTCACGGATCTCTCGCTGCCCCGCGCGACAGCCGCGCATTGGGGAGAAACCAGCCGCACGCACTCGCCTGCCATTTATTCACAGACTTGTACCGGACGGCCTCTCGTCGGCAGTGAAACTTGCGTTTGCAGCTTCGAGTCCGCTGTATTTGTAAGCTGCAGCTTGATTTATTCAAAGTCGGGAACACTTAAACTTGCGTGCATAGCTTCGACGTACACACACGCATACTCCCGGCGGCGACCCGGTGCGTGTGTGTGACAAGAAAGCCGTTCAAAAACCATAAATTTTGTTGCGACGCCGCGTTTCGGATGGGCTATCGTTTATCAATTATGATACAACCTACGAGTTACACCATATTTGAAGGCGCTACGCATTTCTGTATGCGTTAAAAAAAAGAAGTCACGAGGACACACAATATGCAAGTGCGCATCGCCTACTAAGTTCGCTTCTGGAAGTATGTCCTCCTGGTGGTCTGTGTGTGTGTGTGTGTGTTCGTGTGCGCGTGCGCGTGCGCGTGCGTGTGCGCCCGCGCATATAGCGATAATTGTCTGTTGTACGGGAGCGTGCTGGTACCTGAAGTGAGGCAATGAGGGCAAACTACTTCATCAAACTTTTATTCGTTATTGTTTTGGATAAACAAAAGGTAAAAGAGCCTGTTGGCACTTTCGATGAACCGCTATAAATTTTTCGAACAATAGTCATTTCGTGTGAGTAGAGAATACGATTTTATTGCTTCGACAGGTTCAGTGACTTCTACGAACCCAACTTCCGGTTATGGTTTGTCTTTTTTAGCGCGTTCATGGTTTTATTCTTGCTTTAAATATCCGTTTACAGTTATAAAAATCTTTTGGCCGGTTCGTACGCTTTTTACTGTTTAAAGCGAAAATAAGGTCGGTGAAATCACAAAAATTGGACACAGTGCTCCTTAGATAGACAAGAACCTTGAGGGAAAATGGTGCTATTTTTGTTTGTGCATACGAATACTCTAGTCGTGAAGCAGGGTTATTAGAAATCGCAGAAAGAAAAAAGAAAATGAAAACAGTAGATGTAATTACCTCAGCGCAGGCAAGTATTTTCGCCGTGTTGCTGTTCCGGTATTTTTACTCCCACGAATGAAATAAAATATTGTTATCAAAAATTTCGCCACCAAGGTATGTGTAAACAATGTAGACAAAATGCAAGTTTATTTCGTCATAAAAAGCTGTCTTGGCCCATTATCAACGATGCCATTGTTAACGTAAAATTCCGATGACAAAGCTAGGAAAAAGATCAGAGGAAGCAGTGGTGACTCAACAGTACTTTTTTGCCGTTACCTTATGACGTCATTTGGTTTTGGTTGTGTGGTCGGCGGCCGCTGAGAAAAGCTCCCTCCATCTAGTAAAAAGGCATCTAGTTCCGTTTTATCGTGTCACTTAAATTCTTTCGGGCAGTTAACACGCCAATATTGTTTTTAATGTTCCCCAGTTACGTCACTGTTCACATCGTATAGCCCAAAGTGTGTACATTTCTTGTATTTGGGATCTTTTTAAGGCGAGAAAACGTATTTTGGGACTGTGATTGAGAAGAGTGAGTTACCAAAGGCTTGTTCTTTCCCGTGAAACAAATTGGATTGGATGGGAAAACCATTTATTGATTTTGCAGTAAAATCTGCATGCAGTCTTCAGACGGGGCCTACGTCGTCTTCCTGACCCCAACGGTTATATTTTCTCTTTTTCGCCCCTTTAAACCGATGGCCTGTTGCAGCCGGACTCGGTAATGCAATCTCTAAATAAAGTGTACAATGCGAAATTCAGTTATAGAGCCCGTGTATAGAGCCCGTCCATAATTTCCGTGCGTGTATATGCGTCGGCAACTTCCTTACACGAAATGTTTGACGGATTGCACGCACGCACGCATTGCACGATTTGAAACATTCTGCAAAAACGTCACCATCATCATCATCATCACCACCATCATCATCATCCTATCTAATCCCACTGCAGGGAAAAGGTCTATCCCAGTAATCTACAATTATCCCGGTCCTGGGTTAACTACGGTCAATCTATACCCGCAAACTTCTTAATCTCATCTGCCCATCTAACCTTCTTGCCCTCTCTAGGTATCCACTGTGTTACACTTAAGGACCAACGGTTACCTGCAATCAGGACTGCATACGTTTAAATCTGAATAAAGCATGCATTTCTCACTTATGTTTCAACATCTCTCCACCAAATGTACACGCCTGCGTTAATCGATAATGTGACACTGGCCGCCACCGAAAAAAAAAAAGTGTTCACAGTAAAGTAGTTATTCAGTGCTTTTTTTTTTCGTTTAAATCACAAGTACGGCTTTTACTGCGTTTCAACATCACTGTCGTCATGGTTGTCACGGTCGCGATCGTTATCCTGTTTTTCCACTGCAGGATATCCTGTGTCAGCTGGGGAAGTATCTTTACGCTTTGATAACAGCTGCCCTACCCTTGGTCCTTTCACATTCACTGTGTGTCTTTTCTGCATATTTCGTAACGGCCTGGGATGTTGTGCTGGTGGACGAGGCGATTGGCGCGCCAGTAATTTACGTCGCTGTGTGGGAACGCGATTCCGATACTACGGCCGTCCATCTTCCTGTTGCGAAAACGGACCTAAACAGAAGGGGATCCGTACTCCCAAAAAATCGTGACCTTATTCCGCTCTGTGAAGGTATCGGATGAGCGGCGAAGTTGAGGCGACGCAGAATTCTGAACAAAGGTACGAACTCATTTATTGTCGTGATCGGTGGTCATTATTGGGTCATTCCTTCTTGGTCGTGATGGGGTTACGACGGCTTTGCGGTCGCTATTGTACATACTGATCGGCTTTGGTACACCCTTGGGCACGTTCTTATCCAGAGTCTAATCTGTGCACGAGCGGTTGGGGAGTGGTGGGGTTCGCGCAATTTGTGTGCTACTAGAAGTTAAAGCACTGTAACACAAATTGCGTCAGCCGCTTGTTGTCCAGTGTGGAGATGTTGGATGTTGAAATCACCAACCATGATGATGGGCTTGGTGTTTTTATTTCTGACCCAATCAAAGTGCGCTGACGTGAGAGTCTCGATCTGGCTCTTATCGCGCACACATTACAACATCTCGCGCTATGGACGGCTCCTCGCTGCAGAGGCAAACAAACGCACATGCACGAACGCCTCGCGCAATGGAACGCACCGTGCTCCAGATGCACGTGCGTGGAGCCTTGGCAGGTTTGGTTCGCGCACATGGAAAATATGCGGAACTTTAGCCACAAGCAGCTTCGCAGTAAAAACGGTGATACGGCACAGAGGCCGAATTCGGTCGACGAGCGACTTTTTACGGAACGCAATCTGTTGATGCCCGTTCAGGACCGGTGGTTGCTGCGAACAATGTTGAGAATATTTTGATACCATTGAGTTGTGAAATCAGCAACACTGAGATACACTAATGTTACCACACGAAAGTTTGCTCGCAAAATCTGCAGAATTACCGTGTTTTTCAGTGACATTGTTTTGAAGTGATATCTTTCCATTCTCAGGCGTTGCGGCCTCGGCTATTATTATTGAAATGCATTCTCCTCTTACGTGAGAACTTTGCCAATGTGCTTAATTAAGTCGCTCGCCCATGTGTTCACATCATCTTAAATAATATGTTGTATTCGTGAATGTTGCGCACGTCATCAACGTTCCTGGCCCAGCGGCCTGGAACTCCCATGAGCGAACCTTTTTTTATTTCTTTAGTTAGTTTTTACTAGCGAACTGCGAAATGACACGTCTAACATTTAACTAAAGTTGATTAACACCATGTACAGGAACAAAAATTGAACCGTCAGTACTTCAAGCCCATAGCACTGACCCTCACAACCTGGTTATACTTAGCAGCTCGGTAAATCAGTGGCTGCTTTGTTGGCTGTATTTTAAAACCCCGCTCGTAACTCTACGATGTGTAGCTATACTCTCCTCAAACACCTTTTTATGGCCGTATAGTTCAGCTATCTTAGACTGGGGTGCTTATATGGCACTACTTCATGTAGCACGTGACAAAATTGTCAGACAAAACGTAACATCGTTGGCCAGAAAAGGGCGTCGATTCTAACCTTCAGTGTGAGAAATTCTCGGTAAAAGGAAGAATGTTCGAAAAAAAAATGAAATGAGTCCGAAGGACGTTGTAGGGCAGTGCATCTAACGAAAATATACTTTGGTTCGCTGCACTGACGATGACCGGGCGTCCTGGACCTGGTGGCGTGCCACATGCTGCATGCAGCACCTGGACACAACCATCTCCGCCCTTCCGCGTTATCGCACGGATCGTGCAGCCGAAGAATAACTGCTCGTGTTATCGTCCTTCGGTCGAGTTGTCGAGTGGACTGCTCTGCGATAAGGCGAGAAAAGTAGCTGGCGCGATACGGACGGCATGATTGCGCCGCGGTCGCCCCGAGGCGAACGCTGACAGTCCCTCACGGCGCACACTTCTTCCCTGCCGTGTCGTCGTGCTCATTGGCTGCCTCGGCCCGCTTAGTCGGACGTGTCCTGGTTCCGGCCAATGAGAGGACGCGTGGTGCGTGACTCCATTGATGACCTGCGGTTGTCTCAGAGAGGGTGAAAGCCGTCCCTGTCGAGATTGTCGGCCGGCGGGCGATCTGTCCGGCTCGGACTCCTAGGACGAGGCTTTGCGTCCACGCCGGGGATACACGAAGACGAGCTGTCGTCGCCATTAATCCGCGAAAGTTGACCCAATGAGGATACGCTTGTCGCACAGCCGAAGGTGAGCGTTCTCGTTGGAACTTCGGAGCACCGCTTCAACCCGTTAGCCTTGCGAGTTGTGGGCAATAACGTAGTCACAGGGGCATCACGCACGCAGCGCTGTACGACAGGAATAATATCGCTTCGTTGTGATGTAAATAATAACCGAACCTCCTCCAATGGAGGTCAATACAAAGCAAGGCACTATTAAAGGCTTTTAGATTAATTAACACCCCGCATATATCTTGTGTCTCCGAGCAATTGGGTGTGTAGCTTGTATTGCAACACCCCGATTATATATCTGGTGTCTCCGAGCGACCACAGGACACTCGCCAACGTAGACGTTCGGTGCACCGTTCGGACTGTTCAAGTTTCACAGAAATGTGTTTGCACACTCTCCGTGATAGCATATATTTTTTTGCGGCTGCCGAGGACCCGAAAGCGTAATATAGATATTTGGATCTAAAATCTACAAAAATAAATCATCATGTCTACTGACCACCCGCAAGTATCTGAAAGAGATGAAAGAGGTATACATATATACATATTGATTCAGAGCGTGTGAACATTCATTGTCATTTATTTCTGCGTTTGCCGGCACATCTCCGCTGAGCCTTCTGTTCTAGTGGCATTTGCCGACAACAATGCCGGCGAGAATTCCGCGTGAACCCGCGTTACTCGGTAACGCGCGGTTGTTGTGCGTAAAGAAGTACCAGCCCTGTTAGTCCTAACCTTGCCTCTGCAGCCGTCTGAAGGGAGTGGAGAGGTAACATTCGGACGAACGTGCCGGGGTCTTCGTCCCTGGTTCCTTTCCAACGCGTCAAACGGGGACCCGCGGCCTGACATTTGAGCGTCGTGGAGCCGGGAGGGTGTCTCCCCCCTTCGCGCTGTGTCAGAGCACCGCCGCGGCGCGCGCAATGACTGATCGGGGGCGATGTTCCTTGGCTCGTCGTGCGAGGGCAATTGTTTCGACAGCGCGGCGCAAGTGCTTTTTGGCAACTTAGTTCTCTTCTTCTTTCGTTTCCGTTCCTGGAGTTGACACGCAGCTTCACAATATGGAATGTGATCAGCTCTGCAAACATTCTGAACAGCATAGCTGGGCCTCAGGGTGTCAAAGCGTGTCGTCCTCCTTTTTCTGTGCCTTATCGTTCGATGTTTGCAGGGAGAGGAATTCGCTAATGTTTGAGAGAAGCCGTGGGAGCAACCGTGCGCTGAACGAAAGTACTGCAGTTAAAACTTTGTGCAAGACTTTTAGTCAAGTTCGAATGGCGCCCGCGCTGTGTGCGCTGATTTTAAAGCGAAACTTTACTCGGCTAGGATTCCGTGCATTTTTCCTGTGCGAAAGAAGAAATGCTTCGCGGCAAAGCCAGCATTGTCGCGAATGCTCAACAAGAGGCTGTGACTTTTGTTTTACCGAAACTTTCCAAAAACAGTTATGTGACAATTGGCTTCTAAGGCAGTTCTATCGTCATGATGCCTTATTTTATTTACTTGTCATTATTAGTTAATTCGAAATAAATCAGTGCGTACCTTTGTTCTGAACTATGTGTCCGCTCTGTGTCGTGCGCTAAAGAGCTTCGCTGCCCATCCGTGTCCACAGAGTGTAATGGCTCGAGTTCGTCTTTTGTTTCTTTGCTTTTTCTTTTCCCCGCTCATTGATATACGTAACTGATTCCTTTAACGAAGTCTTGACGCGCCTTGTACCAAGAACGTACCACGAATGTTTGGTCTGGATTCGGCATAAATTTGCTTTACATCGCAAGCTGGTCAGCAGGCATATATGTTCGTTGGATAAGCTGGTGTTCAAGCCCAATCTGTATTCTTGAAGGCTTTCCGCCTGAGAAAAACGTCCGGTTAAGTCCACCCGGTCAGATCATATCTGTGTACACCCACTACCACAAAAAAGACACGCGGGCTTCATCCTTTCATCAGTAGCCGCCAAATGCTAACTAAACGCAAGGGCAAGGGTGGCAGAGTAAAGACATTATTTTGCGCAGCTAACACGTGCAATGCGGCTCTATCTATGTCCTCGTTTTGTTATCACTTGTTTGATTTAGTTTATCTGTATGCTTTACTATTTGCATATCGTGTTTCTAAAGCTAGACGTTATCTCACCTTATCACGAGGCTCTTGCTTTGATCTAGGCTAAGCCGAACTAGCTGTATCGGGCTGTTGGTCGGGTGTGCGGGTCGTTTTTCTCTGATAAGCGTGTGTTGTGTGCTTTGTAGGAATCGAATGTTTGCGCTCTAGCGCTGTCGCTTCTCGTTTCGTACAAAAATAAAATTGGCGTTTTGTCACTCAGAGAGCACATGTGCGCGTGGTCCAAAGCAATGGTGAAAGGGGGTGAAATATTGTGGTATGAGTGTTGCAATGCTGATAGTTTTGTTTCGCTTGTTATTTTTTTTTACCGCGAGGTTATATACGTATGTGCCTACGCGTAGAAAATTTAAGGTGCGTTGTGTAAGTCAGCCGCGTCAAATAAGCGCAGTTCCCCCTCCCCCTGCCCCGTTCTAGCTTGTGTTCTTGTACCGATTGTGTGCTGTGCATTTAGTCTTCGTGTGTGGCATCTCGTTCATGTTATGCATGCATTCAGGGACCGAACTTTGAGTCCTGACATCGTTCTAGGTGAACGAAACATAACTGAAATTCCAAACCACGGGAGCATTGCGTTGTGGCGTGCGCGTAATCGTGCGCTAAATGTACTCGTTTCTGCCGTGGTGCCATGCTTATATGATTTAAACTCACGCGCTTTAACCAAATTTACTGGAGTAAAGGGCGTTAATCTGGTGCGCTGAAGAAAGTAAACTAATTCTCTTTGGGGAACAAACGCTGAACGTTTTCATAGCGGAAGTGCTAAAAAGCTACCGCAACCTATTTTCCATGAAAAAAAGGTAAAAGTGCTGTGTTCCGCTTGTCCCGTATTCTTGTTCTCCTACTAAACTGCATCACTTTGTCAACTGAGGCAGCGTCAACTAGTTTTACTTTTGTACGAGCTTTACGTTTATTCTAGTTAACTAGTTTTACTTTTATACGAGTTTTACGTTTATTCTAGTGAACTAGTTTTACTTTTATACGCTTCCGTTCATCTAGCATTGTGCTTAACCCCTTTCCAATATGTGCTGCTGAGCACAAGGACGCGGGTTCGATTCCTGGCCGCGGCGGCCGCTTTTGTGATAGAGACGAAAAGCAAAAACGCCCGTGTGTACGAGATTTCAGTGCACGTTAAAAATCCCCGGGTGGTCAAAATTAATCCCGAGCCCTCCACTACGGCGCGCCTCATCGCCTGTGTAGCGTCGGCGCGTTAAACCCTACAGCCAATCAATCAACCCCGCTTCTGTGCATCAACGTACCATCAAGGAAACTACGACGTATGTGAACAAAGGCTGGATTATATTGAGAAGCAATTTAGTAGCGTATTGCATGGTTCGCCGTTGGTTGTAGCGCCATTTTGTGTGTACGTTGTTGCAAAAGATGTTTTAGCACTCCGACTTTAAGTTTCTTCATCACCTTTCAAGACGTTCACGGTTGGCCTGTACTAATGAGCGTTTGTTCTCTCTCGTTCCAGGGCTTCCCCATGATCAGCTCACCTTCCCATGAAGCGCTCACTGGTGAGTGCGTTCTCTTTTACGAATCACGAAACAATTGTCCGAGAACAGTCTCGGCACAGGCAACGAATGGCGAAGCGGTGCATCGAAATGCGCACTGAGGCGCAACTTGCGGTCCGCGTTTTATCCAAATGCTGGCGTACCAGTCGCTGATTGGCCGAGTGTTCTAATGCTGCGTCCGGGGCGGCTATTTCCAAACGCTTCGTTGCACACAGCACCCACGTGACATGTCTGTTCGCGCGATGGAGAGCGGTAATTCAACGTGGTCATTGGCTGCGCTCCAAACCTAAAGCGACCTAAAACATACCAAATCGCCATTATTAACCAAAACAACGCGTAGATGTAAGTTTAGAAAAAAAATCAAATTTAGAAAAAAAAATTGGGCGATAAACCTGCTGGGGCTCGAATCCAAGCCTTTAGCGCCAGTATACTCTACATCTAGGCTGCAGAGCCCGAACGGCGGGCTTGTTGTACAGGGGCTCAAAAGAATAGCGCGCACAGTGACATCACACATGTCACGTGGGTGCTCTGTGTAACAAAACGTTTGGAAACACGCATCCGGCGTTGCTATTTCCATTAAGCAGTTTCAGAGTCTTTTGGTGATGCCTGTATTCCTATCGAATTCTGTGGTGGTGGTGGTGGTGGTGGTAGTATTCGCATTTACTTGCACAGAGTTATACAAAACGCCGGTAAAGTTTGCTGTGTATGGAAAGTAGCTCTGATGCCTGACTTGGGCGCGCCTTAGCGAAAGTTAAGTGTCGCCGTGGTGATGGCGTGCGCCGCTCTGACGTACCTCGTAGGGGAACTGTCCGTTTGACCCACAAAAAAGCTTCCCTTAGATTCGCACGAAAGAATACGCTCACTTAAAAAAAGAGAGATAACGTAGTTCGTGAGGCGACATGGAAGCCATGACAGGGGACGAAGAGGGCACCTTATCCATTAAGTGTCGCCTGTTTTAATTTGCGTTCCGTTTTGCACATACAGCCGAGACCATCCTTGTTCTGTACAAGCGGGCTCTTTAATTAAGGGCGACCATAAAAGGTGAGAGACAGGCAAACGCGTTACGTGCTACGCGCTAATGGTCGCCGGAGAGTCTGGCCTTGCTGATAATGCCCTCGCTTCGTGCTTCGCACAGGGTTAGAGGGAAAAATGTGGGAAGAAAAGCGAAATGCAATGCAGGGAGTTGTTTGTACGTTCCTGCGCCCGTGTTGATTGAGAAAGTATAGCCGGAAGCAGCTTGTGGTCGTTGCATTTATGTAGAGCTCTGTCCACTGGCCTTCCCATAGCATAGTGTAAAAACAACATCCCTCAAGACAGCACTAGACATCCCTCGAAGCAGTGTCGCGGTGAATGCCTTGAAATATGCACCGATTTTACCATTTCGGTTTTATTTCAGTCGCTGGCATTAACAATGTGCGTGCGTACCGTCGCGCGCCGATGACAGTCTGGAGCCCTACCTACCGCTCTTGCATGGCCGATACACAACGCCCTACTACACCACTTCCTTCCCAACCTTCCTTTTCTCTTGCTATGGCTCAGCCGTTGAAGGTCTCCAGTTCGAGAGCACAACTGTACAAGAAACCAAAAAAAAACAGGCAACGATTGGACGTCTCATTAGGCCGGTATGGGGCAGTGACTGAAAACCATGTAGAAGTAGGCACTATAGTCTCGTCTCATGTAGCGTCTAACGGAGAACGAATTTTCGTCTTTCGGGAGGCCTCACACCAGAATGTACACGAGCGTCGCTTAGCCGAAGCTAAAATTTTAAAGCGAAGCTGTAGTGTTCTCCCTGATGGCGTCTGTAACGCCAATACGCCCTGCGGGAAAGCCAACTTTCTCTGACGATGATGTATGGTCGTGGGTGAAGTGAAAGAAAAAAACGCTTGCCGTGGCCAGAATAGAACCTGGGTACCCGGTGTTATAGTGCCGGCATCTGTCCGATTGCACCATTTCGACATAGTTGAAACTCTGTCGAAACACAGACGACAACCAAAGAATCCGTCACGAGGAAGCATCGCGTTCAACCATCGTCGTCGTTAGACGGAGGGGTGCGCGATTTTTTCCCCTTTTTGCCTTGTAAATGCATCATCCACTGGAAGTTGATTAGCGCACGGCACTCATGATTCTTGAGAAAGGCTTTAATCGCGTTGGCAAGACCTGGAAGCCACGTGACGGGGTCCGACCTGCCCGTTTTCTCGCAACACGCGTTTCTCGCCTGAACGCCCTCCAGGAAACCATACGGCAGTCTGCGCGCGTCGCGCAGTTGTCTCTAGTTTAAAGCTATGAGTATGCCTTATCTGGACTATCGTCCTGACTGTATATGGGGCTTTTGCTGACGTATACAGGCGAGGAAGAACGATTCCCTTATCTCGAGGAGACGTGACGCACGCAGCGGGCCTGAATGGTGCCGTCGCCCATGCCTTTAGCCGATAAGAGCATATCTTGAGGGTTTTGTGACGTCATTGCCGCCTTCCCTTCCCCTCTCGTTACTGCCCTGCAAGTGTCCCCCGGCTTGAAATTTCTAGCGTTTTTTATAGCTCGGTATGTGCCCTTCGTCCTTTGGGTGTATTGCCTTCTTTCTTCTTGTGATAAAGAAGTATCGAGGGCTCTTCTTGGCACTGTTGCTCTTCCGTCTGCTCGTCTATTTTAGTTGAAGTTATAAGAAGAAAATAGAGTAAGGGGGGGGGGGGGGGTGCATCAAATGAGACCACGCGTAGAGAACTTTACAAACTGCGATAAAACTTGCAGAGTTTGCCCGTGAGTGAGATTCACCTCTTGTTCATCTTGGCGCGCCCGCCGCGCAGTTCTTGGCGCCGAAAGATAGCACCGCACCCGGTGCAGCAGCTTCTATGCTGCCAAGAGTTCTGCTCTACGCGGGGAGGAAGAGCTCCTAAGAACAGGAGGGTGTGCTAACTCTCTTCTTCTATCACACCGTATTCGGCATGTACGAAACGTTATGTAGGATTAAGGCTATTTTAAAGCACTGGCTGTCGCATTGGTGACGGTGGCTAAGCGCTTCGCCATTTGAATTAAAGGGACCCTGTAACGCTTTTTTTTTTTTGAAATCTTAAATGCTTCTCACCCATCACACCCAGTGCTTAGATTACGGGGGTCTCAACATACCTCAGCCAAAAAGTACTAATGTATGTCCATCAGACAACTTAGACTCGCTCATAACATTTTCCTCTCTTTCCCGGTCTCTACGTTCTTCGACGGCTTGAATTGCGTCACTAAGGCCATGTAGCGGTTGTGCGCCGGTTTTCCTTCAGTTGCAGCAATGAACGCTTTTCGATAGAAACTTAAAAAATAAAGCCACAAAAACAAAACAGCAACGGAAGGCGTATCTGGTGCGACGAACAAATCACGCAGTGCCGCTCCGTGCTAGCAATAACTATAGCTTTCGCAGTGCTTCGAAACGCGGAGGAAAGAGTGAAAGCTTTTATCAAAAGTGTTGCAGGGTCCCTTTAAGTGTTGCTACCCCTTACCCTTTCAACTAAGGCTGTGGTTGTGATGGGCTCGCAACCTCGTTTTTTTCCCCCCGTGATTTTGATATTCTCTTACAAATCTCCACAGCAGACCCGCTAACGCATGCATCAACTGTAGATCCTGCAGTGCTCAGGAAGGGGTCGACGCTCCCTCCATTTCGGACTGGATGGATGCTTTGGCGTTCTATTTACGATTTTCTCTATTAAATGGGTATCCTTGCCACGTTATACACAAGTATCGTCCTGTTGCGAGTACTTGCTCTTAGCATCCAGCTCGGGCATCAAGAGGCAACGCACTCCAGTTTGTCCTATTGTACTTTTCATAGACTTTTCATTTCCTCTGAATTTTCATTCCCATCTTCTCCGACCACTAAACTGTTTCTGTGTCTTTCACTCTCTCTTTGTCGGCCCCTGATAGTCCATTTCAGCCTCCGGTTTTGTATTTTGTCGGTGCAGGATAGGATAGGAGTAAGTTTATTAAATGCCGGCAACCGACGGTTTAAAGCGTCGTGAAGTTAGCGAAGAGTCGACCCGGGGTTACGCTTTTTTTCTCGGGACTGTGAGTGGTATACGCGCGGTTGTGCGTGTATGCGGGTGCGGTTGCGTGCGCGCGTATGCGTCTTCACTTGTTTCCACAACTTGTGTTACCGTCCGTCTTCGAAACGCCACCTCAACGCTGCACTGGGGTGGTGGGTTGACTGCAGTAGCTTTGTGCATTCCTCAAGAGGCTTCGGCGATGAGAGGAGGTCTTGCATGCTACATAATTGTTTTGTTTTTCGTTCGAAGAAGGAGAGGGATGTACAGACAAGAGGAAAAATTTTCGGTACTCGCAGAACCACCTCCGGAAAAGTGCACTTTTCCCCCATGACATATCTGAATCCAAAGAGCGCTGGCAATCGGCGCGAGTGCAGCAGAACATCTGATGCTCCATGGACCTCGATGAACAAAGTGCTTCGTACCTGACTTCTTCTTCCTTTCCTGGCACCATCCCTAAAGCGTGGCGGCGCAAGGGGATAAGGGAAGCGCTACCCCCCCCCCCCCTTTCCCTGGCAATAGAGCGGTGAAATCATGCGCTAACGTCGACTGAGCTCGCGGAAAATTGCGCTGAATTCGAGTTCGGTACCGCGTTTCAACCGCCATCCAATATACGGCGCGGCGGCGGCGGCGGGTCGCCTGCGAAGTGGGGCAAAGCAGACGCCCCGCGTGAATCCAATAGACGTGAGCCGAACGAGTGAATTTCCCTGAAACCATCACCGACGGCGGCGGCAGCGACGAAGCGCGGGTTCAACGCTTTTTGTCTTTTCCGTTTCCTGCCTCCGCTTCCTTCTCTTCTGTGTTTGCCTACGAATCCCTTTGTTTCTGCTTGTATTTCTAGCTCTAGCTACTGTACCTTTTTACATCCAGCATGCTGTCGCACCCAAACACGCGCTATATATATATATATATATATATATATATATATATATATATATATATATATATATATATATATATATATATATATATATATATATATATATATATATATATATATATATATATATATATATATATATATATATATGTATATATGCACATTATCTCTGCATTGATATCTAATGTACTGGTGACGGTTGCTTGTAACCTGACGGAACGAATGGATGGTGAAGGATAAAAAAAAACGTCGCCGTCGACGTTAATTACGCCGTCGCAGCAGAATAGCCCAGCCACCTATCGATCGTGCACAAGCTTCGCAGATAACGGTTACGACGTGCGACGGCCAATTGAGAAGCCGTCATTGGATTCAAATAAAGGGAATGGGCGAACGTTACGACGGAAGCGCCGTCGCCGCCGGAGGTGGCCACGGTGAAGCGGGGACAAACAGAAACTTTAGGCTTCCCAAGTTGCGAAGTCTGATCTGCGTGTCCGCAATGAATAGAACGTTGGCAGGATGGAAGATGATTAAGGAAGGAGAAATGATCTGTGCAGAGAATCAATCCTTTGGGGGATGTAGACGTTTCCCTGGTGTCAAATCTAATTATTGAAAGCCGCAAAAAAAAAATGGACAAAATATGGCATGCCGCGTTCTCTCTTTTCTCTCGCTGAGTAATTTTGGGGCTGCCTTTCCGAGGAATTACCAAACTTGTTCGTTAACAGCGCGTTCCCTTTGCTTTCGCCTTTCTACGTTCTGTTATGGGAAGACAGTGGGGCTCTTCGATTTACAGTCTCGGACTCGCTGCGGATAGTGTCCGCGGGTAGTCCGAGGATTTCCCGAAGCCGTAGGGATACATGGGAAAATCGAACGCCGGACTGCTTCTCGGGGAGTCCGCGGTGAGTCCGAGACTGTAAGTCGAAGAGCCCCAGTAAAGAGCAGCTTGGAGGTATCTTTCAAATTCAGTTAATTTCTGAGGTTTTTCTCGCGGAAGCTGCCCCTGTCTATGAGGCACGCCGTAGCGGAGGGCTACGGGTTAATTTCGACCACTTGGGGAACTTAAACGTGCGTCGAAATCCCGACACACGGACGTTATCGCTTGTTGCCTCCACCAGAAAAACGCCCTAGCTCCGCGGCCGAACCTGATTTGGCGAATGTTTATAGTGTGTGGAGGCAGGTGTAAAGTGAATAAAAAAAGTTTTTTCTTTCTTCTTGCACGGGTTGCTGAATGTATTTGTTGAATTCAGTGCGGTGAAGAAACATTGAGCGCTTTTCAAGTTGGCGTATATTTGCAAGCCGCTTAAATTAACTGAGAGGAACACAAAAAGACGAGAAATACAGGACACGCCGCTGACTAACAAGTTGTTCTTTACTGTAGAAAACACGGGTGTGACCCAATTTTATGTATACACCTGCGTTTTCTTCAGTGAAGAGTCAGTTGTTAGTCAGCCTCGTGTCCTGTATTTTGTGTGTGTGTGTGCGTGCGTGCGAAGTTACAGCTGCTTCCCCTACGACCGCTGTTCCATTTATTCGCAGGTAAACGGGAAGGCAAGAGACATTACGCGAAGCTAGCATAGCCAGCAGGTACGTGTGAAAGTATATCTGCTTAGCTTACGAAATACTATTCCATATCCAGTGCTAGCGTAGTTATAAGCATTGCGGGGGTCTGCTATAAGCCCCACTCTTGTCCTTTTCGGTCATCCAGCCCGCGGTACCAGGACGGTCAATATAGCATACATACGACATTTCGGTATCTTAGAAATGTCCAGGGCGTCATTGTTACGCGAATGCCTTTAGGTTTATCTTGTAGGACCAATGAAACTTTTTTCCCACTTTGGCGCTTCCTGAAGAGAGATTTGGGTGTATTGGGGTAATCTGGAGTTAGGCTGTACGCTTGCGGAGCGTCGTGCGCTAATTGATAGCTGGCTGAAATTTTCCCGAGTCCTGTGACGAGCGGTTTTGTACGCGGCTGCAGCGCAAAATATTTTGTCGCACATTTTCCTCTGCTTCCGTAACCTGCCTTCGCAACTTTTGTCGTTAACTGTTCATATGCATCACTAATATACTTGTTTCGTGTTTTTTTTTTTCGTCGGTAGTGGTTACACGCTGACAGGAGAGAAGTAGTGTGAGGGACGTTCAAGAAATTGACCGGGGAACTTTTGCGGCCGCTTCTTGGTGATGCTTCTGCGTCATACGGGAAAGTACAGCCGTCTTGCCGATTGCGTTGCTTTTCGTGGCCCATCTGCGTGCTGTATGGAGTGCACTCCTCTCTGATTAATCATCCACTCGGCTTAGGGAATTCAGCAATGACTCCTGGGACGTCGGAGTTGTGTCACACGCGTTCGCCGGAGATCGATTAATTGGCAGGCGGGGAAACGGAACAAAAAGAAAAACTTGCCATGCGACGAGGACACACACCCGAAGAGCGTAGACCATGCGCACTGTGTTTGAGGAACGCGGACGACACGGCGAGCAAGTTTCGACACATAGTGAACACGCAGTGCGGCTCGTATGCGCCTCTCGTAAACGGAGGCGCTCGCTCGGCGCAAAGCCACGAGGGGGAGGAGGAAGGCGGAGAGTCATTTCCAATGCAGCTGAGGCCGGCGACACATCGACGTATCGATCTGCCTGGCGCGCAAAAAAAGGAGAGAGGAAGGAGGGAGTGCGGGGAAGGCAATAATATCATGCGGGTGCAGTCAACACCGAGGCTCAGTTCTCCCTCCTTCTAGGTTGTACCGCTGCAGTCGCGTCGAGGCTGCGGAGAGGAACTGGAAGCCGACACCACTTAGATAATGAGGCCCGGCCGCGCATATTTCTTATTCCGACCAGCCTCTGCGGAAAACTTTTCGCTCGGGTTGGATGAAGGCATCCGTCGGTAAGCGAGCCCGGATGAAGTCGATCAGCCCCGTGTTCTCTCTCTAGGGATGGGAGAAACTGACGCCGAACAGAACGCGCGCTGCCAGTTATGGCGTAAACTCGAAAAAGTGGGCACGCCAATGGAATGATAGCCGCCGCTGAGAACTGGTGGTTACGATCACCGATCGATACTTTTCATTTCTCTGCACGCGCGGGGGGTCGGCGCCGGGTAGGCAGTGACCGGCCAAACGTCGTCGCTGACCGCAGGTTCTGTTACTTGCTCTTGTTGCTTCTGCTCGTTTCATTGCTAGGTGGATAAACAAAGGGACAAAAATTGCAGGATAAATGCTTAAGCCGTTCTTATAAATACGGAACCATTCAAGTTGGCTTCACTACTGCACTCAAATGATTTGCTCAGAAGGCGTCGCTTCAAAGCAATATAACAAGTCTGATATGAGAATGTAAAGACCCTACGGCCTTGCATTAAATACCTCTGTCAGACCCCATGTATCCGTCCTTCAGAGTCGGCTTCGCTATTATGCACAAATGCATTACTGTGAGGATTTTCTTTCTTGGGAGGGGGGCGGGGGTATACGAAGTCTGGTATCAAAATATGATGGCGGAATGGTCTTTTAATAAATGCATACTTAGCTCTCCCTATATCCCTACGGAGCGGTACACACCAAGCCTATTTAAAGTCGTCTTCAATACTGTACACAAATGCATTGCTGGGAAGACATCTTTTAGGGGTAAATATGAAGCGTCTTACATCAAAGTATGAAAGCTTTTGTTACTAACATTTTCGTATGCAGCAAGAGAGTGACACCTCAGACGTTACAGACGAACAGACAGCTTTCGTATTTGAGTGCACACATGAAAAAATAAGCGTTTAAAGGAGCCATGAAGAGAAAATACAGCTTCGTGTGATTTCAAAGAACTAAGATTTAGTATCTCACTCAGCTCCATTACAGCCCCAAAAGATGTTTTTAGCGAAAAAAAAAGCAAGAAGTATTTCAAAACTTTCAAATTTTGCGCCACAGTGACGTGTTATGAGCAAGAATGACGTCATTCGGGCCAACAATAAAACATAATTTTCAGTGCGTTAATTGCACGTTAGCATTCAAGTGATGCGGTCAAATGGAACTAGAGGCCCTATTACAGACGTCCAGTCATGTGTCGTCGGGACAGGTCAGTTAGGCGGCCGCCAATCGCACAAACAAGGTTCCGTGACGTCATAGAAAGGTTGCGGGAAATTGACTAGGGGGTCGCGACTGCTTCACACGTTTTCTTTAATATCTCCGTTATTTGTTCGAAGATTGCGATGATATTGGTATCATTGTTATCGGGACTAAGCAGTCTTTCCAATAAACCCAACTTGTATTTTGTCTTCATGGCTCCTTTAAAATATTGGCACCATCAGCGCACATTATCATATCTGTGCCGGAACCTACGAATGTTACATGCATCGTTTATATTTATCATAAATAAAAGCGGCGCTTAGATTGGTCCTTGCAGTACGCTACTGGTAACAGCCAGCCTCGCTGAACAGACCGATATTTTGACTTTTATTCAAGTAGCGGTGTAATAAATCTAAAGCGATTCCACGTATGCAAATGTGTCTAGCTTCATCGCTAGTAGTTTATGTTGTACGTCATCAAAGGCTTTTCCGATGTCTAGAAGCAAACGTGTGGCACACATTTAATGTGCAGTATTATCGATCATGTTGTCGTTTATAACGAGCAGATTTTTCTTTTTCGTGGGCTCATTCTTCATTATTACGTACGGGATTTTATTATCCCATCATACCATGTAGTTTATAGCCCTGAAGACACCTCTGATAGCACCAAAATTGATCTTATTTTTATGTCATTTTTAGTGCCACACTTATGGCCACGACAAAGCGGTCGATCTTCCAACCATCTGAAAATGTAGCCGTTACAAACATCAGGTTTATAAGGACTAGACCTTACGTACAGTATAAAGGACACGTGCTTTAAAGTGATAGCTAAGCTGCTGATACATCGTCTTTTTAGATTTCAAATAAAATTCTCATAGGCGTGTAAGAGCACATGTAATAGAGTTAGGCAGCTAAGCAAGTAATCATTTCAGACAGAAAGAATTCTATTGCATTGAGCTTGTGGGTTGCCCATGTTACCTACTAAAGGCTGATGCCGACTTGGAGCCAATAAGAGTGCTCCTTCTGGCCAATAAAATCTATACATCATCATCTCATCCCGCAAAAGTTTCGATTTCGGTGATATTCGTAGTACTTTTTGGTTACATCACCAATGTTACGCCACAACTGTGCTATCATTTCTAACCCTCGGAAATAGTGCAACGTAATAGTAGTTTCTTCTCGCTGTTTTTAGATCTTCCGTTTAATTATTCTGGTACCTCTTAAGATCTTCGTAAGTTTTAATGTCGTGGCTTTTACAAAAAACGAGTTCATTCAAATTTCTTAGGTTAATTATTTTATGCTATAGGAGCTTGTTCATCCACGGCTTGTGGTGTTTCTTGTTGTCGGGCTCTTATTTTACTGTTGAAAAACAGACGCTACGTCTCGTTGTTTGTGTGTTCTTTCGTCTTTGTTTCGCCTTTCCTGCTTTTCTTTTTTTCAAAGTGTGAACCTTCACCAACTCGCCCAGCTGTCTATTAGTACACTTGGAATGGCATCATCCTGTAGGATTCCAAAAACTTTGCTATAAATAAGCCGCGTGCGTCATTCGCATCGCACGTATTATAATGCATGCAATAGTCGTTCATCACTTTCTTCGTCGTCTTCCATATCCATCACTTGGCAGAATTGCTTGATATCTGTACAGGTCATCTTTTCACCCTTTGCGTCGTACTTTTTATATCTTTCATTTAGCATTTCGAGGTAACTAAGGTGGCCACCTACTCCAGCTTCCTACTCTCGCTCCCAACAAGCCTGCAAAGACAACTATAGTGACACTTACAAACGTTTCCCCTGCAAATTGAGGTAGGCGTTTTCGTGCGTCTCTATGCACCAGCTGTGAGATACCGGACACAACTGAACATCATCGTTAGACATGCTCTCAAGAACTCACGAACAAATTTATTTTACGTTCTCCTCCTCCCTCTATATCCACAAAAATTCCATTCTCGGAAGGGATTATCCTGCATTGTAATGCATAAACATCAGTGGCGCATTACTTGGCTCAGTTGGCGAAAAAGGGCGGCGTCCCCAGATTCCCTAGGAAAGGAAGGTGTCATGAAAATTCCCTGCGGTCTTGTATTAGAATTCCCCATGTGGCTGCGAATGGGGATATGCGGCGGCCTGACGTCATCATTGGGTATGCGACGTACCGACGTAAGCACTAACGTCGCTAACGTTGCGCTTTCAGGTCCAACGTCACCAGCCTGTATCCGCCGCTTGACGTACAATGAGTTAAAACGTTAGACAATGAGTCTATACGTCTTGGCGTATTGACTAACAACGGGAACCCGTCGAAAGCTCTGAAACCCGGGGGGCCTGCTTCTGTAACAGTTACAAATGTACGCATTCACTGCGGTGAAAACTACGAATATAGGCTCCGTAAAGTCCACCGCTAAGTGCCGCCTGTTGTTAGAAGCCGCACTACGAAGCTAGAAAAGCCCGTGTGTTACGTTGCGCACGCTGGCTCACAGGTGTTGGCGCAAACGGCCCGGAAACGGTGGCCCCGCAAGGGGCATAAAATAAAGGCAGGCATTCGTTGTTTAATGTTGTGGCCACCCTGTCTTCCCCCAACCTGCGTGTGTGTCGACGTCCCAGTGGCGACGGCGTTCTCCGTAATGTTTTCCTACCTGCGCAAAATTAAAAAGAAAAATGCTGCGCGTATCGCTCGACAACACAACTGTTTTGCGCCCGTGGCGTTGTGACGTGCTCGCCGTTCGAAACGCACAGCTGCGCGCTGTTTCGGTTTCCATGCGCCCCCGTTTCTGGTGCGCTCGCTCCGAGACGTTGCGACCTCGTGAGTACCAACCAGCTTTGCGTGTGTATGGCGAACGCTGCCAACGGATTTGAACTTTGCGCCGGCGACGCAGCTTAGATCGCTCAGGAACACCTGTCGTTAGTAGTAGGATTTGCCGCTCTACCCTTGGTGTCTCCATCGCGCCGCTACCGTCGCGCCGTTCTCCTAAATGACTGCGAACGGCAGGACTTTCCGTTTATCTGATGCGCAAAAAAGGCTGCGAAGTGTTGCTTCTGCAGTAACAACACCTATACGGTGAGTCCTCATCGTGTTTCAAAGTTCAAACGCTGTTTGCTTAGAGACAGAGTAAAAGACGAACAACGATGCAAACATCTATTCATTTCACTGTGACAACTCCATTGATGTCGGCGTCCTGTTGGATTTTCAAGGAGCCACATTCAACCGCAGTCGATGTAAGATGGCTTCTTCACGTGCTTGCTCATCCCATGGGTGTCACCCTGAACAAGGTACAGAGCCTAACAGAGGCGCATAATTCTTGCAGCACCAAAGATAGACGGTCTTGTTTTCCAGGCAACCGAGGTTGCGAATGTAGCCGCGTCGTTGTTGCCCATCAAAGGAATCGTTTGAGAAGAGAGGCCGATAAGGTCCCTTGGTCAGCTGCGACATTGCCGGTGATCCCACAGTTTTCAGGAAGCCACTTCCATTCTGTCACCCTTGCATTGCTTGTATGTGCAGGAAATTTCTTAAGCTATCTGTTGTTCCTGTAGCTATGCT
Organism: Haemaphysalis longicornis; assembly: GCF_048455015.1. Taxonomy (NCBI): domain Eukaryota; kingdom Metazoa; phylum Arthropoda; class Arachnida; order Ixodida; family Ixodidae; genus Haemaphysalis; species Haemaphysalis longicornis. Next base: position 21,010,248 of record NW_027526460.1, on the reverse strand, counting down.
AAGCACTGGAGTGCTGATCAAGAACCAGCAAAGAGAGCCTGTTTATTGGCTGTCTGCTTCAAGATGTGATGAAAAGCAGCGCACCATCCATCCAGCATGGTAGCCATCATCGATGTATTGTGGCTAAGTGGGGTGCAAATTACTGCGAAGAGATCCAGATCCCAATCGGCAACAATTAACCGTCACTAAGCGATCAGTGTACTCATCAGTGTGAGCTTTGCAGTTGCTAATAATGAGCTCTAAGGCAGAAACCTTAGGGCCGACATCTTGATGTGTGCGTTCCGCTTGAAGCCAGACGCGATGGCTGCGATTTTCATTGGAGGGGCATTCAGGGTGGGAGCCCCTGACGTAGGAAGATCCTGTTGAACCACGGACGACCTGCTAGAGGATGACCTGGCTGCCTCGTCACAACGCGCAATGGCGTGCGAAATTGTTATATTGCCGCTAAGCAGGAGGCGGAAGCCCTCTGCTTTCTGTCATTGTCCCCTTCTGAACACCAAGAAAAAACGTACTGTTTTGGCCTGCAGCCCCTCTAGTTATTTTAAAGTTTCTCTGGAGAGAACTGAATCGTGGCTGCAGTAGCTGTAGCGGAGCAGGCGCCCGCAAAGAGTGTTATATGCATCCTGAAAAGGAAGCTGACGTGACATGCATCAGCTTTGCTGGAAAGCATGTCAAAAATGCACACAGATGATGATGATGATAGCTGCTCTTTCAGGCAGTGAAAGTGTGGTGTCCAAGTCAGATAGCGGCTGAAAGTGGCACCAAGAGATTTGTGATAGTTAGCGTGGTACCAGTACGCCTACGGCCGTTAGCCGGTAACTCGTGGCGCCTCGTTTTGTGAAGGCAGTCGCGTCTCATTTCGTGGTTGATATTTTAAGGCCACGGGTCACGGGATTTTTCGAAATCGCGCTTATCGCACGCTCGAGCGGAGCACCTGTTGCGGCCTGAGCACCACATGCAGATATCTTCGCGTACATTGTGATTTTAACTAGTTGCGGCAGCTATCTGTCAAGTCCTATCAGGGTGAGGTTAAAAAGAGTCGAGCTCAGAACGCAATCCTGGAGGACACCTCGGGTCACGTTGTACGAGGATGTCTCATCTGCTGCAGGCATGTAGCAGGTGGTGATTATAAATCCATGCATTCCGCAATGCCTGCAGATCTCATTGCTATGCGCGTAGCTTCATGCACGGAGCGCACGATCATACGTCGGTTTGATGTCAGTGAAGACTGCGATGGTTAAGTGCCGTCGAATCAGCGTGCTTCACGTGTGTTGCAAGGCTACCACATTATCAGTGCTGCCCCGGCCCTTGTGAAAGCCAGACAAACATCTGTGACGGATATACGCTTCTGTGAGATCCCAGTCCAAGCGTAGCAGCACCGGTCGCGGAACAAATGGTCCCGGAACAAATGGTCCCGGAACAAATGGCCCCGGAACTTATGGTCCCGGAACTAATGGTCCCGGAACAAATGGTCCCAACTTCGAAGTAGGAAGAAATGGTCCCACCACTACTACGCCTTAGCGCCTGCATGAGGGAAGGAGGGGTGTCAATGTATTTATATTTATGCTTGTATCTGTGCACAATGTATTTTGCATCTGTTCGTACACAGTATATTTGCTAATGCTGAATTTGCTTGAGCTCAATGCTGTATACAAACTTTTTTTGTCGCACGTGTACGATCTCCCGGGCTTGCTTTGTTCGGATTTTTTTGTTATTCCGAGTGCCAGGCAAACCAGTGGTGAAACTGTCAATCAAAAATATGCGTGTACTGGGCCGCCCTCGGCCGGTGTTTAACGTGAATACAATAACGGGCTACCGTAATTTTCTTCGTGAATGCAGTTTTGTTATGAAGTGGAGCAACACAACTGTTTAAATTAACATGGCTGACGTGCAATACTCGCAAGAATACAAAATTTTGTTAATGCTTGAGAAATGAGTCTGACTTCATCCAGTGCGTTGAGCCTATTTACAGTGACGGTATTATTTAGGTTATGTAAAGTAACAAAAATGTGAGTGGGACGGTACTGTTGACCGCCAGTCAACATAGAGCTGTACTGGTGCATTGCGCTCGCCGTTTTGTCGCTATTACAAAAGGGAACTTTACTCGATGAGGGTTTATTGGGTTGGCTAAGCTGAGTTACTGTGCTCACCACCTAGCAGCACCGCCTTCTCCGTAAGCTTTCCAATTCAACTGAGGAGCTATAGGCCGATACGAGTGAATATGCGTGGGGGCTTTTCCAGGTTTAAAAACTGACACAGTGCGGGTGCGCCTCCACCCGGGTTCAAATCCGCCGGTCTTCATGGGGGTTTGACACTGTGAGAAATCAGCGTTTCGCATTGCCGCCTTTCAGTTAAAAACCTTTCAGCTGATAACCCCAGGTCAGAGCAGCCTCGAGCTTTGCGAAAGAGAATGGTTCGTCCGTGTAAGGTGTTTTAGGTGAAGGACGGTTTGCTGCTCTTTTGAAGCGGTCGCAGGAGATAACACCGGTGCGGCAGTAATGGCACAACAAGCTTCGGCAAGATTCAAGTCGGCTATCTTGATTCTCAAAAGTATGTAGTTGAAGGGGTGCAACTGAGCCCGTGAACACACGAAGACCACGAACGAACGGCTCGATATCCTCGTGCGTGGCTTTTTTGGGGTGTAATTTCGAGAACAAGCACACCCATTCACGCTTTACAAGCTTCATCAAGTGTGTCTAAATGGGCTTTTTGCACGCACCTGGCTGCTTGGGCGTCTTCTACCGCCGAGGCCTGTCGCCAAAAACTTCCTTAGCGGCGTAACGCGCAGGGAAGTTCCGTTTGGTTTTCTCCAGCCATCGCTTAGGGCGGGATGTATGCGCAAAGAAAAGCGCCAGCGGGTCCAATGGTAACGGCTGCGAATTCTTTCAGTGCGTTATATAGCGACAAGTTGGGCTGCGAAAACGTAAGGTTGTTTCTCGCCTCGGTTAGAACTCTCATCTTTGCAACACCAGTTAATGACGGCAAGACTTCGTATATGTCTAGATAAGTGTATGCCTGTGGGGAGTCAGGACTCCACGGTGGCGATAGCATTAACAAACTGGTTCTTATGGACATATCGGCGGACATCTGGCGGCCGCTGTCCAAGTCTGCAAGCGTTTCATTGAAAAATCTTCTCTAAAAAGTTAGTGCATGAAGAATACAACGACAAGTTCTTCGTCGTCTTCGTGCTCTTAACGTTTTATAACAGTATGTCAGGACCGAGGCTAGACAGATTGGTTTGCAACAGTATTGGTTTGCAACAGATTGGTTTGCAACCAACAACATGTTTAATTGAAAAATAGTTTGATGTCAACTAGTTTGATGTCAACTAGTTTTTTTGCACAGTTCACTGGGCAAAAAACTAGTTAAAAGGCAGTTATTGGGAAACGTTACTACGTAAGGTTAAAAGGCATATTGGCGACCCGTGTCGGAGCGATTACGGCTGCCGCTATTGTGCGGGCAGAGGCGGGACAGTCGTACCACATTTATAACAAAATCGTAGCATTGTTGTAACGATTTCGTAACAAGCCGCATAAACAGATCAGCTGTTTCTTTTTTTCTTTTATCGGAACGAGACGCCGACCTTTAAAAACACAACGCTACACTCAGCCCCAAGAGAATTTTCGTTATCACACAATGGATTGTACACCGAACTCCAAACAAAAATTTCACCGCACTTACGTCACACGAACGCCATGCATCGTCATCGCCACGGCTGTCGACGTCATCATGCCCCCTGCTAGAGAAAGCTAGAAGACAATGTACCTCTGCTTTTTTTAGAGGGGCAATGCGTGGTTGTAGCGCAAATGTCTAAACCTCGTATTTCGCCATCTGTGGATTACAGGTTTGATGTAAACCAGCGCCTCCTATTTTTTTTTTCTTTGGTTTAAGTATTCTCGGTTGCGCACAGCGAACAACAACGCTTTTTTGTTGCACTCCGAGATATTTTCTGCCACGATTACTCCTTATAGCTACAGTTGGGCTTCGCAAAACTCGTTTTTTTTTTTTCGGTTTTAAATCTAACCACGTCATTACCAAAAAATAAAGCTACTATACTACTGCGGTCATAAAAAAATAAATTTAACTTTTGCGTCCCCCCCCCCCTTCTCTCATTTACGCCTATTGTACTTCGTCTAAAGCCTCTTTTATTTCGCAGCGAAGCCGTTTATGGCTAAAGTTCCGTGCATTTTTGTTGTGCATGTGGGACTCGGGACCCAGGTCCCGAGTTTTGTGCAAAATCGTTTGATTCACTGCAAAAACGTCTCAACTTTTGAACATACAGTTTGAGAAGATTAGTTATAAATATGAGCCATTTTCAAGACCACCTGCCCCGGTGGCTCAGTGGCTGAGGCTAGAGCACTGCACTGGCCTGATTTTAAGGCCCAAGCCCGGCCCGAGCCCGCTTTGTGAAGCCCGAGCCCGACCCGGGCCCGGGCATTCAGAAGTGAGCCTAGCCCGGGCCCGGTCCGGGCCCGTCGTCTCAAGCCCACGCCCAGCCCGCGCACGGTCTTTTTTTTTTTTTTAGCCTAGGGAGGGCCCGCATGTGTGTGACCAGGCCTGGTCTTTGACGTTGAAGAAAATTTGTTTATTATATTTGGTCGAGTGTCTTCGTAGCGGGAAATCAGACGGAGCATCTAGTCTGTACAAGCACGCCCTGAATTGTAACGCAGAAAATAAGGGTTTAAAAGTACACGTAGTTTAGTTCACACCGTGTGCAGTTCACGCCACATGGGCGTAACAATAGCTCTTATTCTTACACGAGAGACACCATCACCTTTGATGACCCGACTCTTGGCAACTTCATGTGGTTGTTTCGGTCACAAGTTGGTATTAATGAAATTTTTTGCTCTCCATATGAATCCACGAATATGTGCGTGCGTTGAAATATTTTCCCTGGAGTGGTTGTCAAGCGGTGGTGCTTCTCTAGCACGTGAGTTTGATTTCAAGCCACGGCAGCCGCATTTAAATCGATTCGACATCTAAAACACACGTACATAGACATAGGCGCACAGCTCCAGGGTGGCTTAATTAATTCCTTCCCCGCTAGGGCATTCCCTGTAACCATATCTTTGATATGTTATACACCAAAATATAAAATCTTGATGCAGTACATGAAATGTCATTAAAGTTACAGTATAGTGACTATCAGCCCTAGCAAAACACGTTTTTAAAACAATGTGTACAACTAACATCAAGAAGCGCGTAAAAGTATACTCAGAATATTCAATTTTATGCTCTTTTCTACACTTCACGTCGGAACTATTAACGGCCGGTCCTATGAATTCAAGCCCGAGCCCAGCCCGGGCCCGTGGCGTCGAGCCCGAGCCCGGCCCGGGCCCGTGGCACTGATCCCGAGCCCAGCCCGGGCCCGGGCCCGCCGATTATCGACTTCGGGCGGCCCGGCCCGGCCCGGCCCGCGGGCCCTGTCGGGCCCGGGCTTTCGTGCCGGCCCGGGCCCGTGCAGTGCTCTAGCTGAGGCGTTGCGCTGCTGAGCACGAGGACGCCGGTTCGGTTCCCGGCCGCGGCGGCCGCTTTTCTGATGGAGCCGAAAATCGAAAACGCCTGTGTGTACGAGATTTCGGCGCACGTCAAAGATCCCCAGGCGGTCAAAATTAATCCGGAGCCCTTCACTACGGCGCGCCTCATCGCCTGCGTTGCGTCGGCGCGTTAAATCAATCAATCAATCAATCAATCAATCAATCAATCAATCAATCAATCAATCAATCAATCAATCAATCATTATCCAGACCAGTAGACTCTCGGGGATAGAAAAAGTTTCTCAAAGGTGTGCTGCTATATTACCCAGCGTAGACGATGTCTGCATTCGCACCGCCCTCGCTCTGTCGGCGTTCCAAGCATTTGCGTGTCTAGTTTTCTTTGGCTCCGGTGTTCCCGTCGTCAAGAAATTTGCCGGTCTCTGTTTCTCTTCCGTTGTGATAATGGCGAGGCCTCGTATGTCCAGGTTCGAGCATCGCTGACCATCTGCCTTCATAGTGTGTTGTGACTTTGGCTGCCGCTGCTGTGGTTTGGCGGTGGCGTCGTAACCGAGCGCGTGAAGACAGAAAGAAAACGGCGGAGAAAAGCGTACCGAAAGTGTGAGGGGGAGGGCGAACGCTGACCCCGCACGAGACGCTCGTCGGCGGCGACGCTTGGCGAAAGTGTGAGGGGGAGGCGGGGAGACATGCGCCTCGTTGCGCGGCTCGTTGCGCGGCCTCGTTGCGCGGCCTCGTTGCGCGTGACATTTGAGAGGGAAGTTCAAACTCGGTTTACAGCAACATGCTCGGCGGCGGCGACGCGCTGCGAGATAACGACAGAGTAGCGCACGCCGTCGTGCGTTCGCTGATCACGCGATCACTTCCTGAGACGCAGCAGCTATGAGCCATGATCGAGGAGACTGCAGTTCGCAGGGCGCACAAATTTCGCATTAGGAAGTATAGTAATCGCCAGCCATTTTTTTAGATCTTATCAATTAATTGGGTATACATAAAATATCCGCGATCCTATAAAGAACAAAATTTAATTGAAGATCCATTCGTGGTTCTTTAAAGGGACACTGAAGTGTAGAAGCCAGTTGGACTAAATCAGTAGACTACAGTGTCGTGAATACAAATACACTACTCGCATATTAGTGCAGAAAATGCCGAAAGCGTGAAAACAAGTGTCGACGCCCCGTACACTTTCCCGCGGAGGCCCTGGGCCGCTCGGCCGAAGACTCCCAGCGCCCTCTGGTCACCCGAGCACAAGCCGTGGTGGCGGCCCCTTAGGCCAGTGGTGTCAATAAAAGTTTTAAATGCAGAGCATTTCAGTAACTCACGATGTCACCCGCGTTGGCGTCCGTAGTCCGCACCGCACCCCTCCCTACTATATAAAAATAAAATACTATCCGGCGCCCGGTTTCGACCCCTCGACCCTGCGGGCAGAACGCAATGTACATGGTGCGCTTCCCACTACGCCACAAAGCCAACACGGAATCGGACGCTACCAACGCGCCTTACATCGTTGACTCATTCAAATTACTGCTGACGAGCGCTTTCTCGTCAGCAGTTGCCACAAGTGCAACAACATTAACGTAACGCAAACTACTTAACGTCGTGCGCCCCCGGAAATGCTCTGCATTTGATCGTGCCCCTCGCGAGGGGGATGTTTATACAGGAACTCCTACTTCTAGCGGACTCCTGGCGCTCTCTTTCTGCCATTGTAGAGACTATGAGGTGGTCTTCGAAGGGCGCCAAATTTGAATTCTACAAAATCGATTTTTATCTCTCTCTCTCTCCCGCGCTACAATTTGTGAAATCAGAAATCGCTATTGCATGGTGAAACGGGATTGGTGGAGCTTGCCTAAGCGTTTTTCTGATAGAGACACTGAGGCAGCGCGGACATGCAGATGTAAAATAAATGTATGTGGAACGTTCGCTGGTCATCCGCTTTTTTTTATGAGGGGTAAACCTCAACTTGCAAACATCATGCGTAGGTTTTGTTTTAGTTCCGATTTCGTTGACATGTTCTACCTTGCGTACAATCGCAGTCAAAAAATGCGTACATGCGGTGTTGTGGATCCGGATTCGGGTGTCCATTTTGGTAGCGTGGCTAGTGTTCCGAAACGTTGATCAGGAGGCCGAGGCGTGCTGATTAAGGAGAAAACTTTATACAATTATTTACACGATGAATATACAGGTTTGGATGCCGAGTCTCGAATCGAATCGTACAACGAGCAACCCTCGGCGGCGCACATGCGGCACCGCCTTTTTTTGTCCATAGAAAAAGTCCGTATAGAGTTCCCCAATGCAATTTCAACTCCACGAGTCTGGTATTATCAGGAACGCACATATCAAAACACATAGCTAGGCCCCTCCCACGCTCGACGCTGTCCCGGATGCTTGCCCACGTGACCACGAGGGCGAGAAGACGTTGGCGCCGCTTCGACGGGGAGACCTTTTGTCCGAGCACGGGGCACACCTGGGTGCCTGAGCCAGGTAGCTCGCCGATTACCGATTCCACGGCTGGGGAAGTCGCCTAGCTCCTTCGTTATGCTGCGCGTCGTCTTGCGGGATTGACGCAGGGTAGGCGTCTTCTCTCTTGAATAAGGCGTCGTCCGCAGCATAGGCCAAATCGGGCGCTGGCGACGAAGACACCCTAATTAGCGTCGACGTCCCCTGTCAGCTCAGTTATGTCGGGTTCACCAACCCCATCATGACAGCGGGTAATCGTGAGAGCATACGTACCGTACCTACTGATCATGTATATGAAACAGCCAGTGGCAAAAGCGCATATTAGAGAGTTTTAGCACGCATGTTCCGTCCGTTCGTGCTTACCGGCAGTACGGGAACCTGACTGCGGCTGCGCGCGCGTGCACAGCGAGGAGGCCCCCCCCCCCCCCCCACCGTAACGAATGCGGCGAACTAATCCGCCCTACTGGAGCGAATGCGCAGGTGCCTTGTCGGGTCCCGGTCAACACGATACAAAAACGGAGCAGACGGAGTGCTAAAACTCTCTATCCGACTTGAAACGAGACAGCCGTCAATTTAGTTGATCAACTGCACGTATATTGATTGTCAACACCTGCACCAATGTGGTAGCATGTCCTGGACATTCCTGGCAAAGCTTCGCCGGTGTCATCAAGTCCTGCCCATAAAGCGCGCGACTTGGTGGCCGGGTTTTGCCTGTAAGCCGCCGTACAAGATGGCGTTCACAAGAACTTTTCTAATAACCATGCTAATAACATATGGTGGCTATAGGCTGCTGCGACCATGCTAATAGGCTGCGATGAAAGCGAAAGGCAATTCAGACATTCGGATAAGATGAAGAAAATCGAGTAAAATCGGACTCGACTCTGCGCGTTTTGTGACGTACTGTGAAACGTCACGAGAAAAAAAAATAAAAAAAAAACGGCAGAGATAAATGATTTTTCAGCAAACGAGGCATTGTTGGCCGTCGAAAAAAAGCCGAGAGAGCTACAAAGAACGGGATCTTTCAATTACAAAAAAAAAAAAAAGTTGCACTCAGTGTGATATCTGTTGAAACAGCGGAGCTGTGGTTCTCTTGTATCGGCTCGAACGTTAAAGGGCGCTCACCGGAGAACGGCAGCGCCGTCGCCGCGCATATTCTGCGGTTCGCGCAAAGGAATCGGCAGAGCGGCGGGAGAGGAACCCTTCCTCTTCGAGACCACTGCGCCTTCTATCGGTGGGTCTGAGAACCTGCACCTAGCCTTGCGTCTTCCACATCGTACAGCAGACGGACGAAAAGGCTGTACCTATAACAGTTCCGCTGTTAAAATGTGTGAACATCTCGTCCGTCCCCGCGAGTGGTGCAGGATCCGTCGAGACGGCGCAAAGGCAGGTGGCGTGCCGCGCTTCGACTTGACGTCACACTGGCAATTCGTACCATCACCATCACCATCAGGCAGCCCTCTCCACGAGCTCTCTCCACTCTGTCGTTTTGTGCTCTCCTCTGTCGCTCGGTGTGTTGACAGATCGACGCGGCTGTGCGGAGCGACGCGAAAATTTTGCCGACATGCCCCTCACGCAAGAAAAAAAAAAAAATGTGCGGGCGTCTGCTGCCCGCTGCACCCGCCCTCCCTTTCCTTCCCTTCAGACCTGCCCCCCATCTTTGCCTCTTTCTTTCCCCGAGGCTTTACGCAGACGAAGAGACGACGATGCCGCCGTGCTTTTGCAAAATGACACTACTACCGACAGCGCATCAAAAAAGAAAAGAAATGCATAGCAGTCTTCCCGTTCTGACGTCGCAAGCTCTGAGGCGCCTCAGCGAGCGTCGATGTTGTTCGAGCGGTTTCGGTTTTGAATAGCCATCCCGGGAATCACAGCGCGGCGCTTCGGTGTGTCTTCTTTGGTAAGCTCGTAGTTTCCAGTTACATGCACAGATGGCGGCGCGTGCTGGAAAGAAAAGAAAATCCAAGAGGCAAGAAAACGCTAGAACGCGGCGACCGAGGCGGACCAGCTGGAGTTTTTGGGTTAGTTCTTCGAACGTGTGTGTGATCGACGCTCGGCTTCGGCGTCCCCACTTCGTCGCCGCGGAACTACTACAGACACGCCAAGCGTGCGGGGCATACCAACTACACCGGCGGTGTCGTGGTGTCATCCGTATTCGTCGCGCATTCGCGCCTTGTTGTAGAGCTGGATTTCTCGCGCCGCGGCGAATCCGTAGGGCGTCTCGGGCGTGCTCCGGAGCTCTCGTAGGTCCTCCCTGGGATCGGCGGTGAGAGTTTTAGCCAGACGCTGCATCAGAGTTACCAGCGACGGCGTTTGTTTCTGCCTCGTCGTCATCGCGGAGGCGTGTGTCATTCCTGGTGACGCAAGTTGCGCGCTGCTTCGCCCGCTTCCGGGTGCCGACGCAGAGCCGCCTTTGGTTGAGCTCCACCCGTTGAAAGGAGTGTTTTTTTGCAACCATCAGATGAATGCTATCGGGCGTGAATACGTGCTGTACTTTTCTGTTGCCTCTTTTTGTTGATGCGAGCAGGGTCAGTGCTATCAATGCAACGCCTACTGCCGGTCGGCATGTTTTGGTGCTCCGTCGCGTTCGCCAGTTCCCACGTGTTTTCTCTCGCGTGAAAAGTGTGCTTCTCTTTTAGTGCTTTACGCGCCTTCGTGCGTGGCCACTGTGCAGTATTGTATGCTGATTTGGACAAGTATCTACGCCGGAAGTACTTCACGTTGATTTGCTTGCTGCTCCAGAAAGTCGCGCTGCGCCATCGCGCTAGCGATTGTGTCGGATATTCCTCCTGTATGGCCGTATTCCTTTTCAAATCGTTTGCAGTGTGATCGGAACGCGAAAAAACTGAGTTTTTTTTTTAAATGTCACCCATGCTTATCCAACCAACTTTTGTTTAGTTTAAGGTGTTGAGGTTTGTTGTTGATAGAAGTACAATGAAACACGGAACTGCGAACGCAGCTACATTCTTCACATTCGTTGCATATTGTGGCCCCTTAAACCGCCAGTGCGCTGTTGCTTTCTGAACCCAAATATCATTCCACTCGTGCGCCGACATATCGGCAATAAAGGAGGCAAGGACTCGTCTACTACCATCGCTGTTTAGGCTAACCATTCCACGTGTGTAGTACACACCACTGTAATTGACCTTATCGCGCGCTTGGATGTTTTCCTGAAAGAGTAGGGGGAAGGCGGCTCCCCGGTCGTGTTTTCGTAGTGCCTTGTTCGAGCAGAGCAAAACGTGATCCATCATTGGAACGGGCCCGGCAGCAGCAGCTATGCCGTCTTTACCCGGCGCGCACCTGCGCTGGTTTTCTAACTCTGGTCGCAGCTGTGAGCCCTGTCATGAGCCAGCCTTAACCTTGTCTGGACAGTAACAAAAGCATGCCTCGCTTGTGTACTCTGCGAGCCGCATCCGGGAAAAACAGTTACGGGGGGGCTCTGCACAGCCAAAAAGGGATCAGGGCACGAGTTGTGAATACGGTATCCACTTACTTACTTTGAGGGGGATCCAGTTTCCCCTGGATTGGGAGCTGCTATTGTGTTGTTTCTCAGTGCTTGTTGTGTTGATATCTGGCTGACACGCGCCTGTCCGTTTCATCGTACCCTTTTCTCTTTCTTTTGTTCTGTGCGCAGACACATTGATGTTCAAGATCTCTCGGAAGCCAACCAGTGTGATAGGGGGAGAATTGAGGATAACGGTGAGTATGCAGTTGCTGTTTGTTGGTGGAACCTAAGTCTCCTCGTTTTTGCTAAATGAATAAAGTTGAATGTGCGCCGTTGACTCTGCCCGTCTTTTTCTTTTTCAGGAACTAGAGATAGGTCCACTGGGGCATGATGATAAGCAGTATCTTCATCCTGTGATATAAGCTGTAAGTGCATTTTACAACAATTAACATGCTGTTGTGTGATGTGTATTAGTGCACTATGCTAGAGTGGTTTCGTTTAAAATGACTGCAATGAAGCTTTTGGCCATGAAGGTTGCTAAGGGGGAATTCGGTTTCTGCCCTCACAGCCATTATATACTTTGTGAGTAGAGCCCATGAGACAGAACATCCCTAAGGCTTAGCATTCCCTTTTTAGTTCATTTTAATGCTGTCCATGAAGCACTGAACAGAATTGGTTCAGGTTTTGGTGTTCCCCTAGTTGCTACCTACACTGCAGTCTCTTGGGAAACGTTGAGCTTGCTGCCAACAAAGTTTGTCCCACTGCTCCTTTTTTAGTCTCATGTCTGGTCCTGTGTGACACCACTTAGTGGCTCAATGGTAGTAATACATGGTAATTCATCTTTAAAACAATGCGCGTCTTGCAATAACCAGGTTCCACTCTTGGTTGCCTTGTGCAGCAATCTTACCGGGGGCGCTCTTAGCGGCATAAGCTACAAATGTACTTCTAAAAGCATGGATAATCTATCACACTGTGAGTTGGAAATTTAGACGAATGTTTGTTCCAGAGAGCTTGTTGATTGCACTGATATGGAGAGCATGAAGTGTGGAGTCCAGAAGCGTACCCACATGCTCCAGCCTGTTTGCTTCCTTACTTGAGGCATGGACGGATTCGTAATAGCAGCTTTGTTTTGTCCGCTGTGTGTATGTCTTGCCATTGACGGGGGTCTGGAGAAGGTGAAACGAAGCGCTTGGTTCCCTCGCAGCGTGGTCCTCTGCGGAGGAGGAGGAGGAAGGCGGGAGCAGGATGGCGACGGTGGAGGGTCGGCCGGCCCAGTATGGGGTGACGGTGCAGCAGCTGCGGGAGCTCATGGAGACCCGCGGCCACGAGGCCATCCAGCGGATCCAGGAGGAGTTTGGCGGCATCCAGGAGCTCTGCCGCAAGCTCTACACCTCGCCCACCGACGGGCTGAGCGGCTCGGCGGCAGACCTCGAGCACCGGCGGGCGACCTTTGGGCCCAACTCGATCCCGCCCAAGCCGCCCAAGACCTTCCTGCAGCTCGTGTGGGAGGCCCTGCAGGACATGACGCTCATCATCCTGCAGGTGGCTGCCTTCGTCTCCCTCGTGCTCGCCTTCATCGAGCCCGAGGACCACGACGCGGGCCACGGAGGTACGATGCTCCTCCTCCTCCTCCTTTTCCCCCTTTGGGAGGGAGCACTCGCTGACGCCGCTTTCCCTCCCTCTCTCTCTCCCTTTACGCAGGCAAGCCAAAGGAGTCGGGGGAATCGGAAGCCGGCTGGATAGAAGGTGTAGCTATTCTAGTGTCTGTAGTAATTGTGGTTCTAGTGACTGCATTCAATGACTACACGAAGGAACGCCAGTTCCGTGGACTCCAAAACCGGATAGAGCAGGAGCACAAGTTTGCTGTGATTCGGGGTGGTGAGGTGAACCAGATCGGCGTGTCGGAAATTGTGGTCGGCGACATCTGCCAAGTCAAGTACGGTGAGTCGCCCTCCTCCTCCTCCTCCATCTCCTTGCAAGGAAGCGGCACTGGGGAAGAGTGCATCCGCGCACCTCGTGAACGAAGGGCTGCTTTTGTCGAGTCTCGAACTGCTGTGCTTGAGCGATTGTCCACAATATTTGGCTGAATATGTGCGTACTAGGAGACTCAAGCTTGTGGCAGCTGCATGCCTGGCGTAAAGCTGTCAGGTTCTGCTTGGACAGGTTCAGGGGACGGAGTTTCCTAAGTGAACACCGGCACGACGTGTACTATTGCATAAGAAGGTCACCAGAATACAAACTCTGCAACAAGTTCATCCCTCGTGGTGCAGCCTATAACTACTACTGGCTTGACAGCTAGAAGTGTTTCACTGTAATGAGGAATTCAGTGTCCTCCCTGTGTCCTGAGCCATTGCAATTCCCAAAGTGCTGTTAAGCCTGTATATATCAAGTTCAAATGGAAATGAGAAAATATTTGATTTATCGATCACCTAAAGGCTAATATTGAGAAATAATGTATGCTGGGCTGAAACGTCTGTGACATCCCAATTGTTTCTGATTTTGTGGCAGAAGATTAATCTATGGCCAGAGACGATAGTGCCGTGTTTTTGTTGCTGGCTTGAGATTGGTACCTGTGTCCAGTCTTTGCAAGCCGTTTGCAGCGTGGATCATGCCGAACGACCCCAGTTCTTGCTGTTGTTTCACAAATGATGAAGTTCCAACTTCAAAGAGAATAGTGTGCGTGTGCTTCATGATCCATGGTCAGGTGGAAACTTCACGGTACGACGGTGCATGTTTGTGCCTTCTTCCACTGTGTACTTGTTGTTTTGCTCTATACCAACGGCAATAATTCCCGGTCTGGCAGCTTCAAGTAGTAGTCAGAAATGGGTTAAAATATAAGCTGAAAAAATCTTTTTTTGTTTGTCTGGGTGTTTGCGTATAGAGGCCATTACACAATGTTCGCATAGGGCGGGAACCGTGGATTGTTTTTATATGGGCAGCATTTCGAATAGCTTTATGCCACCAAGGCCCTCCCAGCAGGGAAAATATCCTTCATGGCTTAGTAAGGCCAGTGGCAGTTTGCAAAGCCTTGGAAGCCCGCCTGTGTGTGAATCACTTTTCCAAGCCACTGAAAGGGGAAAAAAAATTATATTGATGGTGGCAGGGGTATTAGACAACACTCATTTCAAATAATTTGGTGAGCCATTTAACCTTCACACACACAAAATGGGGAAATGGTGCATTTTTTTCTTCTTGCTTTAGACTTTTTGTGCATTTCATATTGGACTGATTCCCAGTCCGTCCTTTTCGTTTTGTGGTTTTTTAGTGTTTAGTCTGCAGGTATACTTACCTGCTACCTGCACTTTTCTGCTGCGTGTTTCATCGTGTTGTTATTGCATAATTTTTCTTGCGTGTTGAGGCCAAAAGTTTAGAGTACTATAGTAAAATGCTCCTAATTATCTTTTTTTTTATTTTAATTTTTAAACTGGCCGTCTTCATTGGTCGCCTTAAGCGTGCTTGTTATTTGAACTTTCATGTATTAGTAAGCGCTTAATTATTTTTGCCAAACATTATATGCCTCCACTGCATTGCCTTGACATTTAATGTGTATCAGTGTAAGGATCGTTGCTAAAAACTACGTCATCTTCCTATTCTGAGTTCTTAGCATACATATAATCGGGCTTGAACCACCTGTATGCAAGCCTTATGGGGAGCCTTATAAGAGGGGGCTTGGCATGACAAGGTAGAGACGAGCAGTATTGACTGCGCCTGCAAGGAGTATATTTTGTTTCACACACGAGCCTTACACGTGCTTCTGAGAACTGCATGGTTGCCTCATCACATTGTGTCTTGTCGAAAGGTAAGGACCTCTACTTAATGCAAATGCCAGTGACTGGAAATGCTTTGTCAGCTTTGCTTTCTTGACTGTTTAGCTTTAGATGTCCGAACTAAGAAGCACTCTGCAATCGTGAGGGCAGAATCGGTGCCAAAGGCATGTTTGGTTTTATGGCAGTAGCCGTCCATAGGGGGCTCTGGACGTTAGGTAACATTTTCTGTTAACTTGAAGACCACGCCTCTCGTAGTTCTTCTGGATTTTGTTCAATACTTAACAGTGCTTTGTGATGTTGGGGAGCTCACCATATATCAAGCTAACTGGAAAACCATACCTATTTTAATTCTCGGCACTTTCTCTGTTTAGCAACTGTGTTACTTTACCATGAATCTTCGTGGTTTTGGAGGGCTAGTTGGCTGAGAAGGAATATTACAGTTCAGTGTATAAAGGACTGATAAGACGAGAATGATGCTGTTTAGCTGGCATACTTTTCTTACAATTTTCTCACTCAGTCGGGCAGTTTAGGTATATGAAGCTTTGACTGAGTTACCGTAGTCAGGACCCCTGGATTGCCTATTTTTAATCCATTTTCCATTTCCTTTGCCATGCACGGTGCAGGTGATCTTCTGCCTGCGGATGGAATCATTATTCAGAGCAATGACTTAAAAATTGACGAGAGCACGCTAACGGGTGAATCAGACCATGTAAAAAAGGGAGAACTTACGGACCCCATGCTGTTCTCGGGTGAGTAATTCTTTCTTTTAAGTCCTTATGTGCAGTGAACAAAGTTTGCCTATCACTTTTCACAGTGGTGTGCACAGTATGCAGTGCTTTTTGCTGTCTGATACACGGCCTGTGACCAGTACTAGAATTTATACAGACGTTTTAACTTGTGCAGAAGTTTTAAGCACGGTTGTGTCCCCACACCCTCAGCAGAAATCGTGTGTGCCTGATGTTTCTGCTGCTTGGCCTTCCAGTCATTGTAGTCATTGTCTGGCCGCTCTGACTAAGTTGGGTTGTTTGCTGTCGTCATGCTACAAACATTCCGTGAACAAGTTATTTGACTACTCTGCAAGTGCACTGTTTAGTAATTAAACGATTGACTGTACAACAGCTGGCGTGTTTATCTTTAGTTGAGTCTTGTCTCTATTAAAGGAACATTGAAGTGAATTTGTCAAGCTCCACTGCGTAGACTGGCTCAAGTTAGCACACTTTTCATCTTTCATCCGGTTGACAAGTCGGTAATTATTTAACAAAGCGTGAAAGAAGGAAAACTACCATGTGGGTTTGCGGCGGCCGCACCAACTAAAGGCTGTGACGACGGGAGGAGACGCACCGTGATTGGTTAGCATTCAAACAAGTTTCGGTTTTGGTTCTGTAAAACAACATGCTTGACATCCGACGGCATCGTTGGATGGGCATTCTCGATATCTCAGTAATCGTCGTACCGCGCTTCTGCCATGTTGTCAGCTGTAAAATGCATAAGGTAAGCCCCCCACGACGGCTTGGAATCGTAGCAATCACTAGCCGAGGCCTACACAGTGGATGAACGCCCTCCGCGTCCCCGCAGACGCTCAAATGCCATGCGCTTTTCCCCCCTATTTGGAGCTTGCCTCACTCATACCTGTATAGTAAAAAGCGTGTTTGCACCAGGCCAAGGGCCGGTGGATTCTGGCCTGTGCCCACTCCCCGCAAGCAGTCGGTGCGTATGGCAACAGCACGCCAACGAGAACTCGCTAGCGCGCCAGTGTCAACCTGCACGCGGTCTTTGAACTAGTTCGTGGAGCAGTGAACAAGTTTCCACAATATCTCACGTCTAGCAATTGCATTTCTTAGACGGAAAAGCGTTCGCAGATGCGTAGTCGTGCTACTGACCGCTGTGCTTGTTCGCCGAGCGCAAAAAAGTGCTTCCTGCACCCTAGTTTTACGCTGTACCGTGAAATTTTCAGTTGATTTTATTTCCTTAGTACCTATATTGACTTCGCTGACTCTTCTCCCGCCTTCAAGTGGCCTTATATTTTCCTAATGGCGTACCAGTCAGCGAAGCGCAGCGCTTGTGTGAAGCGACCTTGACTTGGAGCTAGATACAGTGTACAAACTAACGAAGTAAAGAGAGGCACATTCTTCCATTCACAAACGTGTCCTGGCTTCGTTTCAACTGAGTGAACGAATTGCGACGACCCGTCGGCGGCGGGCGGACGAAACGCTGGGCCAACTGACTCTGTCAGAAAGCCGGCGAGCCGTGCAGTAGCGCAGCCAATTGCCAGATCATCTCCTCGTGACGTCACACGGAAACGCCACAGAAAATGGGCGAGGGTGCAGAGAAGAGGACAGCATTTTCGAATTCATTTTTCTACTAAATAAATTCGTGTAAACGTGCTCAGAGTGGTCGAAACAGGGCCTAGGAACTCCGGACTACAATTTGCGCTCGTAATCCCGCAATGTTTACAAATCTCTTCAGTGTCCCTTTAAGAAATTGGGGAAACGCTTTGAATGTTCCACGACTGATCTCTGCTTGTGTGGACGAGTGGCGACTGCCCCCCTGGGCCTTGCTAAGTGTGGCCTCCTGCTGCCTGTCGACAGGTACGCACGTCATGGAAGGGAGCGGCAAGGTTTTGGTGTCTGCGGTGGGCGTCAACTCACAGGCGGGCATCATCCTCACCCTGCTGGGGGCGGCCCACACTGAGAGTAAGGAGCAGAAGAAGAAGAAGAAGAAGAGCAAAGGTAAGCACTGTGCTAGTTCTTAATAAGGGACGTGGTTGCATACGGAGTGCGGCAACTGCATGCGAGTAGTAGTAGTTTACATTTGCTGCTGTCTGACTGCTCCCCCGTTATTTGACCTCTGGCAAGGGTCGTTTAAACTACCCTTTAATGTTTGTGAGTAGTTCCCTGAAAAGATTTTGCAGTAGTGCAAGAAATTATCAAAATGAGTGCTTTCAAAAGGTATCGGAGAGACAAAAGTGCACCAGCTGAGATTGGAGTCTGGCCCGCTGGTCAGGACAATTCGCTTTGGGTCAGGGCTCAACATTGGAGGTTCGTGTGTGCCGAACTTGGTCAATTCGCATGTTCCGGCGTGGTGGCAGTCGTCACTACATTATTAAACTAAGCTTCGAATAATTTTAGCTGCAAGCTCATTGCAATTGCAATTTTAGCTGCAACGCGGTGCATTTGTTGCAGATGGAGTGACCGCTAAGTTTTTCTGAGGACATTGTGGTGTTGTTGCCTTCATTTCTCTTTTTTCTGTCAAGTTTGACCCTGTTCCCCAGATTTGGGCATCCCTGATCCCGAAATCGGTAGAAAACCTCTGTTGCCGGGACTGCCTGGTATATGACTGTATGTGCTCACTTAGTGTAGTTAACACCCTTACTCATGTCCTTGCTTGTGTGATGTCTAAAGGGGTCCTGAAACACATTTTGAATGTGGAAAATAAACTGCTGCGGCCATTATGCTACGGGGTCAATGACGTTTGGTACGGTTTATTGCACCGCTCGTCAAATGACATGAGCACAGCTCGCTGAAATGCATGGACATCATGCATCAATCGTCCCGTGCCTACCTGGAGAGGCGTCCCGTCATAGCGGAGGAGCCAGTCTGAACATATTGCTGAACAGTTATAGAACAGTGTGAACCTGTTCTCGTATTGCCTGCTGCTTTGCACATGTGTTTGCCGAGGGGTTTACAAAAAGCATTAGTGTGCGGTTATTGGCTGTAAGTCCAACTGGACAGAGTATCGCAGGTTATTGTCGCGCGCTTCCAGTTGGCAAGTTGTGGCAAGTGTGGCTGCTTAGGGTCGGACGGAAAAATGCACGTACGTTCATGGGTGACACTTTGCTGACAAAGCTTACAGCAGAGACCAGGAAACGACGCATTACATTGGACTTTCCACAAGAAAGAAAAAGAAAAGAAGGCGTGATGCTAACACTGTGCCTTTCTGTCTTGCAGGCTGTGAGCACTTAGCCAGAGCAGCATGAGGAAGAGATCCTTGTTATGCACTAAATGTGGCTACCATACCGTTCATCAGTGCATTTGAGCTGGAAGCAGTTTACTGACGTACGCAAGACCAGATTTGCCACCATTCTGTGCCAGTATTGCTCTGCCTTCCTGAACTCTTTTGATAGGCCTGGACTCCTTTAACACAAATTGAACTACAAAACTCGTCAGGTGGGCAGATCAGTGCGACCAGCAAGGTGGGCTTCAGGACCCCTTTAGAAGATCTCTTCCTTGGTGCCTAGTCATGCATATTTTCACCTGTCCCCCGAGCCGTGTTTTGTTATTGGCAATCTTCCTGTTGCCTTTGTGTAGTCCCATGGGAGTACTGCCCCCCGATGTGTTGTGACATGTCTCCATCGACTGTGCGTAATAACTCCGTTGTCGCTCTCTTTCTCTCCTTCCCTCTTCCAACCCTTCCCCCTCTCTGTGCTCGCCCCGTCCTGTGTGTGCGACCCTCCAGACGCTAAGAAAGGTCATAGAAAGAAGAAAGGGGAACCAGGTGACCATGCCATTCCACTCTCAAATGTTTCCCCCTCACTCGTGCACAGTTTTGCCCGTATGCTAACACCTTGCCAGTGTACACAGAAGAGAACTTGAGAGCGTGGTATTCTTTTCGTGCTAGTTTACTCAGCCAGCTCTTCGAAGCCAAAAGCCAGAGGGGGCAGCGGTGTTGGCTGATAGTTTTGGTCTGCGATGTTCGGCCTTGTGTGCCAAGAGGAACAGTTGGGACCACAGAGATCCTTTTTGCTTTTCGTATAAACCAGAGCCAAGTTGTTAGCTTCGCATTGGTGTATTCAGAATTTTCTTTGTTTTAGGAAGGCCTTCAGGGATTGTTTTTCGCACCTCCTTTATTTTCTTTAGAAAGGAAATCGTTTCAGAACCTACTGAGCTTGTCTACTGGTAGCGGTCTCCCTAAACTTTGTTTAGGTTGCGATTTGTTTGAGGAAAGAAAGCATTGAAGCTCCAAATGTCAGTTTGGCATTTGCCCCATAACAGCTTTAAACACTTGCCAAAGCAGTCAACTTGTTCTGTTCACTACATTTGCTTAGGTCCTTAGGCGCTTTACCAGTGCATACGACAGTCCATAGCTTTTGAAAGATACCCACCACACTGCCTCAGTGGCTAAGGCGTTGTGCTGCTGAGCACGAGGTCGCGGGTTCGATCCCCGGCCACAGTGGCTGCTTTTCAGGTGGGAGTGGGAAGCGAAAATGCCCGTGTTTCGAGGTTTCGGAGCACGTGAAAGATCCCAGGGTGGCTGAAATTAATCCAGAGTCCCCCACTACGGCGCACCTCGTAGCCCCACCCACATGTAGCTTCAGGGTGTTAAATCCCTCGATCAGTTCCTGAAAAATGTGAGACTGAACGTACTCTCAGCATGGCAGAAAAGATGGGATGAATTCTGAGGGGTGCTCCAATTTATCAGTACTTTATTGCTCTTGGGAAACTTGTTTACTTTCCACAGGGGAGTTTAAGCTATTACGAGGTATCACTTTGAATTCATGCACTTGTATGAAAACATTCCTGTGTTTTATACAGCTGTAGCTATGCTGGATGCAGTTTGTGCGAGCTTTCTGCTAGCTTTATTTTTTGGCCTGCTAGTGTCAGTCACCTGAGTATGTGTATTGAAGGCAAAGCAAACCATACCGACCCCCTTCTAAGTACTGATATTGATGGGAAAATGCTGTATCAGGTTGTCCTGTTCAGCACCCTCTTCTACACGTGAGCTGTGGCAAAGTGGCGAGTCCCTCCTTTGCCATCTATGCCACACTTGGAGAAACGTGCTTGTCCTTGTGGAGCTTCCTCTCTCTCTCTCTCTCTCAAGTCCTCTTGCTGTTGTTTGTTTTCCTCCGGGCATAAGTGTTCCCACCAATTTGGGCATGTCTCTTACGTGATGTGCTATTTGGACTTCCTGTAGCGGTCAGTGTCTAGGAACAAAGAAGCCAAATAGGCGAAAAAAAGAAAAAAGATGCCTCTGATGATTTTGAAGCATATGTTGGCTCATCTGCGCAAAAAGTACTTGCCATGATAGATTGTTCTTTTTTCTTCCTTCAAATTAATCAAGCCTGTATTTTCGTGGCTAGGTCCCTGTGTCCTCGGTGTGCACCAATTAACACAAAAAATAGCCCCCAGACACAGTGTTCACTGGACTGGTGAGAACGGAAAAACTTGAAATTTGAGCTGCCCTTGAGCGGAGAAAACCACAGCTTCCGTGGAAACCATGTGCGTTTCTGTGGGTTGTTTTTGGCAGTGGTAAGCTCGGCAGAGTTCCCATATCTCGGAGAGGAACTTTCTACAATATTCACTTCATCAGATTCCAAGTACCTTTTTAACTTTGCCTGAGAAGCTTCTGTAGAGTGCGCAGGAAGAAATGACTGTGTAGTGAGAAGAATGCTTTTTCTCGTTCCCATGTCAAGCGCGATCGTAAAGCTTGCACTTCTCAGCCTGCATTCTCTTAGCTGTATCTACTATCGCCTTCGTTTAACCCATACTCCACTTTGTCTACGAGCCTCCTCATTGAATAAAGTCAATCAATCAATCAACTGCTTAAAATGGTGATGCCATGATTTTGGAAGAGACGCAGTAGGGTTACCTTTGTTTTTTAATTGTTGCTATCCAGATTATGTGTCTTGGCATTTCTTCAGTAAAGCTTAGTAATGTTAGTTTCATTATAATATCTGCGACAGCTACAATTTATAACCCTATGAACACACAGCGCTTTACGACAACAGTTCTCATAGCTGCCAATTTGTTTCTGGCACAAACATTGGGCACTGGAATGATGCCTCGAAAACATGGTACCCTAGGCATGACTAGCAGTAGCCCGCAAGAATACCCTTCATCACTGGCCTGTGTGAGCATGGCCAGAGTATTCTGACCGCAAAAGGAAAAGTTGTTAAACTGCGACTAAGTTCTTTCTGATGTATAAGCACAATGTAATCTTTCTTCTCCAATGAATATTTCTAGCAGCTAACCTTGATGTGTGAGATGTTAAAGAGTAGGTGCATCAGAACAAATATTTTCCAAAACCATATGCACCACCTGTTTTCGTTTCTCAAGCCTGGTTTGCACGTGTCCGCGACTACTGTTGTTCCTAATGCCTCTGATCCGGGGTAGATGTGTCTGATGAACACATGGCCTGACAACGCTAGTCTTTTGCAAAAATGTCTTGCTGCATATTTTAACTAATTTGCATTATGTGTGCATGTTTAACCCAATTTTTTTCTTTGTGGTGAAAAAAAGAAAAGTAGATGTATGCGCTTCTTTTCTGACACCTGTGTGTACCACAGTTTTGTAGGGCAGTTATGCTTCTTGCATTTGCTAAACATTATGGGGGCAACCATATGAGCTGAATGTACCTCCAAAACTTGAAAAAATCTGTTGTGGTCTGCCAAGATAAGCTTTGCATACAAAAATGTCGAGCTGCTAGTCAGGGAATCGGCCCTTGGCACCGTGGCAGAGGCATGATGCTGCCTGGACCATTGTGTGGGAGAGTTGAAATTGGGGGGGCCTGCATTTTAACAGATTGTGCCTTCGTACAAGATGCTTGCCTCTCTCTGAACAGCAACTAAGGTTTGAATGTCCTCGTGCGATTATGCACTGGACCAAGCATCCACGCAGGAGCTATCCAGCTTTGTGCAGTCAGCGCATGATGGCTGATGCATGTGCATTTAGTGGCCGAGAGTGCTTTTACTTGGTATAGTACTAACACCGCTATATTGCTGCTGCCTTATTTCTCTGAGTAGCACCTGTTCTGTTTTCGGTCAACCCTCCAGCAGATTAGCAACAAGTGAACTTGAACCAGCTTTATTGGCGTGATGCCTGCATTTCCTATTTTTTGCTGTTTTGATGCCTGTAACCTTACGTGCCAACCTGCTTGTACTAACCAGATAGTAATTGATGCTGTCGTCATCGCATGTTTTGCTGAACTGATGCATTCTGGAGTACCTTTGCGCATTTAACCTTTGCTTGCCAGTTTCTAACTTGCATCATCAGAGCAGACTAAAAGTGGCCGCCACGTTCGGGAAAACGCTGGCATAAAAAGTGCCTTTTTACGCTTTACGTTTAAAATTTTGTCAGTTTTTCAGTTTCATCTTCCTTTTTTCACCAATGTTTTTCCGCAGCACTGTACGGTGCAACTAACACTGTTTAAACGAGGGCTGGCACTTACCCAAGTTGCTTTCATTGGCACCCGTGCCACCAAGCAGCCGCACTGTGGTTGGCCCCCTTTTGGTTTGGTCTTGACGAGTGCTTTGTGCAGTTTTTCGTTGGCCCGCGTTCGGTTTTCTTTGACACTGGTTGACATTGTGTTCTGTTTTCCCCTTTTTCTCCCCCATTGATTGGGCGATCTCCCCCTCGTCCCTCTTATTTTTTTTCCCCCTTCCTCCAACACTTCCACCCGCTTTGCCGCCTTGTTGTGCTGCGTCCCCCCCAGCATGCTACGTCGAAGCTGGCGAAAAGGAGTTGTCGCCACTCACCCAGCCTGACCCAAATGGTAGCGTATGCCTCACCGAGAACAACAACCCTGTTTGTTGGTCGTTGGTTTTCGTTTTGTTTTGTTGTTCCGTTTGGTTCTCCCCGCCGCCCCCACCGCACTCCTCCCCCTGCCTGGTGTTGGTGCCTGCCAAGTTCCCCCTCTTTCGCCCACCTTTTGCCTGTAACGTTTTCTTGCGACCGTGCAACAACCTGCCGACTGCCGTAACAGGGGCATACACTAGCGCTGTGCGCACTAGAGTGACACTGTGGGCCACTGGAATGTGTAGCTGGGTGTGTTTGTGTAGACCAAGTGCACTTGCCTGCTGTCGAGTTGTGTGACACGAACGGATTGCACCTGTGAGTCTCCTGGGCAACAAAAGAGGTGGCTTGACGCCTCCTGTCAGCAGTTTGGGGTCCACTTGAACAGCTTCCTTTTCACCCCTCACACTCAATGCCTGTGCTAACACCATTCTCGGGGAAGGGGGGGTTACTGACCATTGGACAGGACACCGTCCCTACTTTTGAGAGCAGAGAGCACATTGCTAACCGTAACTGCCCTGACGAGACGTGTGCTGTGCTGGGTTGGTGCATGCAGTTTCGGCCTTACACATTGCACACTGTGGTTTGTCCTCGTTTGTTGCATTTTGTGTTGGTTTGAAGTTGTTTCAACTGCTGTAATCGGTTCTAACGTGTGGTTTGTAACTTACATTGGTTGCCCATACTGCGGGGCTTAATAGGAGTAATTAGTGTGGGGCAGTTTGGTGTCCTTTTAAAACCTGCTTGAGTCTTACTTCAGAGGTTGGAAAGATGTAAACTGACCCAGCTGTAATTGGTAGTCTGTGTAAGCCATGCCACATTTTAAAGTCTGTGCTTGCTTTCCTTGCTACAAATTGAGGGGAAAAAATCAGCGCATTTCTTTAATTAAAATGAGTGTTGGGAGAGTTTCTGGTTCTCTGTTGTTGAAGGGACATTCCACTTTTGGAGCAGCTGCCATTCGAACCGAATCCTTAGTGTCCTCAGTCAGAAATCATAGAAATGTTGAGATAATGGAGCTGTCAGGAAAAAAGAAAGGTTGAAAGAGTTCTGTTCTAATCTTAATAAAAGTTTCCAAGTACATCCGGAATTTCAGCACCAGCAAAGTGAGTCAGCTCTGCATTTATTTTGTTAATGTAGTTTAAGCCAGCGAGAAAAGAAACGTGACTGTTACATTGTTTTCTTCCAGCTTTGCACAGTTGATGGCGTACCGACTAGCAGGAATAGCAGTTAAGGTTCAAACTGCAAGAAAAAGAAAAAGCAAGGACAAAGTCTGGCTAGATTTATAAGCATACAGAAGCAAAAAAATCTGCAACATGGTTTTATAGGGGCATCGTGTAATAAGTGCACAAGGAAAGCCGGACCGAAAGATAGTGAGATACACAGTGCTGAGCGGTGCCTGTCTCTAAGCTTCTCTGACGGGGTCTCCAAAGGGTAAACGGTGGCTCAGCGCGTTTCACTCAGTCATTATTTGTCACTGCCCAATAAGCTATGGAGGGAAGGATGGTAAGGAATGATAGTATGGCTACTGAGGAATGGTGTCAGAAGTAGGGACACACAGATGAAACTTGGTGGAGGAGTGAGGTTTAACTTTCACCCCGCAACAAACATCAACAGGAATGACAAATATGATGCATCACTCAGTTTCGATTTGGCAGCTGTTAAGCATTCAAGATTTTGGAGGCCAGATCTCGTATCCCGGTGGCCCTTTCCTGAAACTAAGGATGAAAGAGTAGTCTACATTTAGCACAGCTGCCGTGTTTCCTGCTGCAGCTATAACTTTGAATTCTTTATGCTGAATTACCTTATTCAACTGTAGGGTGATTACTGCCGCAGTTTATATCTGCGCCGTGCTTGCTAGAGTGGCTCCCCCTCCCGCCACTGTACAACCGCCCTTCCCGTGTTGATCGGCAGACGAGGAAGCGGGGGCCATGTCGGGCAACTCTCACCTGGCCGGGGGCGCTGGGGGCGCCATCACTGCCAACACGCACGTGGAGCCTGCACGGGCCGACTCCATCGTCCCCTCTCCGGCCGCCGAGGACAGCAACCCCCGCAAGGAGAAGTCCGTGCTCCAGGCCAAGCTCACCAAGCTCGCCATCCAGATTGGATACGTCGGTAAGGAGCCCTTAAGCTTAGGTTACCACCTAGTGCAGGGGTCGGCAACCTGCGGCGACCCGTGGGGCCGTATTACGCAGCTCCCAGGACGACGTCTGAACCCCCGCCCCTCCCCTGTAACTTCCTATCCGAACTCTGGCACACCCATTTTGACCTCAAATGGGGTTAGACGGGAGAGAACAACAGAGAATTGATCGCTTCCGGTTGGCATTGTCCCCTTTCTTCAGACTTAGCCAGATTGTTGTCAATTATTGTCAGATATATTGTTGTAAATTCGCTGAATGTTTTATCCCTGCCTGTAAAGCCCCCCCCCAGCCCCACCCGAATTGCCGCCTGGCCCTCCGCCGCTTCAGCTTCATTGAACTCGGCCCTTTACCTTCAAAGGTTGCCAGCCCCTGACCTAGCGCGTAGAGGTGTCCTTGGTGATGTCGAACAAGAATTTCCTATTTTTGTGTTTTGCCTGCCAAAGAGATTAGAACATCTATGTGCTAATCCATGATTCTTGTGATCCTAAATGTTTACCATAAAGCGCGAGACACATGTACGAGACACATGTACGAGACGAGACACATGCGAGACACATGTACAGGTAACAGAGTGGATCCCTAGAGAAGGCAAGCGTTGCAGGGGGCGGCTGAAAGTTAGATGGGCAGATGAGATCAAGAAGTTTGCGGGGATAAATTGGTCACAGTTGGCACAGGACCGGGGTAATTGGAGAATAATGGGAGAGGCCTTTGCCTTGCAGTGGGCGTAGATAGGCTGGTGATGATGATGATGGCATGTACGACTGGTGCACGCGTTTCGCATGCGACTGATTGTTACGATTGATTGTTAGGACCTGTTTTGGCGTCGTTCGCTGGTCGGAGGAGGCTCACGACGCGTGACTGGCAAGCCAGATGCAGTCGTGCCATCGTTGCGATCATCGGGAGGCCACAGCCAATGAGAGCCCGCTGAGCCCCAACCGTCCGCAACCGGCTTGCGTTGCTCGAGTCAGATCGGGTGTTGGGAACTTTAGGCTTAGCATCCTGGCGGATATTTGATCGCCGCTATCTGTGCAGCTGCGAATGACAATCCGTAACACAACTTTTCACCACAATATCATCCCCTTTCTCGCATGTGGAACTTTATTTAAGCTATAACTGCCGTTTGAGCGATCGGTGACCAAGACATCTGCGTAGCCTGTTTCGATGCTTCCGCGCAGGTATCGCCATCGCTCGGCTGCTCGGCGCACCACGCACCGTAGCGACCGGTCAGCGTAGGCTTGCATTGCGGCAGATATCTGATCGCCACTTTTAAAATAAGCCCTGACAACAATCCCTAGCACAATTTTTCACCACACTAACACCTACTTTCTCACATGTGGAACTTCTTTTTAGCGATCAGATTGATTCAGAAGAGCAGCGACAAGTGCAGTTGCTGCCGTGGTCTGCACCGGTTCGAGCCGCTGAGTGTGCCGAGCTGGCAGGCGCGGCTGGCGTGTGCGCGGACTGTTTCCGAAGGCAGGAAACGCTTCACGATTGCCTGCTTTATCCATTTTTTGCGAACAAACACGCGGAATCTACAAATTCAGCTCAGCGATCGTCGTAGTTGACCATGGAGCAAAAACAGTGGGTGGAGCGACGCTGACGATGCACGCATCGGGCCATGTGTCTCAAATTCACGCGTACGACTAGTTGTGGCGACAGTCGTAACGATCAGTCGCATGCGCATCGCGTGTACCAATCGTACATGTATCCAGCGCTTGAAGCTAACTCATCCCAATGGTACAAGGAAAAGCACTGTGCTCGCCTTCTTCATGAGAACAAACTATCCTTTTGACAGCGCTGGTCTAAATGAGCTAAATCGTGCTGTTGACAGTTGAGCCCGAGTGGTGGTGGGTGTTGTGCAGGTTCGACGATTGCCGTCCTGACGGTGATCATCCTGGTGGTACGGCACTTGATCGAGGTGTTTGTGGCCGAGGGTCGCCAGTGGAAGAGCAGCGACACGCAGCACATAGTCAACTGTTTCATCATTGGCGTCACTGTCTTGGTGGTGGCCGTCCCCGAAGGTCTTCCATTGGCTGTCACGCTCTCCCTCGCCTACTCCGTCAAGGTGCGTGTCGTGCAAGCGGGACTTCTTCTCGGGTGCTGCCTTTGCTGGCAGGAATTCGGGCACTTTGCAAATTTGTGGCTCTCTTCTGTTGTGCTCTTGCAGAAAATGATGAAAGATAACAATTTAGTACGTCACCTAGATGCCTGCGAAACCATGGGTAATGCCACAGCAATTTGCTCGGACAAGACCGGTACACTGACAACCAACCGCATGACTGTTGTCCAAAGTTACGTATGCGGTAAGTTTCCAAGCACGTGTGTGTGTGTGTGTGTGTGCATCTGTGTCCTGTGTTCTGTTTTTGTCTTGGTCAGCTGCTACAGTTTGTTTGTGCCTCCCATCCGGCAACCTGTATGAGGGTTTGGGATGCTGGTTTTGCAGGTGTTCTCCACAAATCAGCACCGAGGTACGAAAGCTTACCCCCTGTTGTGGCGGAGAAGATTGTGTATGGCATATCAGTCAACAGCGCCTACACCTCAAGAATTTTTGTGAGTGGTCGCATTCCCCTCCATCTTTGTTTGCCTGTAGTGGTGGCTAGTTTGTGTCAGAACCTCGTTGAGTCGTAGTATCTGGTGGGGAGGCGATGGCACACCATGCAGGATGGCTTGGCCGGTTAATACGAGACGATCGCATGGTGTGAAGCAGAATGACAATGTGGCGGGGATGGCACTTATGCTATGATTGGGCAACGTGGCCGTTTGCTCAGGCGTATTCCTAGGCAGACTGATTTCACTTTAGGCTTAAAACATGTCTAGATAAGTGAATTGCAGCTCTAAATGTCTGGAAATGGGCTTTCACAGTCTTCCATTAGCTTAACAGGTGGCATTCATGTGTGCTTTGTGCTTTGTAAAGTGGTTCTATCTACGGGGTTGTGTCCAGCATTGAGGGTGCCCGCCATTTTGACACGGTACGCTTGCTTTTACCAATTTTATGTGCTGTGCGTGAGGTTGATCCACCCCCTGCTCACAGCCCCCGGAGAGTGCCGGCGACCTGCCCAAGCAGGTGGGAAACAAGACGGAATGCGCCCTGCTGGGCTATGTGCTGGACCTGGGCCGGGAGTACCAGAGCGTGCGCGACGACATTCCCGAGGAGATGCTGCACAAGGTCTACACCTTCAACTCGGTCCGCAAGTCCATGAGCACTGTCATCGCCCTGGACGGAGGCCGGGGCTTCCGCGTCTACACCAAAGGCGCCTCCGAGATCGTCCTCAAGAAGTGAGCGTCCCTGCTACCACAGCGCGCTTGTTTCACTTGGGACATACCTAAATGTTGACCAGCAGAGGACAGGTTGTGAGCCAGCGTTGCACTCCTGAATTACCGGTCGGCTGCTGAGAAATTAGCAGTGAAACGGCTTTCCAGCTGTCATTGCTGCGACAGTTTAGAAGTCTTGTAGCATTGGGAAGTCAGGTGGCCTGCGTTTCAGCCACCTCCACGTGTTGAGGTGTATGCAATGCCTCCGTTGCGGTGCTGTTCAGGTGCAGCTTCATCTTTGGATCTGGAGGCCAGCTGGACAACTTCAGGTCAGAGGACCAGGACCGCCTGGTGCGGACAGTCATCGAGCCCATGGCCTCCAACGGACTGCGGACCATCTGCGTCGCCTACAAGGACTACATCCTCACGGTGGGTCCCCAGGCCACCACACCTGGCTCAGCTCGTTGCTTGAAGAAAAGCAGTCGCGGGCCATCTCCACTAACGGGAAACCTGGGGAGGGGCAAAGCATGCAGTGTATAAGTGTAGTCAAAGATTGTAAGTCTCTCTTGCCACACGGTGCGCTCTGATTGGGCACCGGAGAAGCGCCAGTGGGCGGAGCAATTGTGCGCTTGCTGAGGCGGTGGCGCCCTCTCTTGCATTGAACCGGATTTAAGCAAATAATTAAATGAGAGACAGACTGGCCGTAAGTCGCCTTTGTGTCACACGCTTTAGCATGCTAGGAAGTGTGCTAAGAAGTAGCGCGAGGCGTTGGAAAACGTGTTCCGGTGTTTTAGTATCATGACTACATGAGACGACAGGAGGTTTCGAGAGCCTGAGCCCCTAAGGTTCTTCGCCCCTAAAAGAAAGGTCCAGCTGTTATTTAATGGACTGCAGGAGTGTTGCGTTGAGGACACTGCATCACTCAAAGGTGTTTATTCTGCAGTCTATGTAGCTTAGGAAAGTGCGCCGACTGTCTTTTTGTTACGTTTGCTTTTCGTTTTCATGGCCGTGCCTGACAAGCTATCTTTCGACAAATTTTCTCCCGTTCTTGTCGAATAGGCTTTGTAAAACTGGGTTCATTTTGTTAGCAACAAAAAGTTTACAGATTCATTCAACTGGGTGGATAGCTACTGCGAAATGTGTGCCTGTAAAAACAATGTGAAGGTGTAGGTAAACGAAGGTCGAGGTCACTAGCCATAATGTTGTCACTGTGTTGGCTGCCAGTGCACAGGTAGCTCGGAGAAAAGCTACATGCCGGTACATTTTATATTTTTAGGGGTCAAAGTCCAAGAAGAGAGGTAGCCTCGGGGTAAGTTGTGAAATTCTGAGGCTTACAAGACTGCTTGAGCCTACTTTTGTGCCTCACTAGCTTTCCCTATGAGCCAATGATGCTGCTGCGGTAATTTTACATTTCCGTGTGTGTTTGCTTAGTGTGAGCTTGAAAGGCACTACTGTTTTGCTTCTTTCAGGGTGCAGGTGCAGGAAGAAAAGGTTCTGTTGTAAGTTTGTAATTGGACGAGCACATGGTTGCGATTAAAGCATGTGAATGTTTGGGACGTGAACAACATGTTGTAATTTACAATGTTTCGCTGTTGTGGTAAATTTGTATTTCCTCGTGTGTTTGCTTAGTGCATGAAAGGCACAACTGTTTCACTTGTTGCAGGGTGCTGCAAGTTCTGGAAGAAAAGGTTCTATTGTAAGTTAGTTACTGCACAAGCAAATTGCCAGAATGAAGGCATGCGAATGTTCATGACTTAGATACCATGTTATTTATTAGGTTGTTTTGCTACTGTGGCAATTTCCTGTTTCTTTGCGTTTGCTGAGCGCAAGGTTGGAAGGCCCAACTCTTTCACTTGTTGCAGGGTGCTGCAGGTTCGGGAAGAAAAGGTTCTATTTTAAATTAAGTTAGTTATTGGACAAACAAACGGCTGGAATTAGAGCATGCGAATGTTGGTGCCTTAGATACTATGTTGTTTTAATTTAGGGTGTTTCTTTCAGATTGATTTCAGTGGCTGTATCGCTGTGGTGCCACGTGTGCCACTTTAGGGAAGGGTGTAATAAGAGGTGGGAGGCATCATCCTAGGCACAGACTGACCGCTGCCTTGTTTTTAGTGCTAGCAACACCTAGAATGACAGTACCATTATTCGGGAGAGTAAAGAACAGGGATCACGGAATGTTGGGTGAAATCAGGCTACCTAGATCTGAGAACGAAAAAGGGGAAACTGGTATGTAAAAAAGAATGAAACGAAGCTTAAACAGGCAGGGTGGAGGAGTTTAGAATAGCACTTCAGAACATATTGCGGTGTTTAGCCATAGAAGATAGCATTAGGCATACTGAATGGCAACCTAACTACGGTAATCACAGCATCACCAGTAGTCTTCCCTTGCAAAAAGACCTAGAGAAGTTACTACCAGACTGCTTTAAGAAAATGAAGAAAATTACCGAGAGACGCAGGGACGTGAAAGTATGAAGAACAAAGAAGCAAATCAGATTAGAGTTGTCAAAATTGGGCAGCAGTTGCGAGGTTAGTGATATTCGTACAAACAAAAGGGGAAAAAATTCAAGAAATGGAGGAAACTTAAAGGGACCCTGCAGCACTTACCATCGACTGCTCAGAATGTATTTTGTGGTAAAGCCTATTGTCCCAGCAATCTCCTCCCGCAAGAATTAAGGAGACATACAAAAGAGGAGGAAGTTTAAGCTTGTTTTTGGCAGAGATAGTCTTTACTCATAACGACTAACAGGGATGGGTTAATGAAAGTAACGGGAAAGGGTCCACAGAGACTTGTGTGCTAGCAATAATGCCAGGCAACGAAGCGGAAGTAAAAGGACTAGCTTGGTTTGAAACTAACTAAAATTAGGTGGAAAAGGGGCTCAACATGGGCGCATGTGGATAGTCATTCTTGCTCTTTCAAAGCTAACACAGATCTGGTTGAAATAACTATTTAAAAAAACGTAACCAGCAGCTGAGGTGAGCCCCTGGTTGGTCGAACGCAACTGATTGGAAGGGCTTTTGGGCTGGAGGGACCGAGTGACACCTGGCCGACTGCTCGTGCAGGGTTCGAACCCCAAGCCGAATGATGTGACAGTCTCGGAAGAACCAGACTGGGAAGACGAGGACAACATTGTCAAGGAGCTCACTTGCGTCTGTGTGGTCGGCATCGAAGACCCTGTCCGACCCGAAGTAAGTGTCTTTCCACGTTTTTGGAAGCTTCCCGCCATGGACTGCTCTGCCCAGCAGTGTAACGGTCTCGAGCCATGCATTGAGCTGGTTTATCACCATTCTCACTGCTGGGCTGTGCTCGCTGGCGTAGGGGTATTTTCTCGGCACATGTCTTCCACGATCTGCTTTGCATTTGGAGGCAGTCAGCTTTCCTTTGGTGTAACCATATTGAACAAGCAGCGCAACAGGGATTGGACCAGAGAAGAGTGAACGGTGACACAGCGCTGTGAATTCCGCCCCTTTTGTGCTGCTTGTTCGATATGGTCACTATGAACCAACTAGCCCAACTTGCCACCCTTCTTTCCTTTTGTAAGCATCTTTAGTAAGCCGTTCCACCAGCTGTACTTTGTGGAGGAGCCACTGATGTCGTGCTCGCTTACCTGCCAGTGACATCCGAGCTGCATTTGCTCTTCTCGGTTTCGAGATGGTCGCAGTCCTCCTGCATGTTCACTTGTCGCCATTGCCTGCAGGTCCCCGAAGCCATCCGCAAGTGCCAGCGGGCGGGCATCACGGTGCGCATGGTGACCGGCGACAACGTGAATACGGCGCGGTCCATCGCGCTCAAGTGCGGCATCATCCGGCCGGGCGACGACTTCCTCGTGCTGGAAGGGAAGGAGCTGAACCGGCGGATCCGGGACTCCACCGGCGAGATCCAGCAGGCCCTGCTTGACAAGGTGTGGCCGCGGCTGCGGGTGCTGGCGCGCTCCTCGCCGCAGGACAAGTACAACCTGGTCAAGGGCATCATCGAGAGCAAGCTGAGCGACAACCGGGAAGTCGTGGCCGTCACGGGCGACGGCACCAACGACGGGCCCGCTCTCAAGAAGGCCGACGTCGGCTTTGCCATGGTGAGGCAGCACCCCCTTGCCTCCGCAGATCTGTGAGCTGGACACACACCACGGGTTGTCACGTCCGCTTGCTCTTTGAAAATTTGTCAGGTGGAAGCGTACACACAACGTATTAACTATGGGTTTTTGTGTCGGGTACAAGGTTTGCACTCAAGGGCTGCATTGAAAATGGTGGATCCAGTGTTGTACCCGGGGCTTCGCCTTGCGCCTGGCACTTTGCAGGTTAGCCCCATCTAAAAACCACATGTCTAGTGTGATCTGTAGGAGCCTTGAACGCCAGCGCGCGCATGCTGCCCCGACAAATACTGCGAAAAGGATATTGCTGGCACATTACCCATTTAATCGTATTTTTAGGATGCAATTGCTACGAACTTGTTTTTTAACTGTTCATCAGTTTCTGTGCCTTTCACTTGGAGTGAAAAGTTGGGTGTTCTTGTGTGGCGATAGATGACAGAAGCAATGAGCAGCCGGTGCTGATAGGCTTCAAAAGACCTCGTAAAAAACAAAGCACAGTGTAGGGTGGAGACTCAAATAAGACATGACACGAGCACTCATATTTCGTCTTATTCCTTTGGTACCCATCTGTGTCAGTTTTTTTTCACGAGGTGCCTTACAAAAGCGCCCTAAAGCAGCAAGCTCTGTCAAAGTGTGGCTTGTCTCACGTGCCAGGCCTTAGCAAGTCCCCTGTTCTTCCTGCCTGTGGTGTCCAGGGCATAGCCGGCACAGACGTGGCCAAGGAGGCCTCGGACATCATCCTGACGGACGACAACTTCACGAGCATAGTGAAGGCGGTGATGTGGGGGCGCAACGTGTACGACAGCATCGCCAAGTTCCTCCAGTTCCAGCTGACGGTGAACACGGTGGCGGTCATTGTGGCCTTTACGGGCGCCTGCGCCATCCGGGACAGCCCCCTGAAGGCGGTGCAGATGCTGTGGGTGAACCTGATCATGGACACGCTGGCCTCGCTGGCGCTGGCCACTGAGATGCCCACGTCCAGCCTGCTCCTGCGCAAGCCCTACGGCCGCACCAAGCCGCTCATCTCACGAACCATGATGAAGAACATCCTGGGCCACGCCATCTACCAACTCACCGTCATCTTCCTGCTGCTCTTCCTGGGGCCGGAGATATTCGACATCGACCCGGGCATGGGCGTGCGCCTCTCCGAGCACTTCACCATCATCTTCAACACCTTCGTCATGATGACCCTCTTCAACGAGGTCAACGCCCGCAAGATCCACGGCGAACGCAATATCTTCGAGGGCCTCCTAACCAACCCCATTTTCTATAGCATTCTGATCATCACTGCAGTTGCTCAGGTCCGTCTCTTTTTTTTTTTTTTCGCTCTCTCTTCGTTGGGGGGGGGCAGTGCCTTATCTGCGTACACTGTCAGGTCTCACGGCTCGATAATGACCAAGTGCAGTCAGACAGTTTTGCTTGTGGGTGATAGCCCCACGCCACCAAGCTGGGAAGAGAGTGAGTGTTTTGCTATGTTCCTAGCATTGTCGGGCGTTATTCTCTTCTGTGGGCCATTGACGGCTGCAGTGTGTCCCTAGTCAAATGTTGGCGGAAATGTAGTTTCAGTGGTATTTCTGTCGGAAGCACTGTGCCGTCTCTCGGCTAGTATCCTGGCAGTGAAGGCTCAGCAACTTGTGGACTGGGAACGGTATAAAACCAAAGGAGCAGGAGCATTCTACTGAATGCAT
This sequence comes from Haemaphysalis longicornis, assembly GCF_048455015.1. Taxonomy (NCBI): domain Eukaryota; kingdom Metazoa; phylum Arthropoda; class Arachnida; order Ixodida; family Ixodidae; genus Haemaphysalis; species Haemaphysalis longicornis. The sequence continues at coordinate 20,975,423 of NW_027526460.1, read as the reverse complement.
GGTTTTCATCTACCATCCAGAGCACTCCTTGCAAGCAGGGTTTGTATAAACCTTTGATTTAGAGAGATCCCTTCAGGGGCCCGCCCCGTATCCTTGGAAACCTTTGGGAAAGCTCAGCTGGGAGAAAGAAAACGGACTAAGCTTGGTGAGCAGAGCTAGCTTGAAGAGTCGCTACTGATGTATGCTTTGTAGTAGTAGTGGTGGTGCACTTTTAGGCTGGTTCTAGGTGAGGAGATGTCTTCGTTTGTGGGGGGGAGTGCTGGCTAACGGTGCTTCTCTCTCTCCCTCCCTCTTTCCCCCTCACCCTGGCTCTGCCTGCGCCTGGGACCCACCCACCATCACTGCTGCGCACCCTGGCACCACCCCACAGGTGATAATAGTGCAGTACGGTAGCGTGTTTTTCCAAACCAAGGCCCTGAGCCTGGACCAGTGGCTGTGGTGTGTGTTCTTTGGCTGTGGCACGCTGGTGTGGGGCCAGCTGGTGACCACGGTGCCCACCAAGCGCATCCCCAAGACCTTCACCTGGGGCTCGGGCGCCCCCGATGAGATGATGAACGCCACGGGCTCGCTCGTCGAGGACGGCTCTTCGGGATCCCTCTCGCAGGACGTCAAGCGCACAGGCCAGATCCTCTGGATCCGAGGGCTCACCCGGCTGCAGACACAGGTGAGGGGGGTGGGGACGAGGATGGGGAGCATCCTCCTCTTCCTCTTCCGGAAGTTGAGCCCGCTCGGGAGCTGACCGGGGTGCACACTGGCTGCAAAGTACTTGGCTGTCCGCACAGAATATTATCCAGGGGCTAGTGTGCCAGATAACGAATGCTGTGTTTGGTGCAGCTTGCGAAGTTCAAGGAAATTTCTGGCATTCTGCTGTCATCAGAACTAAGATAGGCAAGCTCCGAGCTAGCAGACTTGCTCATTTTACACCTAGAGTGGTGGCACTGTGGACCTCTTTAACAAACGCTGCACAAGCTTAAGCGAGAGAGAATCCGACGTTTAGTGTCGGTGCGCTCCTGCACTTGTAAGTCAGCCAGTGTGAACTCTGTCTGGTCCCTGTTGAGACTGTAGACACCAGCAAAGTGTCTCTTAAATGCCGTTGTCGTAACTGAAGAAGATTTGCCGCTTTTACTCGGGTGGCCGCCCGTGAAGTGCGATTTGTAGCGCTTGTGGGAAGTGGTGAGCCCGTATAAGCTGCAATGGTCCGTTTGGGGGCTTGTTAAGTTAGCTATAACTGCAATGACAACTCGTTGCGAACAGTCGTGACAAGTCCTGAACAACCTTCGGCAGGCCAGAAAATTGGTGCAGCAGTTAAGGAACATCAAAGTGCTAAAAAAAGCTTTACCTGTGCCGGCAAAATATTATCCGTGAATGTACAATAAACGTAGCAATTGTGACAACTATTCGCTAATATTGCGCAAAATGCCAAGAGTCGGAAAATGGGCTCTGCTGCGGTGCACAATCTTTTCAGCACTATGACTTTTCGCGAATCTAGAAATTGAAAAAGGATTGGCGTAGTAGCTTGTTACAATGTTTTTTAATTTTGGAAGGGAACGGTGAGATACACCTGCAAAAGTAAAATAAACCCATGTGAAAAATTTCATTACACTTTTTTGCGGACTTCAACTGCAGTGTGTACTAAGCGTTACTGAGCAAGGTGCCTCGCTTCAACAATATTGTTGGCCACTATTGTGTGTTCTAATTTTGCCCAAAGCAGTTTAAAAAGGTCTGTGATTGAGAGTTATGCGTGAGCTACTGTCCCCGCCTTCTGTCAGCAATGTCAGCTGCTTATACTGCAACGGCTAAGCTGCGAAAGTCCGAGGTGATTACTGCGGGTGTATCACAGTGCTGGTGACTTTCTTTGTCACTGGAAAAGATAAAAGGGAATTGAAGGTGAGAGATGGCAGCCTTAATTAATTTTAAACACGCAAACTATGCTTCGTTGTGGAATAAAATCAGGAAAGCTAAGACAGGTTTAACTTCTTCAATTTGAGCGAGATGGTATGGAACCTTCAATATTTTGTTCACTTGCACTGGGCATTGACAGTTACTTGGCATGCCATAGGGGGAAGTTAATGCTTCTCCAAAATGTTTGTAGTTGTAAGCGAATTGGTTTGTTGTTTCGTTACTTTTCATCACTTTTTGAACCTTCCTTTGGTGTCACGATGATGTGGTAACATGCCACGAGAACCTCTCTCGATCTATTGGTGTCCAGGCTAGAGTAGCCTCTTTAGCATCAACCCTAGCGCGAAATGACTGCCCAGAGCGGCGTTTAGGTAATCTTTTGAAGTGATGTTATGGGGGCAAACTGGAAATCTAAGTGGGTCTGCAGATTTGATGTGCTCGTCTCTGAGAGCCAAGTTGCTAGCCTCTGACCTAAAGCTACAGGGACGCTGTCCTGGAAATTGACGATGCTCTATCGGATCGATGCTGTCGAGGATGTGCACAAGAAAAAGGGCCAGCGAGGAGGAATCGGTGCAGGCCAGCACCCCAAAAAGTTGCTAGGAACTAACTGGTGAAACTGACATTGTGTTGTACCTCTTGTAGCCAGTGTGCCGTTATGCACTTTTGATGGCCCTCCGGCTACCCGCACTAACTGACCTGGGGAAGAACCCTGCATGGTGGTATGACACAGTTGTGCTGGCATGTGTGTGAAGTGGCTGCCCCCGTGAAGGAGGGGTGGTCGGCCATGCGAGGGGGGTTTTGCCCCCTGTGACCATGTGGGTCCCCACGCACTTCGGGTTGTTTGAGGGTGGGGTCTGTTTTAGTTGTTACCTAGTCTGTGTGTGCAGGTGTGTGTGCGTTGCCTACGTATTGCATCTTGCCCACTCTTTTGTTTTGTGTGTGTGTGCGTGTGGGAATGCCTCCGTAGAGTAGAGCGGCGCTTTTTTGTTGGGAAGTACACTGTGTGGCTCTGGCGCGATGCGTGCCTGTTTGATTGTGCAGCATTGTGGTTGGCTTCCCTTTATTGAGTGTGTGTGTTGATGACGGGGTCGAGTGTGTGCACCCTGTCCCATGTCGCTGCTCGGAGCTAAAGCCAGGGGGAAGGGGTTCAAACTGGCTGGGGTTCAGATGGGAGGGGGTTCAGAGTTCGTGCCCTGTGCTGTGGCGGCTCGACAGGGCGTGGCAGTTGTGCCACCGTCTTAACGCGGTTGTACGAGCTTCCAGCTCGAAGGGAAGAAGGGGCTACCATGATGCCTGTTGATGGTGGTGCTGCTGCTGCTGCAGCTATAAATACCAGCTTCTGTTGCGAACACTAACATGGTCATGGCTTCTGTTGGTGGTTGGGAATACCGGAGGACTTGTTTTATCCCCGTTGCTGCAGTCGGGGGTGTGTTATGTGTACTGCCTGTGTGTCTTCCCTCCATTAGGAGTAGTGGTGGCCACCACCCTTTCCCCCCCCCCCCCCCCACCCCCTTACCACCACATCTTTCTTGGCACGTATGCCAAGCTCTTTGTACTGTGGATCCATTTTTTCCACGTTGTGACTAACTGCTTTCCCATGACTGCTGTCTATCTTCCTGTTCAGCGCTTTGACGAGTGGCAACACGGTGCCAGTTGTCAGGTCGCTTTGACACTTATCTAATAGTGCAGCTCGCAGACTGTTGATTTGTTTCGAAGTGAGTAGTGGCAAGGCATCAGTCTCAAAAAGGGTTTGTTACATTGTATCATTAACTCTAGTGAGCATTACAGGCTTTGTTTCGTGATATTAATGAAGACTGTGTGGATTTCTGAACCACCACTGTTCCAAAAGGGAAATCCATGTACACCTTTTAGTAACTGCCAAAATGGTCCTATATAAACTCGAAGTTAAAAGGTAAATCTACCAAACCTTTCTGGCATACTAGGCCACAAATGGAGAATTGCAACGTGTGATAAAAATGTAATATTGTTTCTATGATTCATAGTTCCCGAACATAGCGTATATACATAAACGAATAAATGGACACCTTGCTTTAAGGTTGCAAGGTAAATTAGGGTAGCAGCTAAATTTTGTTACAAAATGACCTGAAAAACTGAACTTTGTAGTTAGGAATTAATGTGCCTAGTGGCTTTCCTGAAGCTTTGCTAGTTTGTGGCGTAATTGCTCGAAAAAAAAAAAAGCATTTATCCAAAATCTTGGAGACTAACAGAGTGCTTTTAGGATGTCGACAAGTGACTAACTTAATGCTCAGCGCGCAAATTTTATAGGTTTCATTAACACATTTTTACAGAAGTTAAGGCTTAGGATGCCAGAGCATCCAACCCATAATGCCGAGCTCACTGTCTATGAAAGGGACTAACCGCAAGGATCTCAAGACTGGCACCCTGTCATAGCCACTGGATACAGCTTGGCAAGTTACGGAGTCAGTTTCTTCACCATTTCTCGTTAGAACCCGTGGAAAGTGTGCTTGGGTGAACTTGATGAACACTAGTAATTTCATTATAGTAAATGAACACATCTGGCCTCACCACTGAATATACCTGCAGCCATTGTCGCTGTTTTTCACACCATTTTTTACTGGCTGCAAATGCCTCGGGGCTATTCTTCTTTTCTTCTTCCTTGAAGAGAGTGAAAGAATGTCGGCAACAAAGCGTCCATGTAGCCATGAGATTTTGTTTCAATAAAGCCCAACTTTGTTGTGCTTATACCGTTCTTTTTGTTTTCAGGTTAGGTTATTGTACTCACTTTTATTTGTCTGATCGTTCGCCCCTTTTGTGTGTTTGGTGAAAAGGTTTGTGACACACTATCGTTGGGCTGTCGCGTATTACACTCAGTTGACTTTGATCCATAGCAAGTATTTTGTGCTGCAAAGAGAGTGAACTATGAACGTTGCTATATGCTCCATACGCGTGTTACGCTGCCCACTCTACGGTTGACCTAGTATGCATCTGTATTTACCATGTACGTAGTCAGTGTTCAGCTGTTACTGTCTTCTATTTCCCACTGACATCTCTCTTATGTATCTGTGCTATACCCCTCTTATCCTGTCATTTCTGGCAACACAGTGTCGAAGCTACCATCAGCTGGCAGCTCTGAGACTGCGTAGTTTTAAGTGCAGAGCACTTTAGGGGCTCGCCTTGTCGTCGTAGCTCGCTCGCTGGACCTAAGTAAAGCCACATGGCATTTTGTCGTCGTGGCGTAACCCAGAGGCTTCGAAAGCCAAGCGGTTTATATAGTCGTAAGCGTTTGGAACCCGTGAACCGCTGCCGCTTGCCATACATCTCCCCATTGTTTAGCGCAAAGAAAGCTGCAGGTACATTTGAGACAAAATATACTACGCAATTAACCAACAGCGCCCATGTTCATTTAGTTAGGAACGCTCGTTGGGTTGGTTTTTATGATAGTAAGTGAAAAAAAGTGGCAGTGCAACGCCGGCACGTGCGGGAGGAAAAGCAAGCACAAAAAGAACAGAACTCCCGCTGGCGCAGTTTCAGGCAGGGGGCGCGCGAGCACTGCGAAGGTGGGAAATTTGAAATGAACTGGGTGAGCAGATAGTGGCGCTGCAGCCCATTATGGTGAATCACTGCTCTGCACTTCCGACAGCTTTCACATTTGAGTGGACTGGCTTTAATTTCCTGAAAGGGGTGCCCCCTGAGAGGCATTGATTTTTAAAGATCTGCAAAGCTTGCTTTACAGGGCTGCCAGCTGTGGTGAGCTAAGGGCGTTGACATTGTTCAGCTCGTATTATCCTGCTGTGCGGTCTCTGCTGATGGAGCAGGGATGGTCAAAGTGTTTGCTGTGTTTTTAAATGCTTTGCTTGACAAGAAACTTTTATTCGAGACTAATGTGCACTTGTTTTCTCCGTTTTGTGTGCTGTGTATGCTTTAATAACTGCCTGTTGCGCATCGATGGGCATGTTTGCACCCGTGTTGCAGTTTAGTGTATCTAGTATTGCTCAAGGTTTTGGTATTTACCGACACCTCAAAATTTCAATTTTCTGCATTTCGTGGAAACATAAATCAACACCTAAACAGGATCTTTGTAAAGTTTTAATCAAAGAATAACTCTTGGTTTTTTATTTAATAATGACTGCAAATAAGTTTTTGCGACAGGTCTCTCAAATTGTCAAGTTGCGAGCAGTACAACTTTTCGTACAGTAGGAGATACGAAAATTTCCTTTAGAAGCAAAACTTACTTAAAAAAAAAGTATTCTTTGCCCAATGTTGCCTCAACGTTGCCTTGTTAACGATGCCTAAGCTGAAACCGGCATGGCTTCAATCGATTATTATTGTTATTGTAATGGTGTATGTGGCAAAATTTGTCAGCCTAATTTCAGTCGAGGCAAAACAGTGTTCAGGTGTAACAGTGCCTACAGTAATTTTCCTAATACTGCTCTGTGCAATTGTGCCAAGCATTGAAATGCTCATTGCTTTTAACAGTGTTTCAGCTTATTCACAGAAAGGAAGCATTATTACACCAAATGTGTAAGTTGAAAGCTTTACTGTGAAATTATGCGGGGGGTTGCACTTGCATGCTTTGTTGATCTCATTAACACTACTGACAACCACTGCCTGTTACTTAGTGCAGAGGGAGTTTCTTTGCAGTGCAGTTTCAGAGCACACACACAAAGTGGTAGCCAGTTCCTACTTGGCCAGAACAGAGGTGGATGTAAGCGTACCTGGCAAGGTTTCAGGCACAGGGTAGTTGAACACCATTGCATTGTCTGTATGGACAGCTTTTTGAACTGCATCAAAACTGTTAGACTTGGACATGATGAGGCAAATGTGAAATTTAAAGGATGTCCTGGCTCCTTTAATGTACATTCTTACGTATCTGTACTGTGAAAGCTTTTAGAAGTTGCTAGCCGAGGAAGAAAGTGCAGCAAGGACGTGCTTCCTTAGTTGTAGACCAGCCGTTTGGCAAGGGTTTAGGCCTAATTGCGTAACTGTAATGTCACGAAGTGCTGTACCATCATGCTATCTCTCAGCTCTTACCTCACAGCCCTTGCCTGACATTACACCGGCGCACGTTTATCAGGTTCAGGAATATGGCGCGCACTCGCAAACGGAGCACAAAGTTGACTATGCTCAGTCAGATATGAGTACCTTTGTCTTGCTCATGCACTTTTCTGACTAGACTAAACACTGAGAACTTGACACGGTGACTGCCAAGAAGCCAGAGTACGGAGTTGTTAGCGCAGAGGGAACTACATTGCTTGGCATTTTAATCTGGCATGAACGGCTCCTAATTCTAATGAAGCTTCAGGTTTTGCCCAAGCGGGACAAACACTTTGCCGATTAGTTTGCATACCAAAGCGAAGGATGAGTCGCAGCAGCCAGTGGCGAGAAAAAGGGAGGGCACGTTACGAGGGATGCAAAAGTTTCGCTTCTTAATGCCTCGTCAAATTTGAATTATGAGGACCAATTTACTCAGAGGAATACAGGTTAGATTGCTGATCTGATCTTCCCTTTTTGATTTGTGCCTTTTCGCTTGTTTTTGCCAAAGCACTTGGTTCCTTGAGAGGGTTTGAGTGAGACATCCTACCCTGGGGTACAAGCAACTCTGCAAGCGCAATAGAAGAACAGGTTCAAATATCTTCTCACGTACCTGTCTTGAAGTACAGCTAGGCACTTTGCTTCTTTAAAAATGCCTGAAAAATTTTATTCAACATTGAATTGTTATTCCCACTGTTGGAAATGCATCTTTACTCTGAAGGCAAAATATACAGGGGGGTGTTCCAAGGTGAATCGCAATTTATTCAGCTTGGCAACTTATTAATGTCAACACAGCAGCGTTTTTTTTTTTTTTTTGAAGCCACTTTGATTGCCACTTCTAGCACAGATGTCTTCACTGACGTATTAAGTCACTGGCTGTTGTAACCTGTCTTACGGCAATCTCAACGCAATTTTTCTCACCCATGCAAGCTGTAGTTTGGGTTTGATTTCGGGGTCCTTTGCATCTGTTGGTTTTGGCCTGTTGCAACAAAATATGTGAACGCGCAACAAGGACATATAAAAGTGAATTCTACGGTGTGGTTAAACTGCAGTCTATATGTAGTTGCTGGTAAAGATCATCATCATTTATTGCTGGGTTTGAGCCAGAGTGACCTCCGTTTAGCTGGTAAAGATAGCACAGGTAAATGCTGGGAGTTTGTTACATGGCAAGGTTTACTTCACATTGCTGTATTGCCACCCATTTAACTACTACCCCAGTGGCCTGGAATGTGACAGAGGCAGCTAATGATCTTTTATTTTGTATTAACCGGGGCCTGGAAAAACTTGATACCCTTTTGTATACATTTAAGCTGGCTACATAGTTGGAAAATGCAGAACACACAGTCTCAATACTACAGAACATTGTTTACAAATTCAAGTACCAGAAGATATTCATGGTAGTATCTAATTTTTTAAGCCACCAGGACATTTTTTTGGGGGGGTTTCTTTGTTAACAGCTTGCGAAATTCATACCTTTAAAATGGGGTGATGACTGTGCACTTGCCGCTCAGAGTCTTCGTAGGGGCACGCGTTGATTCTTTCTTTTAGTATGAGGCCAATGCATGGGGGAAAAAATGGCAAAATAAAAACAAAGGTCAGCAGGTGGGAATAAAGAAGTAGGTGTTGAATTTGGTGATAAAGCAAAACATCGCCCACAATGTTCTACTCTCTGCAGCAGCAAAAAATGCCAAATGGATGCATGCTACACAACAAAACGAAAGATAAATTTTTGCACACTTCTATTGGTTTCAATTTCTGCAGGTTAACATGACATTTATTACTATTTTGTTGCAAAAGGTCGTTTGCGGGCAATGCTTTGTCTGCAAGAGGGAGCCTGATTTTTCTCTGTTTGGTGTGCTGTTGTTCACTATATATTTTTGTAGCGTTGACGTTAGCAGCCAAAACCATCATCTCAAAGCCAGTCCATTCATTGCGCAGCGGGTTGAAAAGATGAAGCACTAATGCAGTGCAAAGAGGCCCTCAACATAAAGTTGGTGCCCTTTATTGAAAATTTCTTTCCTCGCGCGTCAGTTATTCTGACACCGTTAACCAGACACGAAAACATGCTTGTTGCCTTAATTGCCAGTTCTTTTGTTTCTTATGCATCACCTATGCAAAGCATTGTACTTTTATATCAGCTTTTTTAATGCATTACTTTTAATGTGTAACATTCAGTTGTTGTCGCCAAGCTTGTTGAAGCTGTCTGGTAGTTCCCGCACGACTGCGAGACAAAAAATTACTCGCCCCCAAAGGGAACGAATTCACCGATTAGTATCGTCTAGCTGGCAGGCAGGAAAGAGCACTACCAAAAGAAAAAAAGCAGGCTGCTTCCTGGGTGTCCCCTTCTCCCCTATTTCACCTCAAGGGTTCCCCCTTGAAACGTGCGCCGGGTTCCCCGCAGAACCCAGCCCCCGAGATGGCTGGCGAGAACATGGATCTGCTGAGTGACAGCTTAGCGCAACTGCGACGGTTTTCTGCTGCCAGTCACCACGGCAGCCCCGATGACTTGAGCGGGGGACCCCAAGCCCGCCTACGGAGGCCCCTGCCATGAGCAGCAGCTGCAGTGTGTGCCGTCGGGATGAGTGTCCCCTCCCCCCCCGAGGAGGACTGCGTCGTTTGCCTTGTGCAGAACGTAATCCCGACCTTACCGGCGGCTCCCACATTGTGCCAATGACTCTCTACCGGGACCCTACGCTCTGCAGGGCCATTTTTTTTTCTGTGCCAGTTCCCTTTGCTTTGTACAGGCTTGTAGCACCAGAATCTCCTTTTCTCATCAGGTAGGAAGTGTCTTTCTCGACTAATTTTTGTCCAATGCATGAAGTGGGAAAAAAAAAAGGGAAGAAAGGTGTCTTCGACTCAGTTTGTGTGTGTGTTGTTCTTGAAGTGTTGCACTTGTCTTCTTAGTCTCGCTGTTGTGGCCGTGATGCAAATTAAACGTGGCAAATTTTGGGCTCTGTACACGGCTTTAGCACTGCATAAATATTCGGTTCTTTTGTAACTGAGGTCATGTTGCGAACAGCGCATTATTTTTATTAGTAGTAGTGTTCATTGTGTGTTGAACTTTGGGAAGTGTGTAGTGTGGGTGCACTAGACTGCCCAAAATGAACGTGGGAAAAAAAAGGGCCCCTAGGGCCGTGTGTGTACTGTCCGGTCGTTGTGGTATTCCCAACTGTCAGCCGAAGCCGTGACCATGCTTTTTGGTAGTCGCCAAATCCATCGAGTAGTACCCCGGGTTGTCCAGGGTGTGCCATGAGCTGCCAGCTCCTACTTTCCTGGCCATTGTTTGTTGCAAAAAAAGTCATCAGCCGTGTTTTGCCCTTGGCAGACTGGGTGCACTAGTCTTAGCGTAAGGGGCTTTTTTTTTTTTTTTTTTTTGTCTTTTTCGTTGGAGTTTGTATTGGGTATTGTGAACATCATTGTAGGCTTGAAGTGGTTCCATCCTCCCACGCTCTCTTTGTTGCACCACCCCGCCGTTGTCCACCCCGCCAGCGGTGGGCGACAGAACTGGTAGTGGGTGGAACCAAGCCTTAGACGCTGCTTCCCCGAGGCCTACCGGTGCCCCGTCCCCATCGTGCTTGGTTAATGCCTGTATGGTGTGTCATGGCCAGTGGGTGCAATGACAGGGTCAGGTGGTGGCCGGGTGACGTGTGTGCGCCGATTCTTCGCGTATCTACCCCCCCTTTGTCTGTTGTGGGGGGGGTGGGCATGCGAGGTGATCGGCCTAAATTAACGACCTTTTTTTTTCTCCCCCGAAACGAGGTTCCTTTTGCCATCACGATCGACTGTTGCGGCTGGCGTCTGTTGGTGGGGATGAACCATCGGCCCGTTTGTTTCTTTGAGTGGCGGGTTTGAGTCTCTCTCTCTCTCTCCTTCCCCCCCCTTTCAATTTCGGCCTCATTCCACGCCCCCTCATCACTTCCTTCGCCGGCCCTGCACTGCTGTTCTTCCCTTCCACTGCACTGCAGACCCCTTGTTTGTTTTTCTCGAGCTCTGTGTGGCCAGTGAACTCTTTGGCCTTTCTTTGCCCACACTGCTTCGTCCCCCCCTTCCCCCTGCACAACCGTGGCTCTCTGCTGGCGTGTTCGCGGTGGCAGGCTGCATGCCTTGTCATAAAACAACGCCCGTGTCGACCATGCGTGTTGATGACCGGGGGAGCCATAGGCTTTCAGCCATCTCGAAGCAGCGAGTTGCACCATAAAGCAGAGCCCGTGCTGCGCTGGGATGTATCTGTTCGAGAGAGAAGCCGTGCTCGCACAAGACTCTCCGAAGACCAAGCGGCCAGGAGTCGAGATAGACAAGGTGGCTTTCCTGCAAGGCTTGCTCTGGGGTTCGCACTTGAAGAGGACAGCAGCAGCAGCCAGTGGATTTGGAGAAGTTCCAGTCGGCAGTGCGGACCCTTAGCTCACTGCTGGGCCGGGCGGCTGCCGGCACGAGCCTTCTCGGGCGAAGCGAGTGGAGCCGGTGGGGTCCCCGAGGGCCGCCCTTCCTCCTCTGCCCATCCTCCTGTTTGTTGTCTTGATGTGCCGACTGTGCCCCTCTCCCGTCCTGCCCTCTTAGCATGCCCTGGTTTCAGAGCTCCGCTGTCCACCTGAGTTTGAGTAGCGTAGTTGCTTTTCTTCGCCCACTTTTGTACACAGTCCCCACCTGCTCATTCTCACAACTTTTTTTGTTTCGTTACTCTCCTCCTTCTCTTTTAGATTCGTAGAAGCACAGCCCTTCCAAATTTGTTCCTGACCATTTCCTCACACTGACATGAAAGAAACGAAAGAGCTTGGTCATGTGCATTTATGCCGCGGCGTCATGCGCAGGCCTGAATCCTTTGAGCCAGGACGCTTCTGGTGATGGTGGAGCGTGTGCGTTCTGTTGGAAGTAATTGTGCACAAATGATGCAGCACATTCTTGACAGGCGCTTACAAGGCAACGAATTGCCAAAAAGTTGGGGGTAGCACACTCATTCTGCAAAACCTTGGCGCTGCTGTCATCTTGAGTGTGCAGCTGCTTCTTGAAACTACTAGAGTGCTGTAGCAACTAAAACTAAGTCTCTTTTGTTTATCCCTAAAGCTGCACACTTCTTGTAGAAACAGCAAGGATTTATAAGCTTTGCTTGGTGTACTCGAAGCATAGGATGTCCCTGAAGCTTGAAAGAGCCTTTAATGATAAACGAAACATATCTGGCATTGAGGAAATGTCTAAGCTCAAAACCTTTAAGGAAACGAGAATCGCGAAGTTCGGATTATTGGCCAAAGAGGCAAAAATTTTTAGGGGGAGCCATTGGACACTTAAAAATTTTCACAAGAATAAACTAAGGGTATCTTATTTTATTTTATTGGCAGACACAGTAGCGCGAGATGAAGGAGTAGGTAATTAAAATATAGCTGTGATACATAAAGTATAATCCCCAGGGAATAGTTTGCACTTGATGCTAATGGGAATGAAGCAGTGCCAACAACATGGTCTTTTCGTTTTCTTCTTTCCATCTCTCTACCTCTTTAACTTTTGTGTAGTTTGTGGGGGAAGCTTGAGTAAGGTCATGGTTGTACGGAAATTTTATGCTGCATTTAGTAATCGTACTGGAGTCATTTCTCTTTTCGTTTTCATTTCCATAATTATATTGCTCATTTTCTTCCACTGTGGGGCAGAGGAAGTAGTCTCTCGCACAGATGGTCAAGCAAACGGGTTGCCTTACCGCATAGCACGGTATGCAGTGCTGGGAAACGCATTGCATCGTGTGGGGGCAACGACCCTCGGTGACAGGCCTTTCCAAAAACAGTCACGCTCTACCATCTCGAGGCAGTCTCCGCTACGCGAGTGCTCGCACGACTGTGCGGGCGCTGTTGGCCTTCCTGTCTTTTTTCTCTCTCTCTTTCTCGCTTTGCTGGCTTTCTTGCTTTTTCTTCTCCCTCTTGCTTTTGGTTGCCCCCCACTGGGCGCGCTGAGATGACATTGGCCACCCGTCATCACGTGACAACACCTACTCACCCGACTGACGATACTTGCTGGTCAATGCCAACACATACAGTTCATTAACATGGCACAAACTCTTCCTGGTCGGTTGTCTGCCTTCGAGGCCCACGGGGATGGTGATCACAGTACCTAATACATGCAGGGACCATAGGTGGGTGGGGGGGCTGGGTGGGTGGGGTGTCGGTGCTCTACCCCGGCACAGAGAGCGGCTGTGCGACACTCCAGTGCCCTGGGACAAGCCTGCATACCTTCCAACAACCACTGCATCCTGTCTGGCACACATTCTCAAAACATGCATGATGCTTCGACTAAACACTCTCTCCTGGCACAGCAGTCGTCCCGGCTGCTTGGCACAGGTGCGCTGTTTTACCTTGGTTCCTGCTTTACGACTTACCCACAGGTCCTGTGTTGGGAATGTGGAGCTGTACTGGGCTTTCGTTCCGTTCTTTGCGTGCGTTGCTTTGTTTAAATGTTTTTTTGCGTGTGTTATACAGATTTTTCGTGCTCAGCAGGGAAAGGGAAAAGCTGTTAACATTTTTCTCCCTCTCTTTCTGTCTCCAGTTTTGCTTTTTTTATTCATATGCGTAACTTTGTATTTCTTTGTTACAACGTGCGTGACAAGGCAGAGAGTTTTCCGTTGCTTTCGTTTCTGTTTGACTGCGCGGGCAGAGAGACGAGCATGTGCAAGGAGCGGTCACCTCACTCGTCCTGTTTCCCACATGACAATGCTGCTTCACTGTTTTTTGCTTACACTCTCTTCTTGTGCTTTCAGTTGTTGGTTTCGTTGCCGCCGTCGAGCGTTTGCTTCCGACACCCTAGGTGCCCAAGGAGGCCAACACGGGGAGGGCTTTCTTTGTCACCCGCCCTGCTCTCCTTGCCTGCGGTCTCTTCCTTTCCGTTCCGTTATTTTCCGCCTTGTTTGTGGCTGTACTGAACAAAAACTAATGCTTGCCTGCTTCGGTGACATGTGACACTGCAGAAACACTGCTGTCTGAGGAAATGGTCAGGTGCTGTGGAGGAGGAGGAGGTTTTGTTGCAATTGAAGTGGAGGTGTGTTTTCTTTTTTCCTCTATGCACACGTGGGTGTGGAGCCTGCATCTTAGCTTTTACGTGTTTGTGCCGGGATGGCACATTCGTACTGTTCAGACAGGCCATGCGAGTGTGAGGTATGCGCAGTTAGGAGGTTGAAATCCCACAAGTGACTAGAGGCTCGTTTAGGCCAGGCTTGGTGTATCAGAGCTCGCATGTCAAGGAAAGAAAACGCTTTGCAGGCTATGGAGACTTTGCTCGCACAGCCACGGTTGGCTGCATAGACCGGCGCTATGCGGGATCCAAGTGTGCGCCCTTGCTTTCGTGTGGGAGGCATTGGCTGCCATTGCATGCTGGCTCGCACAGAGTGTGCGAAGGAGCCCCTGGAGGCGTGCACAGAGGAAAAAACAAAGCACAGCATGGGTGTACCGTTGCCGTCGCGACCTGGTCTTTATTTCCTTTTTCTTTTGTGCCTCGCCCCGTTCTTCTTCCTCCTCCCCCCGCCCCGGGTGCCCCTCCGTCCAGCTGCGGGTAGTGAGGGCCTTTAAGAGCACGCTGGAGGACATGGAGGACCAGCGCAGCGTCCACAGCCTGCACAGCCTGCACAGCTCGCGCAGCCACCCGGGCGGCCGGCCCATGTCGGACATCAGCTTCATCGACGAGGAGGCCAAGAGCCCGTCGCCGCAGAGCGACCCGCTCCCCGCGGACCTGGTGTCGCCCCGGCACAACGGCCGCGCCCGGGACGCCCTGCTGTTCTTGCGCCGGGGCCCCAGCCTGCACAGCGGCAACCACCTGCCTTCGTCGGCCGAGTTCGCCCCGCTCGTGGCGGAGCGCAACTCATCAGAACCGGCGACCCCGCGCTCGGCGCTCAGTGCCTCGTCGTCCAGCTCGTCGACGTCCTCGTCGGCGCCCGCCGCTGCGCCGGACAACAACAACCGGGCCAGCTTCTCCAACCCGCTCACGCAGGGCTACAACCTGCTTGCCGAGCCGCCGGTGAACAAGCTGCACGAGACGAGTATCTGATGGCCCCCACGCAGGGTTGGGCTCTCGCGCGGGCGCTGGAGCCGACACTCGGGCGCGTGAGTTAGCGGCCGGGACGTCCAGGGCACACACATCGAACTCTGCTCAGAGGGGGGCGCCTCTTCTCCTCCGTAGCGGCCGCCTCGCTGCTCCCAGGAACAGGGCGCCGGTTCTGGTGAGGCCTGTCGCGAAACACACCGCTGTAGGGCCTTCGGGCACTCCATTTTCGGTGGGCACTGGTCGGCAGTGTAGCTTAGTCTCTGGTGGAATGCCGGTTCTTCATCGATCAAATCAGACCGTAAGTGCTCGATACTACCACTAGGCCAGTGGCTCTCCTGTGGCCCCTGTCCATCTGCCAAGTTGCACAGAACTGCAGCCGCTCGCGTGTAGCGGCACTGGCTTAGCGATGCGCACCGGCTCGGGCTGCTGCGCATCACTCGTAGCACTTATAGTGCTTCCTGCGGACCCAGCTAGGCAAAGGGTCGCTTCTATACGCATTGCCATCGGGTGACGTCAGGGGTGTTCCACGTAGAGTTGCAATTTGGGCTCGCCCCTGTTCCCTAGGTGTTCCCTAAAAGATACACGTTTTTACACATAACCGTGCGCTCTGCCGACAATTTAAATGCCTTCCCACCAAATCCCTTGGCACGATCATGAGGGGAATACACGCTTTGTTCTCAAGATCAGAATTTCGGAGTTTGCGAGAAAATTTCAAGGACATCTATACTCACTGGTAGAAGTAACTTCCATGTATGCTAGCTCAGGTAATTCAGCACTTGACAAGGGCCACATCCGCAGTGTATTTATTGTGCGAGGTCTTATCATCCGCTCTGCCGCTGTGCGTTGGTAGTTGCAGCTAGCTTTGTCCCCAGCGCTCGGTGGGGTGCAGCGAGCATTGCTACCCCGGCCCTGTCATGCGCCGAGCGAAGCCCAGCACAAAGGCAGATTGTGAAGTGGGTGCTTGCCCACTGGTGACCACTGCCGCTCGCCCAGCGTGCTGTCCCGGCTCTTCGTGGAGGCGTTGCCATGCAAACCCCCCTCCCCACTCGCCCCCACACCCCTCAGGACCGCCAAGCTCTTGCGAGTCTTGCTCGGGTGGTAGCTAGGTCGCGAACCGCTGGCCCGTCCTTCGGGGCGCTCGCAAGAATTTTACAACGAGAACAGTGGACTAGAGAACAGTGCAGTCCAGGTCCCCTAGGGAGCACGTCTGCAGTACCCTGCTCCACGTTGACGGAAGAAGGAAAGTGTGGGCCGTTGGCAGCGGCAACAGCAAACTCTGTTGTTTCACCGTCACTGTGGCTTTTGACATCGGCGAATTCGTTCTGTGACTGTGCTATCCGAAAGTCGTTGAGTTTTGAATTTGTTTATTTATCCTCACTTTTTTTATCACCCTCTCCGGCAGTTCTGTGCATTTTGTGTGTGGAGGCGGCCGGAGTGCGTTCTTCTGTTCCGTCAAGGACGTGTCCTGAGTGGCCCTTTGAGTGTGTTGCGTGTTTTGCTCTGTCGTTTGTCGCCTGCCCCCGTTGATCGCGTGTGTCGAGCACCTCCTGGTCGCAAGCCGTGTCATCTGTCCAGTATTTTGAAGTTGGCACTGCCTTGTTTCTCGTTGACCTGGGTGCCTGGACAGAAGTAGCAGCCAGGCCGCTGTTTTTGCTTTGCAGAGGAACCACCATGTTGTTCTTGTTGGATGTTGGACCTTGTGCAAAGGCGCCCAAGAAGTGTGATATTTTCAAGCACACAATAGCAAAAATGTGCACTTCGGGAACCTGCTCTCCTTCCCTGTTCAATTTCGTGCAGGGTCTGCATAAGTGTACAGACGTGTGAGTGCATGAACCCACAGTTTGCAGTGCCCCCGTTAGGCCCCCCTGCGGTTCACACCCCCCTCCCCGCCTTTGTTCTTTCGCTCCTGTCCGTTGCATGGAAGCCCTTCCCGGGGGGAGGGGGAAGAGAGGGGAAGGCGTCCCGTGGACGCGATACTCGTACCGATGCTGCCATTTGTCGTGCTCAGTTTCTCTTTGTTTCTGCCTTCGAAGCGGGCCTGGCTTTTAATGGGGCCAGCCCTTGAAGCAAGCTGCCGATTTGCGCTCGCAGACCACGTGATGTTTCAGCAAACGAATGCAAGGCCGTTGAGGGGGAGAAGAAAAGATCACCTTTGGCACACACACCGTCAAGCTCTCGCCCACCTCTCCCTACCTTCATTGTTTCATTCACTTGATCTCCCTCTTCCCTAGGCACTAGCCCTGCGGCAATTTCTACAGCATCCCTTTGAGCCCCCGAACTTATGCACTCCCTGCCTAGTGAGGAGAGCAATGAGGGGGGAACACAGTGACGAAGCCAGGCACACCTTGCAAGTTGGTCGGGTGCGCTCGAGCTGTAGTCTTGGGGGCGGAAGAGTGCGTTACCCCTGGCGCCCGTGGATATGCGGCAGGTTCCTAGTCATGCGTTTACAGCATGCGACAGTGAAGGCGTGGACAGGAAAGTGCCGATTAGGAAACGAATATGCAATTTGCACTGTGTGCTCTGCTCCTTTCCTGCCGTGACCTGTTGTTGTTTGACGTGAGTGTTTGGGTGCAAGGTTTTCTGTGTCCTTTGTTTTTATTTTTTGGTGCATGTCATACTGGGCATTTTTTGGGGGCCAGCCCTTGGCCAAAGCGTGGAGTGTTCCTAGCCTTGGGTGGTATTTTCGCTGTGGTCGCTTGGCCAGAACGCGGGCCGACAGCCGTTCTCCGAGGCGCACCAGAGTGGTGTGCGTTGACGGGCGGAGTCAGGGTCAGCGGAGCTTAGTGGGCTGGGCATTTTTTTGAGGTTTGGCTCGTGGAAGGGCTTGATCAGGAAGGCCGTGCGAAGAGAGCCGGGTGCTTAGTAGGTGCCCGCGTGCAGCTGTTGCGCTAGCTTCAGGCCGTGCCAAGCCTCTTGGAAGCCGGGTCCACCTTTCTCGGCTGGTACAGACCCCTTGTTGGGCGGCGCCCTTCTGCGGCTCCCTTGTGGCGCAAATAAGCCCCTGGCCCTCGCTGACCACAAGGGATGCCTGCGAGTGCGGGTGGTTGCAAGACGTGTTGTCGCGTCTTCACAGTTGCTTGTCGCCCCTCGCGTTGCACGTGACGGCTGGCACCACCGACATTGATTACTCCTCCGTTCCACAAGGTTTCCCCACAGGGAGGTTGTCCCTTAGTGCTTTGCGGGGGGCTTTGCGGTGAGCAAATCAAGTACCAGTCTTCCTGTAACTTTTGAGTCTGGGTCGGAGCAGCTTTGGGCGAAGGTCTGAGCGAAGTTGCCCTCCCTCGTCTCATCTCCTTACACCGCCTCCTCCCCCTCCCCTGGTCATCGTCATGGCTGCCGCCGCTGTATCGACACGTATGCATACAGGAATCGCGCGCACCCAGTCGTGGGTCACGTTTTTTCCAAATATCCAGTGGGTGTTCGCATCTTTGTGGTCACAGAGCACGAACAAACATTGTAGACTTGTAGGTGGGTCAGTGTAAACTATAGAGATGAGTACAAATATTCTGTTTCCACTTTGCTCTTTTGCGGGTTGGCCGCTGCACCTGCACGTTGTGGGGAAGAGGCCAGAGAGGCAATTGGGAGGGGGGGGAACAAACCAAGCGCTTTTCACCAGTTTGATAGACAACAGCTGTGGCTCTCTTCCTGACCAAGCCCCGTGCCACCCTTAAGCGTCTTGCGTGACTGAAGAGTTGCGTGCGCAACCGACCAGCATTTAGCTTCGGAGCTCCGCTGCTTGCGGCAGCGGCCGGGGTCACACGCAGCTTTCTTCTCGTAGCCGAAGCAGTATACCATAGCTGGCTAGCTTGTGTTCTCGGACACAAACCTAGAAGAACTTGTGAGAATAACGTTGTCTTTTGCAGAAGCTCTTGCATCTGAAGCAATACCTTAGTGTCACTGTAAGACGTACGGTTTCGTTGGCTCGGCGGGGTGGCGGCGCGAGTGCTGTAGCTGGCAAGTTGAGCCCGCCCCGAGCACTCGTTTCGTCACCCGCCGGGAGCCCAGTAGACCTGCATTTGAATTTGTTGGTTGTTTGGCCTTTTTGTGGATTTTAAGAGAGCGAGAGAGACTCCAGTGTTGGAATACGTCACTGTATGGCGGTGTTGAGAGATGCGAGATATTTTTAACCAAGGGCTCATTGCAACTGGTCACAAGGTATGGCGCCGTACGTAGTCAGCTATTTTCCTCTTTACAAATACTCCCATTATTGCTATTATTTTTGAGACCTCTGGCAGGCTGGCTGTTCAAGTCTTCATGTGAGCTATTGGCGCGTTTGTGGATTGTTACAGATGCCTTGTTATAAAGTTGTTCTACTGTGCACAAAGATGACTTGCTGCGTTTCTCGTCAAGTGTGGCAGAGTCCTTTTTTGCGTTTAGTGTAAATAATACCGAGGCATGTGCGAGCTGTAATCTTCTAGCCTGAGTGACGCTGAGCATTGTGGAAGGACGGCGCCCTTTTTTTTCTCTCTTCCTGTTTGTTTGTTTCATCCCTGTGCAGGCTAAGGGAAACCTGATGTACAAAAGAGGTGATTGAGTGCAGCAGCTCTGTACAGGGGATACATAGAACCGCATATTAAAATGGAGATCCTGGAAAACTCTGCTACATGCCGCCTGGCTCTGTTTTGCTCCCCAGGGGTGCACCACGCCCCCACTCTCTTCTTTTTGTCTTTTTTTTTTTCCATCCCATAATGCTACGCTATCCAGCTGCCAAAATGAATTTGTGAGCTCTAAAAAAGGGGGACTGCTCTTATAGCCAGTTCACTGCCCTGTGACACTGAAGAGCATTCTGTAAAAAAAAAAATGTTGGGGCTCTTTAGATAAACGTGCCCTTTACACAAAAGACTCACGAATTTTTAAAACGCATTGTGGGCTTGCATCAGGGCTAATGTCTGCATCTTGCTACAGATTAGTCAACACACTGGCAGCCATCAAGGGAACCTGTGTAGCCGGCCCTGAAAATCGGCCTTTAGCCATCTTTACATTGCTGCGGTAACGCCGCTGACGTACACTCGACGGGGCATCCCTGCATGTTGCTATGCTTGCGTGTTGGGGTTGGGGTCAGCCAGCATGGTTCACCTACAAGTTTAATGCTATACTATCTCAATAAACAGTCAGTAATAATGAAGTGTCAGGTGAGAAGAGTAAACAATCGCAGCTGGCCACAAACTACTTTGCATCACCGGTCTTGCTTCTTGGTGCCTGCGACCTGAGCGTCCGTAGTGCAAGCACTGACAAGTCAGTGAGCTGGACTAGACGTGGCCTGTAGGCTCGCATGTGAGCTCACGAAAGGTTCGTCTGTAAGGGCTACTGACTTGTGGCGCCATATGCTGGGCCCCAGCACTGTGCCCGGCACTGGTGTACAAAAGTGTGCGTGGTGGTGCTTGCTTTTTGCCGGTGCTGAAGTGCGAAAGAGAAAAGTTTTTCTGCTCCCGGGGCGTCTCATTGATGGTTGTGCTGAGGGCTGGGGCGGAGTGCAGGGCCTGGGTTTCACACTCATCCCCACCCTGATGCTATTTCCCAAGGTGATTGGAGGAGAGTTGCAGGATCGATTGATTCCAGTTCCCTACAGCAAGAGTGCAACAGATCAAGCTGTAAGACTCTTTAAGCTGTTGGAAACCCTTTTTTCTTTATGTCCTGCACCTTGTGCTGCCTGCTACGTTGTCCATATAACTTTGTAGTGATTTGGTTTGTTGGTAGCCATAGAATGCCTAACAACAGCCCTCCAGAGTAGCCAACGTGCCAGTTTTCGCAATGTGGCCTGGCTTGCTGCGGGAGGGCACTTCGATGAAACACTGCTGCTCCTCTTGGCTCGATCAGTAACTTGCTCTCGTTCGTTGTGGGCCATCGGTGGAAACGGGCACGTTGGCGTCTTTAGACGTGCTTGTCTGTTTTCTTTTGCGGGGCTGCATGTGTCATTCTAGTCTTGCTCGTATCTCTTGTGCAGTGAGAGTGATGGTGACGCACCCGTGGTTCAAATGCTGTGTTGTACTAGTGGCTCAGCCCATGGCATTGCAGTTTGGCGTCTCGCTGCGATAGGCGTCTGATGTGGCGGATTGCTCTGATGGTTTTTTGACACCATACAAGGGGGGCTGCTGTGGAGAACAACCTCCAAGATTTATTGCCTTTGGGGGTTTTCTGACGGGGCGATCAAAAGGAGCAGCAGTTATTTCGGTCAACATTTCAGAAGGGGACGAAATTCTTCACTGAGTAAATAAAATGGGTCAATGAATTTATTCACAGCATGCTTTTATGCTGTTTGTTTTCAGTCTAGGTTTATCAACCTATCTCAGTCCCAAGCTGCAATTCACAGGGCTGGAGCATCGGGGCGGGGCATGGCCATCCTGAAGTTTGCTCTCTGGGAATGCCCTCCCTGGGTGTTGCTCTAAACACTGTGCTCTGGGACAGCTTGTTACTGAAATACAGGCAGTTGGATCACGTATGATTCAGATTGAATGTTCACGGTGATGATTTGGTTCGCTTCGTATGTCCCGGATTCCGGAGAGCAAGCTCAGGGATGTGTCCACTTGTGCATAATACGTGGCATGCACTTGTGGTTGATTAGGGAGGCTTTTCGTTTTCTGCCTCTTGTTTCTTTTTTTTATTATTATTATTGCTATACCCAGGGGTTGTTTAGTGTTAATTGCTATTTTCCCCCTCTTTGGTTTCTCTTTTCCTCTTTTTTTTTTTTTTTTTTTGCTTTTCTAGTCTGCATAGGAACATGTTCCCTTTCTTACCATGTGCAGCCACGTTTTGTTGTACATTTTTTTTTGTGTGTATGCGGGGACTGGAATCTGGTGCTTTACTTTGTGGCAAATGTGAGCGCAACATTGTCATTGCAAGCAGCTAGTGTTGGTTTGATTTTGCACTCTCTCTTATGTTGTACACAAAGCAGCATCACTGAGCAGTGTTCGTTTGAAGACTGAGCAAAAAAAGCAACAAGTCAGCAATTGCGCATTCAGACAACATACTTGATGACAGTGGAATTCAAAGTGGCCCGCATTAAGGGAGTGCAACTGCCAAGAGCAGAGAAGTCGGTGCTTGTGCTGCTGCAAGGGGGCTTCACTTGGAATTCCTCTGAACGAGCAATCACCTGACCTGTTTGCCCAACTAACACTGGACTGTTGTACATACATCCCAATGGAAACGGTTGTTTTGTTCCCAGACTTGCTGCGCCATCTTCCTGTTTGCTGTAGCTGCATGCCGGTGGGAATGGGGCTAGAGCAGCTGCCATTTTGGTTCGCCATGGTCGAGGATAGCGGTGCTTTGGCCCGAGACATGGCTGACCGGGCATCTTTGCACTTGCGGGGATAGAGGGGGGGTTCAGTGCAGTAAGTCCGTGTTAACTTGCAATACTCAGCCACTTCCTTCTCTGGTGGGCACAGGTCCCGCCGTACACACTGGACAGAGTCTCAGCCAGCTATACAGCAAGTTTTGTGCGAGCGGAGGGTAGTGTGATCAGTATACGCCTAGCTTCAGGCAGCCTCGCGTTTCCAACTTCTAATTTGGCTCCACTGACGAAGTGGCAGCGTTGGCAGTGTTGTCGGAATGATACCTCAAATGGAAAAATAGAGGCACTTGAGGGAGGCAGAAAGGAGAACGGCAGCACAGAACAATGAAGCGGGAAAGGAATTGGGCAGCTTCGTGTCTACGCCCATTTGTTCTCATGCTTCTATCTTGTGTGCTGCTTATTGACGAAGCATATGTTGGCGAACAGAGACAGGTGTTTTGGTGTTTGAAGCTCATGTTAGCTCGTCTGGACCTTGCAACCTTCTAGCGGCAAATAACACCTCTGTGGCGACAGTGCCTATGAATGAGGGGTTGGTCGCAGAACTGAGCATTTAAATTGGGAATATTGAATGTCTAGCAACAAAGCACTCAAAAAGCATTGAGGGGGCCTGGACCATTGCGGCATGTTTTTAGATTTCATTCCACTAAAGTCCGCGCACAGGAAAAGGAACTGAGGGCGACATGCATCAGCCTTTATTTGGTTACCAGTTATTTGTGTGAGATGTAATTTAGCGGAGCTCGCGTACATTTCTATGCAGGCAGTGAAGTGAGCTCGCCGTTCAGATAGGAGGTAGTTGCGGTGTGGGTTAACAAGGGCTTACTGTATCACACTGCTTTGGCTTTGTAGTGCCTGTTGTTCTTTCAGCTTACTATTTGAGCTGAATCTGCATTGTGGAGAAGTCTGACTTGCATTTTGTGCTGCTTGACTGTAGTAACCTTTGAGAGGGCTGCATTTGGAAAGCTAACCTTGCGCTTTGTGCACATGGCGGAGCGACTGGGTTCGTTACGGAGTATCCGTATGCTGTAGACGGACAAGTGCTTGTTGGTAGTGTGCGAATGCATCGACATGCCTGGATAATAGCTGCTGTATTCAATTTAAAGTACCAACTTTTATCAGCTGTCCAGCTGTACTTAGCTGATAGTGAAATAGGGAGTCTGTCAAAAGCCGCACTTTTTTTTTCTTTTATGGCCTGGGCATTTACTGTGAGGAGCAAAACCTCATATCCATAGGCTTGCCTTTTTTTTTTTCTTTTTATTGCATTGTGCCATAATTTGCATCTTTCGCATCTTTTGTTCTAATGTGACGGGAACCTTATGGGGGTCATCCTGGGTAGTTAAGCATTGGCTTCTGGAAAAGGAAACTACTACGTCCGCTTACCAGGCCTGGCTCTCTCACCAGCCATTACCACGAAATGTTTGCATTTGTGGCCATAATGCCGAAATCAGTATTTTTTTTTTGCTAGTTATTTTAAGCACCAACAGGTATTTCTGGCATTGAGGTTACTTGCGCTCTAATGCCCACCATCTTCGCAGCCTTGCGTCATGTGCTAGACCTCAGATTTTCTCACTAACATGCTTGCGTGTGTTGTCTGGGTGATTTACTGGCCTGCGTCTAAGGCTGCTGTTGCAGCATAGAAGTCCTCTGTAGGAAACCACGCAGCGAGCATTGGATCCCGGCCCCACTGTCCCTCTTTCTAGCACGTACCTCACGTTCAGCCCACTGCAGAAGGGTTGCCCAGAAGCCCCCGATATTGGGTTAGCCGCTTGTGCACTGTTCGCCACAGCCAAAAGCAAGCGTACTGGGCGAATGGTGGGGCTTCCCGTTGGACAGACGCTGTTCTTCTCCGCCTTTCTCTTAATCTCGTCCTCGTACAAGATATCTTGCCCACCTCGAAGGGCCGCCCTCATCCTTCTGTTTGTTTATTCTCCTGTTTCTCCTTTTCCGTGTTCACCTAGTGTCTCTGCAAAAGAGAGCGAGAAAACGTGCCACTTACTCCATTTGTCGTTTACGCATGCAGGCCTATCATTCTGATGTATTGGCGAAACAAGTAAGTTGACCCCTTGGACTTATAGGCACGCAACTCCGGCGGCATGGACCTTACTGTTTGATGCCTTGAGCAGAGCAGGCGGCTTCTTCCCCTCTCGTGTAACTCTCGTGTCCTCCTGGCATGGCCATCGTGTGCTGCCACCGGCGCGCCGACGGACGGCGGCGGCTGATTCGGTGGCGCGACCATCTCTCTGTGCTGTGGTGCAGTCTGCTGTGCTTGCATGCCGCTGTGTTTTACTTGCCGCTTCCACTGGCTCTCCACTAGGGTTGTTCCTCGGCTGCTTGGCTGGCTTGTCTTTTGGGCGGTCTGCCGTTCCTCCTTCGACGAAGCGCAGTAGGAGGGAGTGTCGCTTAGTGCGTGTGCCGTCGTGCCTGCTGTGGTGATGCAAGTCTGGCCTGGTGCAAGTTTCGTGCCGTGTGGTGCTTTTCTTTTGCCGTGCCTTGGTTTTGCACACTCGGGCGCAGGGTCCTTTACGTTTGCCACGAACGCAGACAGGAGGAAACAGACGGTACAGCACTGACCCTTCCCCCCGACACTCGTTGAGGATCACAGGGCGGGGGTTTGAGGTCGAAATGCCTGCGGTCTGTTGCACCTCCCCGGGGCACGCACTGGTGCCGGGTCTGTCCCGAAGCGTCGTGCTCTTGGCAGCTGCAAGGGACCGAACACGACCCGCCGTGTGGCCCCCCCCGTGACATTTGGGAACATGTGGTGGGAAAATCTGCCGCTTCCAAGGAACACCTCGTGTCCGAGAGCACTCTCGGCCCCCCACTGGGAGAGAACCGGAACGACAACAGCACCACGACAGTGTCTACAGGAAGGCATCGCAGACCACCAACACACACAACACCACCGGGCACTCCCACAGAATCTCACGGGACCAGCGCGGGCGAGTGGCGGAACAACACCTACCACCACAAACTGCCGCACAGACTGACTGCAGGCATTTTCGTTCTGACTTCTTTTTTTTGCTCCTTTGCCTGTCGTGGACACTTGTGGTATAACCCCGTACCAAGCGTTTTGTTTGTTTTTCTCTGAGTGGCGAGGCTTCTCAACTGACAGACAGAGGGAAACTAAACATGTGCATGTCTTGGTTTTGTGCGTCTTTGGGCCCTTTTGCTTTTGTTTGGCTGTTGATGGTTTGTTTTGTTGTCGAGTGAATAGTGACGAGCCGCATGGACAGCACAGGAAAGGACGGGCACCAGGTGTGTCCGGGTGAGCCACACCGTGAGACCTCACCACCACCCTTCACGCTGACCGGGCGTAGAGGGGACCGTTTGCGAGGCTTTTTTTCGGTTGGCTGGGGTGTGTGCGCTTGGCAAGTTCTGCTGTGTGTTTTTGTTGTGTGTGCTGGTTGTTGCTGGGACGGGGAGCTGTTGAGAGTGGAGGTGCCGCCGCACAGGACCCGCTGCTCCCTACTAGGATGCACGTTTTTTGGTTTTTTTGCTATGAGCATGCTAGGTTTTGAAGCACAGCTCTACAGAGGAGCCAAGTGACCAGTGGCTGTGCCATTTTGTTGTTTTGTGACAGTGGCTGTTTCTAGTTGCCTGTCTCTGAAGCAGTACAAATGTTGAGTCAAAGTGATTGCAAGTTCTAGGTACGTGGGCTCTTGGCAGTAGCTCTTAGCACCTTTGCCTTTAAGCTACCCTAGCCAGGCGAGCACTGGTAATGGCTTTGACAGCTTGCTTTTCCTCTCTAGGAGTGCTGCCTAAGACCTCTTAGCCGTGGTCGTAAGCGTAGGAACGCCTGTCTTCAGAGCTAGTCTCTGGGAGGGTGCATCCTCTGTGCACTGGCGTCAGGTTTGCCACGCACTCTCTTCGGCACTTGTAGTGTTTGAGCCCGAGTGAGGCCTTGTTGCCGACCATGGGTGCTGCTGCAACTGCTTTGTCTGCCTTTTTGGACAAACTCTCTCTTTTCCGCCTTTTTGCTGTCTGGCTGCGCTGCCTCTCATATTTTTCTTTTTGGTTTTTTATGCGAGCATTGTTTGGTTTTGAAGCTTTTTTTGGTTGGCTCACGTTTGTTTGCTGCGTTTTGTTTGAACTTCTCTCTCTCTCTCTCTTTCTCTCTTTTTTGGTTTGGTACTCACACGTTTGTTTTGTCTCCCCCGCCCCTGCTCCCCGTTTTTCTTTTTCTTCCCCCTTCTTCTTCGTCTTCTTCTCTTTGCTTTCTGCCCCCCCCTTCCCCCCTCCCCTCCCCACCCCCCGCCCCTTCTCTCCCCCGTTTTTTCTTCTGGCCTGTTTCAGATCCGAGTAGTGAATGCTTTCCGCAGTAACTTAGACGCTCGCAATAATCCTGCCTACCAGACCGCGCTCCTTCGGAAGGCATCAGCGGCCTCCCCTTCGGGCACGGGCGGCTTTGTGCGGCCGCAGCTGCACGCGCAGCCGCACTCGTCAGCCGGCGCGGGCGTGGCCTCGCCCAAGGAAGAGGCGCCGAGTGCCCCCGCCGCTGCTCCCCCTGCCGTGCCCCCCCGAGAGCCCCCCGCCGCCGCTGCCGCTGCCGCTGCCGCCGCCAGGGAGCAGCCGCCCGCCAAGGAGGGCGACGCCACATCTAATCACAGTGTGGAGACTGCCGTGTGAGCCAGCGGCACCACTTCCCTTTCGCGTCGCCGAGAGCCTCCAGAAGATGTGTGCGTGCGTGTGTGTGTGCGTGCGTGTTGTTCCCCGCGGCTGAACCCTGCACCTCGACGCGCCGCTCGGCCGCTGACGAAAGATGTGCGTCAACCACCGCACCTGTCGCTCCCCGCCTCAACTCGGCTTCCTCTCGACCGCTAACACCGTTGTCGCATTGCGAAACACCCTCTCTGTGTGCGTGTCGGTGTCTAGGCAAGGCTTTTTTGTGCCACGGACGGACGCATCGGTGTTGGCGACGATGCAAAACAAAATAACGTAGAAAATATGTCGTCGAGCCTCAAAACATTTTATCGCCGCAGAACGTGAGGCTCAACTTCGGTTTCCTTTAACCACTTTCCACACGTAGCGCCTGCGTTTGAAACCCTCTGCTGTGTGTGGACAGCTAGGCTGCCGTTTGTATGTTTTTCTGTTCTCTCTCTCTCTTTCTTTTCTCTTCATGGCTCAAAGTTGTCGCCAGCTCTGAAATGTGTGAGTGATCGGGGGCACACGAGCACGCGGCTTTTGTTTGCGTGCGACGTCACGGCACGATGGGCGCGGCTGGCAGATGAAGCTGCCGTATCGCTTGGCACCCTGCCCACTGTTTGTACACTGTTAATCAAAAAACAATGATGCACGAATTCACGTTCTTGAGCAGAAGAGATGGTGTTGAATTGCATGTGAAGCATGCAATCGAGTCGCAAGGCAAGGTTGCTTGAAAAAAGATACCCGTTAAGTTTGCGCATATTTTAATATCGAAGTTTAGGCAGTGTGCGTGTTCGAACTGAACATGTTCCCATCTATGACCGCTTTCGTTTCCCTCAACTTGTTATTGATCTTTCAAATGCCCCGCCTCTCCCATTGCGTTCCTGTGAAGTTTGCAAACTGCTTTCGATCCTTTGCTTCACCCCCTCCCCCTTTTTTTCCCCTTGCGAATTGAGCGTTTAGAAATCAAAAGGGTTATGGAAATGGTAAGTTAGGCAAAGTGCTGTTGCACAGTGGGATTGTTAGTTACTGCACAGTTCTTGCTGGATCATACGTTAGTCGTATACAAATATAAATACTATACAGATATATATATATATATATATATATATGACAAGCATTTATTTTAGCATTACATTGCGATGCCGAGAGAGCAATGGTGGAGAGAGAGGGGTGTTAGGCGCGCAATTTAAGCAACAAATACTAGTAGCAAAGTTTTTTCAGTGCTATGGAGCTGATGATTAGCAGCGAACATAGTGGCCACACAGGTTAAACAAAAGAGAGAAAAAAAAGACATGGCTCAAGCTGTCCCCGCTAGGCCTTTGCGCAAACGGCTTTTGTTGGGCTCTGTAGTTTTGCATGTTGGCAGTCGTCCCTTGTTGAAACGAAACATTCTCCCCACTGTTGCCACTCCCTTTACCGCAGCTGCTGCTGTCAGTGGACAAGCGCTCTCTCTCTCTCTCTCTCTCTTCTGCACGTACGTCGCAAGAGTCTCTGCACCAACCCTCTCTCATTCTCTCTGTGCAAAAAGAAAAAAAAAAAAAAAACAGGCATTCTCTTTTCGGAGGGTGTAACATAGAAGACGCGTACAAAGGCGAGATAAAATGCGTACTCTGCCCCGTGTCCCCCGTCACTCTTGCCTTATGGCCTGTCGTCTTGGGCTGGCATGCATCCCCGACAGACCGCTCCTCCCAACTCGCTCCCCCTCCCCCTCCCCGATGAGAGTCAAAGCCCCACCCTTCTCCCTTTTCACTGAATGTCAAGAGATCGCAGTTTTCTTGGTGTTTTAAGGGAATTAATGCAAGGTGTGAAAGTTGCTTGCCAAGACGAGAGAAGAAAGAAAAGTGCTTCATGAACATACCAACTTCCTTTTCCTTGCGTATATCTACGGCATTATATATATATATATAAATATACATATACGATATAAATATGGAGAGAGAGATATACATGTCTAACCTTCCTGACCTTAACCAGCTCTTACACAACAAGAAAAAAAATACGATGTTGCTCCTTTGTCACTCCAGAGTAAATTTATTTGGTTGGCAACGCTGGCGCCAGCTCTGCACTTGTACAACGAATACGACGGGATTTTTCTTACGAAGGAGAGTCTCGCTGAAAAAAAATGCTTTATTGTTTGACTGCCAATGGCCGAGCTTTCTTTGTCAAGCTTTGAATTCTCATTTACCCTTTGTTTTGTGTGTGCATGTGTGTGTGAGTCTGCACGCACTTCAGTTCTCGTCATTAGGTACGATTGTGCTGCACTGCACGTCATGAAAACAAATAAAGGCGTTGCGAATGGGCGCAAGAAAGTAAGTGGGCATTCACGGAGAGGATTAGTAGGCACGGAGCGAGAGTTCGTTTTTGTAACAGTTGCGTGGTGCGACTCAAACGGGGCAGCACGCGGCAGATTTGTCATCAACTTGCGATGCTGCGGAAAAGGACGGAGTAATTCATGCTCATTTTATTTTCTCTTTACCGAAACCCGAGAACGCATGTGTGTGCCTTGTATTGCGCGGGCAAATGTATTGAAAGGAGAGGGATGCCTGTCATCTATGTTTCCCGCCATGTAAGGGACAGAGAAGAGCAAAGATATTTAAAAGAAGCGAATTATGCAAGTTAGCACCTTACGTCCGTCTTCACGAGCGCTAGCACCACGCAGCTGACAGGACGGTTGTTATCCCCACATAAAGAATGCCTATTTGCTCCTCAGCCTTCTAATACGTCTTTTTTATTTGCACCCGATTTTGCGTGCACACTTGCTCGCGTCCTAAAGCTGTTGCTCATTGTTGTTTATTCTCAAGCAGGAAGGGAAAAAAACTTGTTCTCGGTGCTTGATTTTGCACTTTTCGGAGAAAACTCCAGTGAACGAGGTCAGCTTGGCACCTGGGCTACACAGGGGATGCATGGTATGGTGGAGGTAGTACCACAAGGCGCAGCATCAGTTTTGTGACGCGACTCAGGGCCCCCGCTTGGACGCTTTGGTTACCTGCTTCAGGGACATAGCTGGGGTTAGGTGAGTGAATAAGCGACCTGACTCTTGCATCCAGTGTTTGTGGCACAGCCAAGAAGGGGGGGCGCAGTCCGAGCGATGTTCTGCAAGCATCAAGGAGCAGATCGATGGGCACCTTGGACTATGAGACACTAACTGTAGTCCAGACCACAAAAATACAGCCAATGCAAGCAGCGCCAAAGTGGCTGAGCTTCTGCTGCCAGCTTTTAGCTGATTCTTTGCTTGCAGACACTGTGTGGGGGGTCATTGGCGAGATGACGGAACTGTTTGAACGCAAGCACGGTGATCTTTACTCAGTTTTTGGTCTTGCAGCACCGGCCTAGGTGATCAGTAGCTTTTTGTGAACAAGGGTGCCGCAGAAAGATAACCACCCGCTTTGGCTACGCCACGGACTCTTGTAACAGCCTCCCAGCCGGGGTAATGCAGGACTGAGGCCAAACGTAAGACCCCGTTCATTTAGACTCCCTCTTTCGTTGGTGGCTAGGGGGATTCGCTCATTTTTTGGCCTTAGCTGGCACATTATTCTTCCCAACCCCCGGCCTTTTTCTTGTGTGTGTTTAGTTGCTCTTGCCTTGAAACTTGCACAGTAGTTGTGTGGTCGCATGGGTCCTTCTTACTCGGCCTGTTTATTTATGTCCCTAGCACGTTTCCAGCACGGAGACAGGGCAAAAGGGTGAGTGCCTGACTGATGCGAAGTTGGTGTGTGTGGAAGCTGTCTCCGATGCAGCCTTTCTTCCTCTTCAGGTGTGGTGAACTCAGCGGCGAGGCTTTTTTTCCTCTAACGTGGAGGGTGATGCCATTATGCGTAACTGTTAGCACTATTATTGCCATTTGCTGTTCACTGTTATGCAGAGCCTGTTTCGTTCTTGTTTGGCTGTATTTCCCCCTCTTCCCCTCTTTTTTCCATTTTTCTTTTACTTTTTTTTTCTGATCTCATTTGAGGTACCGTGCAAGCTCTTGTAGCTTCTCATGTCAGCAGGCTGCGACGTTTCGAGATATCACCAAAGCTGTTTCTAGCGACCGTAGGCATCTCTGATGGTAACGATACCATTCTAGGGCCCATTTGAACTTTTTAAATGCTACACACAGCCGTGGTGTTAGAAGCTAGGTGTATTTCGCCTTTAAGTGTCTGGCGTCCATCGTGGTCAAGTTGAAAGTCTGGGTGCATTCTTTCTTTCATGGTAGCGATCACGACTGCAATCTTCTGCAAAGCAAACTCGGTCACTTTCTCCCTCGGTATTCTCTCTGTCGGTGAGCTCGGTCTGCCCACATGCCTGTGCGCGCCACGTCGAGCATCTGGCATTGACGTCCGTAGAATTGACATTGCTTTACGTGCCTCTTGTTGAAACGTTGCACTGCTTTCTTTCTTCGAGTACATCATGATGTGAATGTCTTAGAGTAAAGAATAATTCAAATTTGGGGGAAAAAACACACTAGTGGAGCATAACATCTGTGTGTTAATTCTAATGAATGCATGACAGCACTTGTGTTTTCAGGGGTAATTTATGCAACAACTTATCAGTGGTATGTCGCGGCAAGTGCTTTGCATTTGACACATTGTGCATCATAATGACCGTTCAATGCCATTGTAAATGAATCATCAACTTCATCTTCTGTTGCGAAATAAAGTTACCCAGCTCTTGATCAGTGAGTCTTGTCTGCCTGCCCAGTTGGGCTCATGGTGTGGGCAGCAGTTTCTGCAGCACCCGCTTCCCTGCTGCCCACTGCTACTAGGCCCACAGATTAGGGGGGAGGAGCCTCGTTATGTTATAAGAGCTAACCCTTGCGAAAGTGTCTTTTGGGATGACGACTTCCTGACCTGGGCACAAATAACTGAGGCAAGAACAATTCTGAACCCTGACACACCCATGGTGCTGCCAGTGTGTGTAGCGCCCAAAATCCCAGTGTGCCTCCCCCCCCAAAATGTTTCGTGCCAGGCTGGGGTGCGGTTCAAGGAGCATGAAAAAACCGCCTGATGTCGCCTACAGGCGCGGAACCTGCAGTTTTAAGGACATTCTTGTTCATATGAAGCTGAAAACAACTGATATGTCGATGTCTGATCCCTGTGCCCGCTCCAGATGCTGTACATGTCAACATATGCAGCCCGGCTGCATTTCGTGCCGGATATAGCGAGCTGCGCGGGGAACCTGCCGCGAGCCGATCGAGGCAGTCCCGCTGTTTCTCTGGCGGAACAGCACGGCCGGGAAATGGCGGAATAGCAGGAAAAGCCTCATATGGGCATACATGTGGTCTGGACATTAGCGTGTCATTCCTTGTCTTTACGCTGGTACAAAGTATAATCACATGACAGAGCATGTCACTGTATTTTGTTCAGTCAACTATCAATCCTTGATATTTTTATTTTTCTACCGACGTCGCATTTCATTGACTATTGCAGTTCCTTAATTTCTGCTATATGAAAAGCATTGCTCTGCACATTTTGTATTTCCTTCACATCAACAAAACTGTACAATTCTCTTTATTGCGGAGCTTTGTCTTTTCGGCACTATTCCATTGTTTCCTTGACCTCCCTCTTGATTAGAATCTGCATTTGCTTAACCGGAATTTTACTGAAGCCATGTCTGTTCGATTTAGCGGTTAGAAATAGAATGAAATTTAAGAAACGTGCAATAAGCTCAACATTCAACAGCAGCGCAATAAGGTGTT
Source organism: Haemaphysalis longicornis (assembly GCF_048455015.1). Lineage (NCBI taxonomy): Eukaryota > Metazoa > Arthropoda > Arachnida > Ixodida > Ixodidae > Haemaphysalis > Haemaphysalis longicornis. The sequence goes on along the minus strand of NW_027526460.1, from coordinate 20,942,895 downwards.
CCGCTAAGCGTAAGTTTACTATTATAATAATATACGAATGTGCCGCACATGTGACGAAGGTTATCGCGGGAAAGCTACTCTTGCAAATGCAGACAGAACACCAGCTTTAGCAAATCTTTCATGCCAGTTTCGTTATCGCCGGCGTACCCGTGCCACACATACACAAAAAGTGACATAAATGCTGAAGGCCTTAGGATGCCAAATGACATTAATTGGTCGGGCTGTACTACACGCGAAACCGCAAAGGTAGTCTAGCAAAGGCATTAAATCGATTAAATGTGCATACACAAATCGCATGTTGAAGTCAGTTATTCCAAGCTTCGTTTGAAAAACAACGCGCAAGAAGCCTTGCCTACATAATCCCTCCCCCCATGTTTTGGTCGACCGTCCCCCCCACCCCCCCACCCCCCTACCTTGAAAAAAATTCCTGGCTACGCCCCTGGTAGCAGCACTGTGGCGGCGGTGAAAGGTCGTGTTCTGTCTGCCCAACTCCAGAAGAGACCTTCAATATCAAACTGTGGCAAGCTGCTGCGACGGAAGGGAGGTTGCATGGAGTACTTGAGGCCCTTAGCAAAGTGTTGCTCAAGTGGCTGCCAAGGAGAATAAAAAATTGCGGACACCTTCAGCATGGCTAACGAGGACGTAATATGGGTCAAATACATAGGCACCTACCGGGAATTGTGGACTTGAGCATCACTGTATGAGCTGCGAATATGCGAAGCCCTGTGAAGTTTAGGTGGGTTCTGAGGGCAGCTTCTTCCAGTGAAAAGGAATTCATTGGGGAATTTCAGCGAGAAAATATGGCTTTTTTTTGTGATCTCCATCTGCTTGTGCAGTTTTACTTGGATGTGTATTGAAAAGGTCTGGCGCTTTACTTAAAAGCATGTGGTTACGGATGGGTACTGATCTGCAGTTATCTCCTGGTATACCGTCCCTCTGGTGTGTGACCTTCCCGAAGAGAGAAAAAGCACAATACATAAGGAAGGGGTGACAAATGCATAAGTGGGGTGCAGTTATTAGCACACAGTTTGGCAAACATTTTTTTAAAACAAAGCTTGTATTGGCTGACTCGTGTCGCCGTAGGTGTTGTTGCTGGCGTCGTATGCCAAAACTCCCTCCTCTACCGTAGCTGGCGGCCGAAAATCCCCCAATCCCACAATTGGTGCGCCGGTTAACGCCATACTTCTCTCCCTCCGGTGGAGGGAAAGGGAGGTTAGCTCGCTTCGCGTGCGCCGTTTCTCGCCAATTCAAGGCCATTTGCGCCATAGGTAGGCCGCGCGTGGCCCGCTCTGCCGAAGAGCAGGCAGCGCTGAAAGAACGATAACTGGAGCGGGCCCGGAACACGCGCGTTGCTCCGCGCGCTAATCCTAAACTTCGGCCAGGCGAAACGACGAGCCGCGGAAGGGGTTCGGTAAGCAGGGATTGGACAATTGGTTTGGCAGGGATTTCACAAGGGATTGGTTTACGGTTTCACAGGGTTGGGCGTACAAGCAGTACAAGCTCCTCGTGCATCCCTGGTCCTGATGGTGGAAGGGTTCAGTGCTTTTTGTTTTCTTTTCTTTTTTCATATTGAGGTTGACAGCTTCAGAAATTCCATTAGCAAAAATTATCGTACATGTGTGCGTTCACTATGTACACCACATTGTAGAACAAGTGCATCGGTAATGTTTTTATATGGTTTTCATCGTTTCCATGGTTTCCAGATTCTGTGTTGGCCACCGTGTGCACGTCAATTTGCGCCGATTTGCGCGCCCTTTTTCTTTGCCGTTACCGTAGCTGCCGAAGCAGTGTAACCGAAGAGTTGGGGGCAGGCGCCTTGTAGGCGTCCCCCCCCCCCCCCCCCCCCCTACCCTGAGACTATGTTAATTCCCTGCGAGGCCACATGCGCGCATTTCACCTTCAATTTCCACGTATATTCTGCCTCTATGAACTCTACGTGAACTCTAAGACAGGTGTCGTCATATGCGTGCCGTACTCGTGAAGCTCGATTGGCAACAACCTCAGTCGTCGTGAAATTGCCGTACTCGCTCGCTGGCGCGCGGCCCAAACTCTCTCTCCGTTTCCTGCCCTTGCATACTATTTTCTCGCTCCCTGCAATTTGTAAATTCTCATCTGTCTAACTACACCTCCTGCGTCCTCATCTCTTGCCTACTTTTCTTCCAGCACAACTCTGCCAGCACCCGGTCGACGCGTACGCTGTCGGGGCGCGTTGGCGAGCGAGTACGGCAATTTCACGACGCCTGACGTTGTTGCCGAGCTTCAAGAATACGGCACGCATATCACGATGCATATAGAGGCCCGAAGACCACGAGGCACACGGTCGCTACGGCAGCAGCCGGTCTCACGAGCGCAATAGCTGCGGAGCGCAGTGCACGGCATTAAGTGTCGGGTAGGGGGGGGAGAGAGATTTCACAACGCCTACGAGGCGCCAGCCGAGTTGGGCAGTTTTTCATAAATTTTTCGCCAGTACTCTTCCTTGGCGCCCGTTTTTGTCACAACGTAAAGGGCGATGATGTAAAACTTCGAGCGCGCCATTTTCGCCCAGACGTCTCGCCCCATCCAGCAGCCTCCGTTTTTGGCGACGCTGAGCCTCTACACCTGTAAGCTATGACAGAGTCCGCCATGTTTGCTACGCGGGGTCCTGCATCAGACCATGGTACAGCAAAAGTTGTTACAGATAACACTGTGACTCTGCTCATCGGCACTGGGTACCTGCGGTGAAGCAAGTTGTCAAGAACATTTTCTCTGACTATCCACTTCGGGTGGTAAAGTGAGGCTGGTGGACTCTCGAAGCATTGAAAGCTTGCTTTTGTTCCTATTCGGGTTGCGGAGTGCTGTACGGAGAATCTCCAACTGTGAATCTGTAGACAAGACAGTTACTCCCTCAGTGCTGCTGCCAGCCCCTCTGCGTGGTGAGTTTTCGCACCTTTTGTCCAGTGAACTTGAAAGTACGTCTAACGGTGAAAACCTCCAGTTTCAAAGCTGCGAAATTGCCGCCTACTCAGCGTTGACGTGTGTCTTCTGAGTGGCGCCGGCTGGCTCACCTCTGCTGACCTCCGACAGGGGTTCGAACGTGCTTATGAGAGTGGATGGGTTCCCCTTCCCGACCCAGAAACTTTTGCATCAGCTGGTAGGTGCAACTAGGCATTTGTAATAAGCCGCCCACCATCAGCTAAAACTGGCAACCGAAGGTCGTGAGCTGAAAACATTTGTTACGCACGAAGCCTTTAGGTTCGGGGGGGTGACGTCAGCCATATACCGAAAGGGTGCCCAGTGGTACTTTCTTACGTAGATGACTTAATGGTCTGGGCCAAAACTGCCAGTGGGCATGATGAGATTCTGCGAGTGGTTCTGAGGTGAATTTGTAATGCAGCCCTCACATTAAGGAAAAATGTTTTTGATGTGGACCAGGTATTTCCTTTGGGGCATGGGGGCAGTCGGTGAGTGCATTGCACACATGCACTCAAAGGTGGAAGCATTCACTCAGACAGCAGTGCCAGAAAATGCACCATTGTTACATTTGTGTTTGGGACTCGCAGGATATTATTCCCGTTTCGTGTCACACCATGTGGACATTGAGAACTACTCAAGAAACTGCTGTGCAAAGTTCAAGCATTCATTCGGAACAAAGCCGCACAGCATAGGTCTGATGCAGACAGGGCAGTGTCATTACGCAGAATAATCTACGTTTGATCCAGAATTCCTGGTGATTGTGGCTACAGACACATCAGACGCAGGTCTCGGGGCTGTTCTGCAGCAGCAGTCAGAGAGCGAGCTGCAAACAGCATTTTTGTCATTGACAGCTGCTGAACGATTGCAACTTTTCAGTCAGGGGAAAAGAAGCCCTTGCATGCCTCCTTGCGTGTTAATACTGGCATTTTTACTTCTGGGGCTGGCATTTGCTTCGCAGAGCTAGCTGATTATTAGGCGTTAGTGACATTGCTGTTCTCAAGAGGTGTTGGCAGACGGCTGCTACGGATTGCAACATGGTCTTACAGACCTGTGTATTACAACTTTGTAATCTTGTGTTAAAAAAATTGGCTGACAATTACGATACTCCTTAATGCAGAATTTGAGTGCAGCGTGAACTCAATCTTCTTGATGACACTGCATACCTGCTGCATCTCAGGAGGTGATCGCGTCATCAGCGAACGCACAATGGCGCGCACTATACGCTGGCGTTATCTTGTAGCGCATCACTGCTGGTAAGCACGTCTCGCGCAGCCTCCACATGCCACCCTCCCCATCACACTTTCGCCACACTTTCATCCTCTGCTTTTACCCACCGCGGTGGCTCAGTAGCTAAGGCGTTGCTCTGCTGAGCACGAGGTCGCGGGTTCGATTCCCGGCCGCGGCGGCCACTTTTCTGATGGAGGCGAAAAGCAAAAACGCCCATATGTATGAGATTTCGGCGCACGTTAAAGATCCCCAGGTGGTCAAAATTAAAGGAGTACTGACACCAAATTTAGAGGCCTAAATAACGATATAATTGGCTTCAGTAGTTTGTACAGATTACCCACAGAAATTTTTGGAGCGATCCGAGGCTGGAAACGCATCAAAAATCGATTTTAATTGCCCTGGCCGCGAACTATTACAAATCGGCAGCACTAGCGAAATCGCTTAGGGTGTGACGTCAGGCTATCCGCGATTTTGCGGCCGATTCAGCATGACGTCATACAGTTGTTTCCGGAACCGGAAGCGATAGCCTGCGCTGTTGTTGTGGGCGGTCTCGCTTCGATAGGAGGTTTGGCTTGGCTGCGGTACCGCTGTGAGCAAGGCTTGCGAAGTGCGCACTTCACGTTTCCGCGCAGGTATTGGCGGTGAGCGCGAACACAGGCGGCGCTGCGAAGCGCGCCTCCGTGACGTCAGCTTAGGGATTCTCGCATTTGTCGTCTGCTTCACTCAGGATCGCTCTCCCTGCTGTTTATTTGCGCTCGGTCAACGTCTGATGCTTGTCCGCACCAGAATTGGCGTGTGGGTAACTTTTCATCATAATAGGCTTAAAATCGCATACACTAGCTCATGGTGTCAATTAAAGTATGTTTTGGATACCGCTACGGGAGAAACATTGCCGGCGCTACCCCATTCTTTGCGAAGCCGGTCCTGCGCGGACCGCGAAGAGTCGGAGCTAGGCGTCAGCTTCTTATGTAAGCATTCGAACAAAAGGAACAGTCAGCTGCTAATAACCGACAACAGCGAAAATGGAAGACCAAAACAAATTCTATGCCTTCAGGGCTGTCGGCTTTGGCAGAAGGCATCACGATTCCCGGTAATCATATGTAAGGTAAAACAGTTTTTGCAACCTTGCCGAACGCTCGAACGCGTTTTGTCACATCACTTTACGTTGTCGAGGCATGAAAGTTTTCCGACATGCACTATAGACTGCAAGAACTGTAGGTTGATTTCCAAATAACCCAGTGTGTATATACGCGCGTGCTGATTCTGTACCAGGCATCTAACTAGTATGGAGGTTTATTGAGCAAAACGAGTCACGTCTTCGTTAAATTTATAGTAATACATATATGTTGTTAAGACCTGGAGGGATATTTCGGAACATTTTGCACAGGCATATCTCCACGATATTCGGATATGCGTTATAGGAAAACTGCACTCAAGAGGAGGAGGAGTATGAAGGGGAGGAGGGGAAAACTTTGTTTAACAATTAAATCGATCTGGTTAGTGGGCCGGGTTCTCAGTCCAGGACAGTAAAAGTAATTTTCTTCAAATCATAGAACGCCATCTGGAGTAGAATAGGATTTCTTCTTCGCGCCTGGAAGGGTTGAAAAGCAATAAAGAGTTACTTAGAATTCTTCTTCGGTTTCGAGTCTTGTAATATGTACAGGTATATTATTTATTACGTTAGTTAGCGAGTATATCATGCCTTTAACACCGTAATCATGTCATCATTGTTTGAGTTGAGAGTCAGTTCGTTATGATAACGATATAATTACGATAGAAATTCGGAGCACAAAAGCCACCTTCGAGTACTGTGGGCCACGTTGTTTAGGGCGCGATCGCGGTGGCGTCGCACAAACCTTCTCATTGTATTTGCATGTGAATAAATAAAGCACGCTGTTGATATGCACCTTCTTGCACTCAGCCGTAATGAAAGCCAATTTGTGAAGAAGGGAATGTATGCCATACAAAATGAAGGAAATATCCACACGACCTTTATGAGGCTCCCAAACATCCCGAAACCTCCTAATAAGAAGTTGGTGAGGGCGCAGAAAGAATGCGTTGGGCAGAAAAAAAAAGCAAGAAACATTAATCTGATACAAGACAACAACGAAAGAACCATAAGAAAGCCGCTTTATTTCCTGCTGTGCGATGAGCGTGTAGAGGCCGCTGCTTGGTACGTAGTATTAGACTGTTGAGTCTTCATAGTAGCATCTCAAAAATACTGCAGGGAAGCCTACGCGTTTTGAATACTTATCGAGAAGCTCTGATCGCTGATCCTCGCGAATAAGCAAGAAAGGACGAGTTACACACGATCTTCTGACCGATACTCTGAAGAAAGTTGTTCTCTATCTCTTCGTGTGTTGCAAACTTGTGGGGGATACAGCTTCAAATTATTCAGATGCGTCAGAAGCTGGCAAAATAACTGAGTCGCTAGAAATACGCTTTTTAACGCACTACAGCAACGAAGCGGGCAATTTCTAGCCCAGGCACTGTTGCCCCTCACAAGCGGAGTGTAGCAGACGACAGTGGCGCGAATCCCTAAGCCGACGTCAGAGCCAGGGGACGCCACTCAAAGATCTCACCGCCAATTGCCATCTCTCGACCGGTCGGCGCACCGCCCGCCGCGCGCCGCGGGGGGCCGGTCAGCGTATACGCTTGCATCGCGGCAGATATCTGATCGCCGCTTTTAAAATAAGCCCTGATAACAATCCCAAGCACAATTTTTCACCACACTAACACCTACTTTCTCGCATGTGGAACTTCATTTTAACGATCAGATTGATTCAGAAGAGCAGCGACAAGCGGTTGCTACCGTCTTGCTACCGTGGTCTGCGCCGGATCGAGCCGCTGAGTGTCCGAGCTGGCAGGCGCGGCCGGCGTGTGCGCGAACTGTTTCCGAAGGCAGGAAACGCTTCACGATTGCCTGCTTTATCCATTTTTTGCGATTAAACGCGCGGGATCTACAAATTCAGCTCAGCGATAGTCGTAGTTGACCATGGAGCAAAAACGGTGGGCGGAGCGACGCCGACGACGCATCGCATGCACGCATCGGGTCATGTGTCTCAAATTCACGCGTACGACTAGTCGTGGTGACAGTCGTAACGATCAGTCGCATGCGAATCGAGTGTACAAATCGTACATGTGTCCAGCGCTTTAGTGTGAACCGCGTGCAATCCGTAGCAGACGATGCAGCGAACGTCCCTGACGTCACGGAGACCATGACGTCACGGTCCGACGTCACGGAGACCGTGACGTCAGGCAGTCCGCTTGCAGGCTCTCCTTCGAACGGCCATTTTCCCGCGCGGCGACCGAATTTGAAAGTGGTTGCAATAAACGTGCTATAATTAATTATATGTTGGTGGCTGACGCCTTTCGGTTCGATTTTCGTAATTACTGGGACCATAGGTATTCTTTACAGCATAAAAACTGAAAGCGAGAAATTTCGTGTCAGTACTCCTTTAACCCAGAGCCCTCCACGACGGCGGGCCTCATCGCCTGCGTTCCGTCGGTGCGTTAAACCCTACAATCAAAGGGGAGTGACAATGTTGTGGCTGATGCCTTATTCACTTATTCAGACTAGTGTTTTAGGGACACTAATTCAGACTAGCAGTCACATCTGCTGCTGAGTCAGAGTTGGATGAAGTGGTGTCCTTGGCTGTCTTGTATCCCCAAAAAACAGCTGTTCTTTGGAGATACAGGACTGCTAGCTATTGCTGACGATGCAACCTTACAGACTGCCTAAATACATTGCACCTGTATGACCCACCAAAAACCTTTTAGGCCCAGAGCTAATGATTTACCAGGAGGTAGGCAGCATTGTCTTTAGATGAGGCGAAATTTTTGTGCCTACAACCTTGACATTCGAGTTGGTGTTGTGCACACATGGCATGTACACAAGAATTACAAGAGTGAAGCAAAGACTTTGAGAGGAATTCTGGCGGCCCAAAATGGATAAGGAGATGAAACGCGCAGTGAGCAGTCGCCACATTTGCAAGCAGCTAACAAGTTTTCAAAACGGGCTGGTTCACACTTGTGGCATTCACAAAGCTGCCGTAGCTAAGGCCGGCTGTTGACATTATCTGCAGGCCAGTCGAATGATATTCCATCATACCAAGTGGCCAGAAGTTTACTTCACCCGTACAGTGACGCCAAATCTGAAGTTGGCGTCATCGTTATGTGATGCCCTCAGGCATGAGGGCAGTGCTTGAAAATTTGTATCTTGCCGAGGCCAGTGGCTTGGTGGAGAGGTTTAATAGGAGCGCAAAACTTCATCCCAACTCTTTGCCTTGGAAGGCTGGTGCATCGAGTTGACTTTCGTCAATAAAGTGGCCCGAATTCTACTACAGGAGTCTCCCCAGCTGAGTTACTTCATTCCAGCTCAGGGTTCGCTGCGATGTTGTGGGCATGCCATGCACGGAGTTCTTCAGACAGCCTGCCTTTGCTACGCGCTGGCTGTGTGCCCATGTCTGGGCAAAGTAGACATCAATGGAGACTTATACAGGCCAGCGACGAAGGCCCCAATGTTTCGGGAGGGGGCTAGGAAGTTGGAATTCGTGTGAGTTTGTAACCCAACAGGTATGGAAAAGGCTGGGCTATCCTATCCTTCCCAAAGCAGTCTTTGTAAGATGGGTGGAAATGGAACACCTCCAAGTCGATGCCAATTCCAGAGGAGTGTTGGACCGAAAGGAATTGGCAGTCATCGTGAATACTGCAAAGTGAGGACACAGACCCAGGTGTGCGTGAGCAACTCCCAACTGCCTCCACGAGCAACAGTGATGCCGTCGATATCACCGTATAATGCTTAAGATTAAGCTCAACCCCCGCCGACAACAGTCCTTCAGATACGAGATCGAGAAAACCACCAAGTAAGGATTGACAGATTCCGTTACAGCTCCGGTACTTATACTGGTTACTTTTTTTCTTTCTTCCAAAGGGGTTGATGCGGCATTCCCATCTGTAGCATTTCTATAGGTTGTGTGGTGCAAGTCCTAGATGGCAAATAAATGTTCTTTCTGTTCACCGTTACAGGAATCTGGTGCACTTCTCTGCCCAGTGTCATCTTTAGCACCCTTTTGCTCTGGCATGGGGTAAAACTCGGGCCTTGCATTGCTTGCATCTGGCCTCATGTACACACACTGCTCACTGTAGTCCAGCCATACACTGCCGAATTCGAAGAAATGTCTAGAGCTCGGGGAGCCTGTTTCTCATCGTAGTCTAGAGCTCGGGGAGCCTGTTTCTCATCGTAACAGTGAGTTCATTTGAGCTCAAGCAGTCCAATTCGAGCCAGGTATATATGACAGCATCCAGCGCATTCAACAGAAACCGGCTAAGTTATCACATTGTCATGCGAAGAAATCGCATCGGCAAAAAAGGACCAGCACGAGACGAAAAAACTTACATAAAACGATCGACAACAAAGAAGACGCAAGGCACGCGGTGCGAAGGTCATCGACACCGGCTACGGCGCCGAAGGCTCGCGACCACGGCACGAGCTTGCGCCGGCGACCAGCCAATGGGAAGCGGCCAGTGACAGCAGCTGGCGGCAGAAGCGGCCGAAGAACACCGAGAGTGAAGAGAGACCGGAACGCTGGCGGCCGGGTGCCCTGACCCGGGCCACGTCCAAGAGGCCCTTCACAACAAAACCCCTGACGCCCTCTCCCGCAAGCAAGTTGTCTCGTCGGACGTCGTAAGAAGGCAGCGACGTTCCAAGAGAGCTGCGTCGGCTCTTCAGTGACGGGATCTCGGAGCGCGTTGCCCTACCTTCAGCCACAAGATGTCACGCCCTGACTGTGCTACCTGGAAGTGAGGTGCGGTGGACCATTTTCGGTGACAAACCACGTACTTTCTCTACTTTTGTTTGAATTGTAACGTTTTGCCAATAGTTAGCCACGCTCACCTTTTGTTATTCTCTCATCACTGTATCTGTTTCTGTTGTGTTTATTTTGGGTGGTTTGGAGCAATAGAACTTAGTCTCGTCGAAAGTTTTTCGTTCTGTTATTATTATTGTCCCGAACCTGACACACATACACTTTGGGCCAAATAGCACAGGGAGCAATCCTTTTGCGTGAACGGTACAGAACATGCAGTACAGCCCTGCACATGCTCACTAGCTTTGGAATGCTGATTCTTTCTTATTCGTAGCAACTGCCATACACGTACCGGCAAGCAATAGAAGCTCATGCATCACTTTGGAAAAAACATCTCGGACCAATTAGCATCTAAGAAAGAACAACATATAGCGCCAGCAGTTCTGGCAGTTTTGGTAATGGTGCCAAGTGGTTCAGTGCAGATAACAGGGACAGTAGACATTTTGCTCCTCAATAACGTCTTTTGCGAAATGACCAGAGTCCAGAACCCTTTCGGTATGTCATGAAACAGCAGGTGTTTACTGACACATAGCCGAAGTAAAGAAAGTAGCACATGCGGTCAGGCTATTTTGGTAGAAAGCTTCTATGCCAACCTTGGCCAATTGGCCAATCAACTATACGCCTCGAGCTTCGCGATCGCTGCGCCGCCTGCCGCCGCTTCTCCGCGGCGTTTACGGGATGTCCGCAGCGCAGCTGATAGCGGTTCATGCAGTGTTTTGGTTCTCTTTCTCTTCTTTTTGCCTTTCCGCGCCCTAAACATCTTGTTATTGGGATGTCTGTAAGCAATTGTATGTTTAGGGCATTTAAAAAAACAGCTGCGTCCTGATTAGAGTTGTTAGAGTGCTCGAACGCCAACAAGAGCTAACCCGGGAACGCGGTACTGCGGGCTTCTTCGCGTCGGCGACGGCAGCGGCATATCAGTCACCTCCGAATATCTCAGGCGCAAGTGAATTCTATTGACGCCTCGTGTAGACCTGATATATGGCACAGTGAGAGGTAGGTTTCGTTTTGCAGCGTGGGCAACGAATTCGGCCTTGTTTTTGATGTATACGTCGTCCAAAAATATCATTCGGGAGATGATTACCTAATATACCTGGCAATAACTTGTGCCTTTTATAGAAATAGAGGCCACGCGAACATGTTAAGTATATTCCAAGTCTATGGGTCGTTAAATATGTGCCCACTCCCGCCTGATAGAACGGACCAAGGAGAGTTAATGAAACCAAGAAAAAATAAATGGTCTGTCAAGTCCGGAAGCAATGTTCGTGCGAGAATGAAAAAAAAAAAACAGTGCAGCTTCGCAAATCCTAGAGACGTTCGTCTTAGCTTAAGCAAGGTTGAACTCACTAGACCAACTAGATGCGAAATTCACTGATGTTTTCCAAGACAGGGAGCGGGAGGAGGCTGCGCTTAACTATCATTGTGTACAAATGCGGAGCGAAATCAAGGAAAGGCCGTTTTAGTAAATCACACACAAGCTGCACGTTCACCTTTATTTTGTTTTTCGACTTTAACGAACAGGGGATCACTCGGCGGACACATTTTTTGAAGTACAGTAAGGAAATTCACAAGCGATAAAAGGTGTCGTTGGATTGAGTGTGGTATCTGATAAGGCCCCCTGATTTCACTTTTGTGCTAAATTCTGCAGGCTCCCTGTGTCATACGATGATGTTTCGAAAAAGCGTTTAGTCACGGCCGCGGATATAAGCGGAAGATATATGTAACCGATGACTGTTTGGGGAAGCTCACCTCGCGACAAGACGACCCAGCCGTAAATTCTTTGTGCTGACTCCCGCATGTAATTTTGCGTTATCAATATTACTTATTGCGTAGAATGCCCGTGATATTTATGCCACATTGGCTTGTTCGGGGTAGTGATCAGTATCCGAGATATGAAGCGTAACTGGCGGGCTGCCAGGTATGAGTACTGCTCCGTTAGATTATGGAACTACACGAAACCGATTTACATCGCAGTGTATAGCCGTAGAATGAGCATCTGAACGAACGCTGCTTTCAGGGCAGCGTTCTTTCAGGGCAGCGAACGCTGCTTTCAGTAAATTTCAGGGCAGTGGAATTACAATCAGATCCATGCATGTATGCCGGTTTCGTGACGATGGCTTGTGACACACACCTGGCGCTTATACGAACCGAATGTACCAGAGTAAGATCGCGTCAGAAGCATTTACACTCTCGTAAATGAACCACGTTTGCGAACAGGGTGACTGGTCTACATAAATATGTATTTCCAACGCATACAAACGGAAAATATCAGTCGCGAACGTGCCTCAAAAGCAACGGCGACAGTGGTGAGCGGGCCGGCAACTCCCGCGACTGCTTTCGAAACAGGCCGCTAGGGGGATTGGCGGGCCCCTACAGGCAGCGCTCGAGGCGTATACTCCCAACATTTCCTCTCCCGTTAAAAATGATGGTGATGAAAAAATTACACTATCTTCCCACGTGGGAACCCTGAGGGGATGCAAAGCCGTGGAGTAGTAGCGTGTTAATTGGTTGTTAGAGTAAAGACACGTGTAGTAGCGTATTAAATGTCTTCTTTATTTATCGAGTAATGGGGAACGTTTTGCGGCTTCTCGTTCTCGAAGCGAGGAAGCCGCTGTTCGACGCTGGCGTTTAGAAGCGTTGTCACGTTGCCGAACGCCATCTTGATCAGCTACTCGCCGCTGGCGTTTCAAAGCGGCTTCTCGTTCTCGAAGCGAGGAATCCGCTGCTCGACGCTGCCGTTTACGTTCGGCGTCGCGAGCTCTCCTCTGTCCAGCCTTGTCTTCGGAGGTGCTCGCGGTTCTGACAGTGTGCTGGCTGGCGCTAGTTGAAGGTGTGCTAGCCAGTTCGCTGACGGAATCGTCGGCGTCCATTTCCAGTCATCGGACGGCGCAGTACCGCAGAAGCAACTGAGCGTAGCGCTTTGGTTTATTTGCAGAGCAGCGGGAGTGGAGAGGAGGAGCAGCGCGCATGCGGGTGATTGGACAGCTGGTGCGCAGAGGGGAGAGGAGGAGGAGCGCGCGCTAGCGCACAGGTGGTGTGGAAAGGAGGAGGGGAGAGAGAGCGGCGTTATCACAGCTGTTGTGGAGAGGAGAGGTGCGGACGCCGCACGACGGAGGGTCGACTAAGAGATGCTTTGCATCTAATAAATCTTCATTTGTCAAGCTGGTGCAGATATTAGGGCACCCGCCTATTAGGGCACCTTCCCTATTCCGGGATACCGTGAGCTCGGCTGGCGGTCCAGGCCCTCTTCACCAGTTCACGCTGGATACCAAGGTCCGGGCTCGCCAGGCGGTTCGCCCAGTGCTTGTAGAAGGGGGAGGTTATTGGGGCAAGGCCTGGGGTCTTCTGGCACTCCCAAATCTGGTGGTACAGTGTACCGGGTGTTGGACAGAAATTGCAGGTAGACGGGTATTGGGTGGGGTAAATCACATGGAGTAGGGTTCTGTGGGAGAATTGTAGCCCTTCTCCTAAGAGAGACCATGCCCTCCCACTCCCTGCTAATCTTTCATATCTACTGTCGTCAGTGTAGATGGAAAAAAATTGGTTAGCGCGGAGACATGGTATTTTTCCTTCTGGGAAGATGCATAGTAGTTCTACTCCTCTGGAGGAGAGGAGTGTTTTTTGTGGAGTGGGAGGGCAGTCGGTTTTCTTTATTGTGTACCAAGGAGGAGGTGTTTTCCACACTAACACGGAAGATCCCAGCTGATGTGTATACCACTGGCCGTTTTGCGTTAAAAGGAGGAGGCTGGCCTAGTGCATTGTTGGCGATTTCCAGGGGGTACTGCGGTGCTCGATGCCCAAAGTCGTCCCTCCATTGTGGTTGGTTCCTGAGAGGGCCACCAAACAGCTGATTGCAGAGAAAGCTTTTATTTGAGCAGGAAGACTTTAGGTTAAGTGGGGGAAGGGGGTGGGGGTGCCTATGACATCTAGAGGTCAGTTGGTGCCTCAGAAGCGAGCCCCGTGGTAGGGCGGGATAAGTCATCTGAGCTTAATGGGTGAAGGGGGCAGACTACTTGCGTGAGACCGCTTTCAATAAGTAGAATAGTGTGCAGTGGGAGACAGCGTGGGGAGGGGTTCAGTGTATGAGGGTTGATGTATGAGGAGGCAGTGGGAGGAGGGTTAAAGGTTCTATATGGGGGGATAAGGCGCTGAACATTGGATGGTGTGGAGGATTAGCAGTTCGTGTGCGAGGTGGCAGTGATGGGGGGTATTTTTTGCAGGTCTCTAGCTCATGGCTAGTGTTGGCAAAGTATTCATTGTTTAAAAATTCAGCTGATCTTGGCCTGTTAGAAGAGTTTGCAGACAAATGGCTTTCTTATTCTTGCTCCCAAGCGAGACAGTGCGTGTGGAAAATGCTTGGTAGCATCGCCCCGTCTTCCCTTTTATTGATTCTGTGTTCCCCGTATGAAAAAATAAAATTGAGGGAACGAGTGTTGCTCTGCCGTTTGTGCTCAATTAAACATCAGTAGGCCATAACACAACGAAAGTCGGCGGGATGTCAGTAGAAACCCAACGGCCACTTGGCCACTAAGCGTACCGCCGACGGTACCGGATCTCATTTGTGCGGTCAATAAAAATGGTTTGCTAATGTAAGTACAACTGCGTATTCCCCGATTCTCACAGAGTATAAATATAATTCCAACAATAACATTCGAAAGGAATGTCTGACTTTTTTATAACAGCTTATTGCCTGTGGTATGTGGAGGAAAATTTGACACGTGCAGTGAGGAGGTGGTGGAGAGTGGAGAAAAATGTATTTACAAAAAAGGGTTAGGGCGCACTGGGTGCTAACCTCTGGTCACGGCGACATCAGCCGCTCAATTCACGAGCTTCTCCTGGAGTTTGAAGTTCAAGTGGCCCTACACCCACCTGCTGGTCAGGGGAATTATTGGGAAGAAATAGGTCCTCTGCACAGCCCTCCCTGCTTCCCTACTTGGTATTTTATTGACTGAATAGTGCTGTACAGTATGTACAAATGCAGATTTATGCAATTCATGAAAACGGAAAAATACATGAATGAAGAATTGCAATGGCACGTTGAGAGTGTCTGTTCCTAGACAGACTCATTCGCCTGCAAGTGAATGCAGTGCATCTTAATTTACTCCAGTGACGTATATTGCTAACAGTTTGTGCATTCACAAGCTTGAACGGCCACACAAATAAGCGGAATCACCGGTTGCAGTGACGCACTGGTGCATTGTAGATGATGAGCAATCATGCTTGACGACGACGTTGATGACCGAAAACTTTCTCTACGGCTGAAGGGCGGCGTTGCTGAAGACCTCCTTTTCGCAGTTTGGTGCCTGGCGCGGTGACACACCCGCTCGAAGCCTCTGTAAATGGAAAAGCAAGGCTTGTATCCATTTGAGTGCGGCAAAAAAAATATTTTCTTGGTGTGGTTACATACCTGGGATGTGAGTCACGCCTTAGTGAAGGGCTACGGATTTAAATTACCTGTGGCCCATAAATATTGACTCATTGGCATTTTAGTTTCCTTTTTTTTTTGCTTCTGTCCTGATGAGTTATTGCAGCAAATTGCACACGTGTTTTATTAAGCTGCCTGCCCAATGCATACCATATTTGTTTGATTATAAGGCGAGGGTGCAGCTTGGAGAGTAAAAAAATCGTCATATTGGGCTTCGAATATTAGGCGCGGTATGACTTTGCGACTACAGATTTTGGAGAAAAACCTCGCCTTATATTCGAATAAATGCAGTACTTCATGCCTGCTTGGGTCATTTGGCTCAGCGTATATGGTGTTGTGCTGGGAAACATGAGGCCATAGGACTACTTAGCAGTGGCGGCTGCTTTTCAGATACAGGTGAAACATGATACATTCTTTATGTGCGAAGCGCGCACATTAAAGAACCCCAGGTGGTCTGAATTAATGCGTAGTGTCTGCTGCATGGTGCCCCACAATTCGGGTGTAGATGGACTTCGCGTGTAAAACCTCAATTCAAGCTCACGGAACTGCCCATTTATTGCTCGTATTAGATAACTTTCTGCGCCAAAATGAAAACTGAGCCTAATGGTGTTGCTAAAGTTCAATCAGCTTGTTATAAGCAGTTGCTACTTTCGGAGCAGCACCCTTAGGGGAATGTTACAGCATTCGCACATCTCGGTTAGCTGCTATAGCTTTTAGGAAGCTGTCCTGGTAAAATACCTACAGCTCACACGTAGCATCATTTTTATCAGGAAAAACAGCGTAAGCCTTTGAATAATAATCTACGTGTGAGCAGATAGTGGGCACACACTGTGCCACATGCAGCAGAGGCCTGGGCTCTCGGGGAACATGCTAGTGCCATTTACAGTTACAGTTTGTAGGGACGCAGCCCCTACGTGCGCCCGCGGAGGGTGATTACACTGCAGTGAGTGCCGGACGAACACTGATAGTGGCGTCAGTGCGTCATGGTGCCCGTGCGCGCGTGTGCGATGAACAGTGAGCCGCAACGGACACGTGTAGTGCAACAGAACCCGGAGCATGCGCACAACCAACAAAGTGGCTTAAAAGCGGCGCTCACAGGAGCAGCTGGACAGTGCGCACCGAGGGACACGCGAGAGCAGCTGCGGCCGCGGGCGGCGGCGAGCCACGACCATGACGCCCGGACCGCGAGGAGCAACCAGCGTCCGAGGCGGACGCTCTTCACCCGACGTCGGCACAAGTGACTGAAGACGTCGTCGTGAGTGTACAGCACCATGCTGTACCTTTCTGGACAAGCAGGGTTTCAACCACCGCAATGTTTTCTTTACGCGCTTTCGGCGCTTGCTTGCTGTGCTCTCTTTTTGTTGCCTCCCAACCTGCCTTGTTTGTTTTTTCCTGTTTTGGTTTTCCCGGAATAAACCGCTGATTTGTTCTCATGCGGATCGGCGTTACTTCGTCGGGCGGGTTCGGGCTCGCGAACCCTTTACGCTCGAAGGGGGATCCTTCACGTTGAACCTCGTTATCAGGACAGTAATTTAGTTCGTTTTGTTCGATATTCGTTGTAACAGTAGAGCTAAAAATTGGTTCAAACCAATCGGTAATCTGGCTCCTGCAAAAATCCTTGATACAAAAATGCATTATTTTGATCTTCGAACCTACTATAAACAAGGTAACCCTTATCTTTCTCCTTGTGGCATTTCAAGCTCAATGAACCGGAACATAAAATGGGAAATTCCAATAGAACATAGTCCATGGCAAAACAGGCCTGCGTTCCTATTTTTTCGAGGAAAGATATGTGCTCTTTGTCTGATGGCTATTCACAGCACTGAGCAGGATGACGTTTTCCAGTGTCCACAAACAAAGGGGCTGACTCTATCACCCCTATGCATAAAATTCATACCTGGACTCACCCCAAAAAAGTTATGCCTCAGATATGCCTCCTTCAATTAACACTTGCCCATATAAGTGACCAATACTCTCATATGACCCACATTTTTACTGATGGATCATCTGCGCCTGCAGATCTGCAGTTCTTCTGGGCTCTTCATTTCATCCACCGGCCAAGCACTCTCATACCGTCTTGAGCGCCCAACGTCATCTACATCTGCTGAGCTTCATGCCATCAAACAAGCACTTCGCTACATTCTCCGCCAGCAGCCAGCACAGTGGGTAATCTTCACGGATTCGAAGACAGCACTGCAAACTCTTCGACGTGCCAGCTGCTTCAGTATTCACGAGCATATATCCCGCGATGTCTCTTACCTAAATCATCTATTTTGTTTCGCCGGGCACCGCGTGATACTGCAGTGGATCCCTGCCCACTGCGGCATCATAGGCAATGAAAAAGCAGAGGAGGCTGCCAAGAGAGGATTACGACTGCGGAACGAGAGGAACATTTTCTTCACGAAGCACGATGCCTCGAGACTAGCAAAGGAGCTTGTTTTCAGGGAAAGAAGCACCTTCTGGTCTCTCCCGGAAAACCAGCACCCATTCCTGCATCATGTCGACCCAACTTTGGCACTGAGGTTACCGGAGCGACTTCCACGTCGGCTAGAGACTTTGCTCCATCGCTTACGTCTCAACGTGGCGCTAACACATACCTACCGCCATCGCCTTGGCCTAACCTCGAACCCCTATTGTGACAACTACGGTTCACCAGAAACCGTCGAGCATATTTTACTGGAGTGCCCTACATACTGTCAAGCAAGGAACAACCTCGCACAGAAGATCGAGTGCCTCAACCACAGTTCCTTGACTTTAAAATCACTTCTGGGACCATGGCCATCTCCCTCCTCTCAGCGTAAAGTGCTAACCGTATTATTTGAATACCTCAATGACATCGGCGTCGCTGAGCTGATATAGAACCAAACCATCCTTGCACTGTACAACCGTCCATAGACTTTTCACGTGTCGCACTGACGGTCCCCAACGCACACGCTACCTCCTTTTTTTTTACTTCTTTTATTTTCTTCTTTCTTCTCTCCCTTCCGCCTTTCTTCCTATTGCAACTTTATTCCCTCCTCTCGTACCCCGCAGAGTAGCATGTCGGCGTTAACATGCCGGCAAACCTCTTTGCTTTCCTCTAATAAAGAGCTTTCTCTCTCTCTCTCTTTTCTACTTCTGCAGTTTCAGATGCCACGAGTTTTTCCAAGCAGCTTCTAGCCTACTGGTGAAACATTTCTTTGTTATATCTGATAGTGCGTGCGACTCTCGCAAATTCACTTTTGTTATAGAAGAACAAGTGTCATTGAAATGAAGCGTATGCAGTTCGCTATAGCCGATAATTCGCTATATGTCAGTGTTCGTTATAATAAGGTTCAACTGTAGTAGCATTTGGTGATTCCTGCCCCCTAGTACACAGTGCCTGCCATCCCTAGTGACAGGTGTTCACCACATTGAGTGCTTCTCTGTTGTGATGAAAAAGCATAGTTGTGCCACCTCTACTTTGTAGGGGCCTGGGTAGGACGGTGAGCCGAGGAAAACCTATGAAAGTTAAACCCCTGGAGGCATATCAAAAACTGTTCTGTATGGCCAAAAGGAAGCTTGTTCAATTGTGTCTATGCGATCGCGCCGCTTTGGTGCCTCACCTGCCGTAGAGAGCCGGGCGTGGTGAGCAGAAAGTAGATCATGTAGCCGGGGATCATGACCATGGATGCGAGCGCCATGAGCCAGCCGAGCATCTCGCCCCACCAGGGGTACGTGTACGTCTTGGCGTACACGAGTGGCTGGTACTTGATCACGGAGAACAGGAAGATGGCCTGCAGAGGAAGGGGGAGCCACTTTACACGCTGCCGTCTGTGTACTGTGTACATAACGCGTGAGTAGCTGCAAATGGCAAGTGAAGAGAGGGTGGGACAATACGTGTCCTGCCTACTACCATACCTTCCACTATACTGCCACCAACCATACCTTCTGATATGTTCATTTATGCCTGTTGCCAGCGCGTGGCTGCGCTCGGCTATCTTATCCTGTGTTTCATTCGAAGCTTGCATTTCTTCTTTCGCATTCCTCATCGGCGGTCTTGTTCGGCGGGGAAAGGGTGTAGCTTTGCGATCATTATTCTGGACTGCACTGTCTAGTCAACAGTGTTCTTGATCTAATTCGATGTTTCTAGAAATGAGAGCACACCAGATAAATGCATGAAAAGTAACACAAACACCACAGCATTTGATTCGCCAAGAATCGTCCGTGCACAGCACTTTGTTGGCTGCTGCTTCGACGTTTGTGCATTTTTTGAGTTCATTGTGGAACGAAAGTTGGCTCCAATAAACCTTATTCCCTAAAGAATCTTGCGGCGTCCTTGGCTACGTAACATTACATTGTTTTCTCCAAATGGTCGAGACACAGCGAGGAAAACGCGTAAAGCTCTGAGACATTTTTCACTGTTGTAAACAGGCTTATTGGGCTGACGTTCGCTTGCTAGCCTGTCGCGTTCATCAACAATCTATCGATCGTGCGACTTATGTGATGGAAGCAATCATCAACGGTGCGCCAGCAGCATTGAAGTTTCCTTCTTTGTATACATTTTAATGATTTCTCTAAAATACCGTGTCAATTTTTAACATTTGTAGCTTGGAAAGCTTTTGATGCTACAAAACATTACAATGTTTGCCATACATATAGAGGTTATGCATAGGTACGCGGTGAGGCCAAGAAGTACCTGGACAGTAAATACAAAAACTAAGAGAATAAAACTCTGCATACGAACCACGCACACTACCGGTGCAAAGACCGACCATCCCAACCGGAACAGGATGCTTGGCCGACGTCCAATCATTTCATTGATGTTGTTGGAGAGGTTTTTTGTCCCTGTAAGCACGTTAAATTAGTTCCTGTTACTTGCAATAGGCTGTCACACCATGCTTATACATACTCTCGAAAGAAAAAAAGCATCTGAAATGGGCTCTAAAAAACATGCTCACCATAAATCCATGACAGTGCAATGGCCTCGAAGAACACTGTAAACAGCAGCGTGATGCCGGTGACGGCATAGTTGTCCACTAAATGGAAAAGGTACATGCCACCCTGTAATCATAGGAACAAAGGAAAAAGGCCTGCTAAAAAATTATAGGGGCACCTAAAGTTTCTTTTGACGTGAGGATGCGTGGGTATCAGTATCACCTTTTGTTGAGTTCTGCCTTTGAGTTTTGTGCTGGTGAGTTTAAAGTTGAGTGTATGATGTCGCAAAAAATGCGAAACAAACCGGCCATATCTCTACCTTTTGGATAAGTTTTATTTGCAGCATTTCTCCTTACAGTGTGATGCGGAGAGAGGTTATAGTGCTGCATTTCGCGAAGACACTGCTTTTTAATGCGTAGCATTCTTTGCCGAGTACCCCCACAGCCAGGACCGTGTAACGCCCTGCATTTCCACGAAAATGCAGATATCGCGAAAGTTCCACCTGAAATCGCTATAATGGCGTAAATTGGGACAACTGCTCGCACGAAATTTTGAAAAACTAAAAAATAAGAAAAATATAAAATTGCGGGAAATGGCGAAACGTGTAACGCCCTGCATCTCCACAATAATGCAGATTTCGCGAAAGTTCTACTTCTAATCGTTATAATAGTATAAATCGGGATAATTGGTCGGACATTATTTAGAAAAGCCAAAAAAATTGGCTGGAAAAAATTACACCATCTTCCCACGTGGGAACCGTGAGGGGATGCAAAGCTGTGGAGTAGTAGCGTGTTAATTGGTTGTTAGAGTAAAGACACGTGTAGTAGCGTATTAAATGTCTTCTTTATTTATTGAGTAGTGGGGAACGTTTTGCGGCTTCTCGTTCTTGAAGCGAGGAATCCGCTGTTCGACGCTGGCGTTTCGAAGCGTTGTCACGTTGCCGAACGCCATCTAGATCAGCTACTCGCCGCTGGCGTTCAAAGCGGCTTCTCGTTCTCGAAGCGAGGAAAACGCTGCCGTTTACGTTCGGCGTCGCGAGCTCTTCTCTGTGCAGCATTGTCTTCGGGGGTGCTTGCGGTTCTGACAGTGTGCTGGCTGGCGCTAGTTGAAGGTGTGCCAGCCAGTTCGCTGACTGAATCGTTGGCGTCCATTTCCAGTCATCGGACGGCGCAGTAACTGAGCGGAGCGCGGACGGGGTTTATTTGCAGAGCAGAGGGAGTGGAGAGGCGGAGTAGTGCGCATGCACGTGATTGGACAGCTGGTGGGGAGAGGGGAGAGGAGGAGCAGCACGCGTAGCGCACAGGTGGTGTGGAGAGGTGGAGCAGCGCGCACTAGCGCACAGTGTTGCCGGTGTCTTCCTGAGCCGGCACGAGACGAGCCGAGGGGCGAGGAGGAGAGCGGCGTTATCACAGCTGGCGTGGAGAGGGGGACGCAGAGGAGAGATGCGGACGCCGGACGGCGGAGGTCGACTAAGAGATGCTGTGCATCTAAAAACTTGCAGTCGAGACAAGCGGCTTAAGAATGCTACGCATTAATTCTCTGAATTTCCGCAGAATTTTTTTAGCTGTGACACCACTTTTCTAGACAAAGACAGTGCTTTTCAGCTGCCCACTAGATGATGTGATCGCAGACGACGATGTAGACGCTTCCTACATGCTCTTGCTGGGTTTTTACTCTTCGTAAATCGCCGAGGAAGCACCCATGTGCGCTGCCTCGCGGACTATATTCACGTGATGGAAAAGGCAGTGTTTTTTCCCGATAGCTTCCAGCCACGCTGTTTACCGGGACTTTACCAGAAATAGAAAGGTCAATACTTCACTGGTATATCTGGAGACTCACTTACCCAGTCCAAAATGCACACATGGCACATGCCGACACTCTTTTTTTTTTGTTGTTATAAAACGTGCACTTCAGGATGCATGGTATAAGCGTGTTTTTGAAGATCCACGATAATCGCACAGCCTTACGTCAACAGCTATTGACACAGGAAATTTTGTCTTGGAGTGATCATCTGCGAATATTTTATACTGAAATAAACCTTCTTACATCTTGTACCGCTGAAGGCACCGAGTTTCTATGAATCCTGCTTTATGGTTCCTTCAAGGGTTTACTCGGGATGTCTTCAAGATAACCATCCTTTTAAACCTGTTTTTAATGACAGATCCACATCTTACATCTTTTTAAATCGCCCAACAATTTCTGTGCCTTTCTCACACACAGTCAAAGAGCAAGTGTCTGAACACATACCTGTAAAACATCCTGTAGCACACTTTTAACCCCATGACAAGTTCGTCCTGTGCTATGCGACTTGTAATTCATGAAAATTGAGAAAAATGGATTGATTGATTGATTGATTGTAGGGTTTAACGCGCCGACGCAACGCAGGCGATGAGGCGCGCCGTAGTGGAGGGCTCCGGATTAATTTTGACCACCTGGGGATCTTTAGCGTGCGCCGAAATCTCGTACACACGGGCATTTTTGCTTTTCGCCTCCATCAGAAAAGCGACCGCCGCGGCCGGGAATCGAACCCGCGACCTCGTGCTCAGCAGCGCAACGCCTTAGCCACTGAGCCACCGCGGCGGGTTGAGAAAAATGGAGTTCCAAGAAGTGCAGTTTTGCAGCACTTGCTTTTACAGGGAAAATATCACTGGGCAGAATTTTACAGTAACGCGTCCAAAACATCCTCCACCGTGTCCTGTGCTGTGCACGGTCCCAATTTTACTGCAAGTTGCCGGGCGAGCGCAGCGCCAGCCGCGGCAGACCCGCGCAACTCTGGATCGGTCCCGCCGCGCACACCGCCTTCAGCGCCCGAGTACGCAACTTTTGCAAAAACGTGTGTCATTACGTTATTTGCGTGTATATCTACTACACAGTGCAACGAAGTCATGCAGAAATTTGTTACAGTAGGGGGAAACCTCCAAATAAAACGGGGCGCGATAAAATGCTGTCGCCTTGCTGCCGAGCCGTAGGTTGACGCAACTGGGAAGCGTGTGTTCAAGGCTTTGCCGCTTTGCATTCTCCCGCGGATTCTTCTTCTCTCTTTTTTTTCGCAGATACGAAGTGCAGTTGCTGAATCTTGAAAAGCCCACACTAAGCGAGCGGATTACATGCTGCCGTGGTGTACGAGCAGCTTGTTAGTCGGCTGGTTAGCAGGTGGTATAATACTGCCGCGAACCATGCATTGGGTTTGTTTATTTGTGTTTTGCTTTTACCGCCCGACTGCGCCGGTCTGTGTTATCTCTGTGCCAAGGGAAGCGCGTGTTACATTTTTTCTTTCTGTGCCGCATGTGTTATCTGTTCTGATAGGGAGAGCATTCCGATCTAACGTGAACAGCCCGGAATAATCTTCTTGGATCTACAATGTTCTCGATGCGAATCGACGGTTCGAGAACCACGCGCGCCGAAAGAGTATGCGATTCTGCGACGTTCGCCGACGCACGTCACTTTGTTGACCGCTGCTTCGCCGCCTTTGTATTCTTTTGAGTTGTTAGGGGAGCACAAGTTCGCTCCAATAAACTTGTTTCTTTTCCAAAACAACTGCGTCGTCCCTGGCTTCGTGACAATACACATTTAAATTTGGTAACAGAGAGGGCCCCCAAACAGTTATAGTATAGGGCCTAGAATATAGACACTATAGTTATAGCAGCATAGATTATCACCCAGCGGTTCTACTCTGCTTTATATAATATTTCACGTGCTTATATCGCCGTATTAAATACATATAAACACATATGGGGTGAACACGTTCTCAAATGTTTCGCAAGATATATTTGGATAGCATAAAATCACCACCTCTTCTGCAAAAGAAACAATTAAATTGTTTTCTAAGGCACTGAAAAGCAAAGAAAAATAGAGATAAGACGTTCCCCAATAAAAGTTGGAAATAAAAGTTGCGAGGCGGAGGAGAAGGACAATATTTATCCAATCTGTTGTGATTGCGGTCACTCCCGACCAGTGAGGGGTGTCCTCAGGGGACTAAATTTTTCTCCCTTGACTTTTGCTGGGAAGGTGTTGATGGTAATAAAAGCGCTGCTATTTCTTTCGAAGAGGTCTCACGCCGGACCCGTTGGCGTGGAGAGAAAAAAAAAAATACCCGAATATGAATATTCCGTAATTTATTCCGATACGCCTATTAGACGTTCTGCCTACCCCTCTCCCCACACCCTCCCCGCCCAATGGAATTTTTTGTGATAGCCTTCCCGTGAAGAGTTTATTTTTAGGGGCGTGTTTTTATACACCTGGCGTACTTGGCTACACCTGGAAGCTCAAAAGTTTCTTGGCGGAGCGGGCACTTATTAGCGGCAGAACTTTAGCCATACACAAACAAATGTGAATTTCATACTGTAACATGTATGGAGCATCACATTCTGATCAAAGACCCACATCTAACACTCATGTGGAACAGTTAGTAGTTCTGCAGTCGCTAATGCACTCGCATGGCTAGAATATACCTCGCACAGAAACATCGTGCAACGTCTGATATATTTGCAGACAAAGCCTCCTCCTCTGTCGATTGAACAATATCAATTACGTTTTCTTTTGAAGGGAAACATGGTGGTCTCGAGAAATTTTTGCCCGCAGGCAGGCTGTACAAGCGTTTCTCTGGTCACCCGAGCACAAGCCGTGGTCATGGCGGCCCCTTAGGCCAGTGGTGTCAATAAAAGTTTTTATCTCTCTCTCTCTCTCTCTTCTGGGCATCACGCCTATGCGGCCTTTATATGCCATCCCATACGCGAATTCAACCGGATAAATCCATCTACATTCACCTACACTATACGGAAGGATTACTGTACAATCTCTTACTTCGTTTTAAGCCCAAAAGGGGCACTAATATGCTTCACCCATGCTGCAAAAAGAGGAGCGCTGCCCAGCCAGGAACGTAATGGCTTGCGGGGACCGACCCAGTGTTGCGCATATCTGCCGAAGGGGACGCTAGGTGTCACGCGCTCCGTGTCACCCTCTGGGTGCTGTCCGGTGCCTATGCCATTTTTCTTGTTGCAAGTCATATCGTTGAACATAATAGTATCCCTAAGTCTGTAATTTATACAGACTCTTTGAGTGTGGTGCATGCATTGTCATCCACAAAGTCATCCAAAAACTACGTCATCAATCTTGTTCTAAAGACCATTATCTCTGCTTATGCCTCAAATCTTGAACTGACTTTGTGTTGGGTACCTGACCACTCTGGGATAGCCAGTAATGAGACCGCGGATCAGATGGCCGCTGCTGCTGTACATACCAACAGTACCTTACACTGACCTCAAGCCACACATCAGAAAGCACCTTTGCAATATCTGGCAAGCAGACTAGAATACACAGACACAACGTTACACTTAATAAAACCACGCTCAGGACCACACATCACCGACACACACAACGGACACACCGAAGTGGCCTTAGCAAGGTTACGGATAGGCCACACACTTGTAACGCACTCCCACCTGCCCACTAGATCACCAAACCATGTGCAGCAAGTGTGGAGAGGGCCTGTCCGTAATCCAGGTACCCATTGAATGCAAGGCACTTGACACAACGCGACGCAAACACTTCCCACGACTATACAGATTACGCATACCACTACACCCAGCGTTTTTTCTGTCTGATGATCCCATTTTTCTGTCAAACGAGTTTTTAAATATTTAGCAGAAGTAAAATCTTTATACCTAATTTCATACCCCGCATAATCATAACCTGGCCTTCTACACCAGCCATCCTCATTGTATTTTACAGATTTTGCTTTCATTCTTGTTGAGCGATTTTAGTCTTTGTCTTCATCCCTCATACATAACCACTGTTTTGTCACTCTTTTCCCCCAGTTGGCCTTGCACCATTAATATCCAACCATCATCATCATGTCTTCAAAATGGCAGATGTAAGGTTGTTTAAAAGTAATCCTCCTTGGCAGTCAATGAGGTGGAAATTGTTTCTCCACAAAATTGTTTCCCTGGCAGTGCAGTTAAAAATAGCTTATGCAATCTTTTTTTTACCCAACTGGCCAAACCATTACCGATTTTACAGCAAAGCTTTCTACCTTTACCAGCCAACGGCTTCGTTGTGTGTGCCACAAGAAACTTCCAACCAGGCTATATAAAACTAAGGCACTGCCAGGGATGGAACCTGGGCCCGAAGAGAAGCAGAGCAAGAGCCCGCCATCTTAGCGACTAAGCTACACCCACACGTGGAAACAGGGGAGACACATGCTGGTTTTGATTCAGCTGCTAGGGAGGGGGAGCATGCTTTTTGGAAGCGCCACATGAAACCAGAGTGAGGGGAGGCAGTGAAGGCGATGACGCACCGCCCTCCTCCTCACCCTTCGAAAGACGCTCCTCTCCGTTTTTTTCCGACGCACGGCCGGGCTAGAGCGGCGGCGTCCGCCGCTCTAGTCCAACCGTGGCCGACGCTCCTGCGTTCGGGATTCCACCCCTGCAAATCCCAGGTAAACCTGGGCCCAAAGAGTAGTGAAGCGAAGCGAGAGCCCGTCGTCTTAGCGACTAAGCTACGCCCACACATGGAGACGGGAAGACAGACGCTGGTTTTGATTCAGCGGCTTGGGAGGGGGAGGGCGCTTTTTTAGTGCGAATCCGAGGTAACGGCTGGCAGAATCTCTGGTTTCACTCTTTGTAGAGTCACGTGTGTGAATTCAAGTGACGTCGCTTGGGCAATTGTTGTGGGTGTCGTTTAAAGCTTTGCTTTCCAACCACCTTCACAGCGTAGATTGGAGCCATTTTGTATAATATATTTAGAACATTCAGAATTTCGGCATAGTTTTCACATTTTTCTGGTGAGGAATGATTAATTGATTGATTGTGGGCTCTAACGCACCGAAGCTACACCTGCGCACCGTAGTTTAGGGCTCTGAATTAATTTTGACCACCTGGGGATCTTTGACATGCGCCAAGATCTCAACACACGGGCGTTTTCACCTCCATCAGAAAAGCAGCCACCACGCCCGGAATCGAACCCACATCCTTGGGCTCAGAAGCACAGCGCCTTAGCCACTGAGCCACCGCGGCGGGTTCTGGTCAAAAAAGAAATGCGGCAAAGGCAAGAGTTCATACTGAATAGAATGAAATTTAAAAAAAAAATGGCATACAGTTAAATGAACCAGGAGTGCAAAAAACAACCGCAGGAGCTGATCCGATTGTCAAACATAGCTGCACCATTGCTATGACATTGCACTTCTCATTTATGGTGCAACACTTTTAGAACTTCTCCTTACTTCTTTTCATGGTGTATTCACAGTCTGGTCTTTTTTGCGCGCTCTTATTTGGGTGCCAAGGAGCTGTTCGGCAGCCCCTGTAACAGACCCCACGCTGCCCCGGTGTGCAATTTCATTATAACCATGCCCTTTCCTCTTCAGTAAGTATGGTGCCAACATAAACCCAGCATACTTCAGCAAAAAGTGTTTATTTGAACGCAACAAAGACAAAAAGAGAGGTGTTATAGGTGAACGGTAAAAGTGTTGGGGCTGATCCCCATATGTGACTGACAAATAAATGCATTTCATTTCTCCAACCTAAATATCCGTGCATGCACACGCACTAAAATTTGAAGATTACTTGAGAAATCATAAGGGAATTTCGTGCCTTAAGAAACC
Organism: Haemaphysalis longicornis; assembly: GCF_048455015.1. Lineage (NCBI taxonomy): Eukaryota > Metazoa > Arthropoda > Arachnida > Ixodida > Ixodidae > Haemaphysalis > Haemaphysalis longicornis. Next base: position 20,914,931 of record NW_027526460.1, on the reverse strand, counting down.
CTACCTGAGTGACCATTGGCAGTCCAAGCAGAAACTGAAGGAGGACCGTGAAGAAAGCAAGGAGTGTTCTCCGTTTGATGAGGTGCGGCCATTGGTCAATAATGCCAGCGACTACCGCTTCCGACGTACAAAACTGTAAAAGAGGGTGTTTCAGTACAATTGTGCAAGTACAAAACAGCGGAGTGGTTGCTTCTATGCATGTCAGTATTCCCGGGCAAGACACAGCAAGAAACGGTCGTCTGCCATGTGTCTATTCGTTTCGTTGAAGAAAGCGGATATGCCAAGGCCGGTTTGCTCACTTGAGCTTATTGAGCACTAAATAATGTCAAAAACAATGTCTAATTGTCTACCAAATGGGAGTTTAGAGTGCGCAAATCAATTCCTTTACTTGTTTCCGCCAACATCAGCACATTCTCTCGTGAGAAACAAGAGGGGTTGAAAGAACAGTTCCCTTTTTCCTGTCCTGCTCTTATGATCTGGTGACATGCTTGCGAAGACCCACTGGCAAGTCTACAAAGACGTTGGCTGATTGATTGATTGATTGATTGATTGATTGTGACTGACTGACTGACTGACTGACTGACTGACTGACTGACTGACTGACTGACTGACTGACTGACTGACTGACTGATAATGAGGTTTTAACGTGCCGACGCTACACAGGCAATGAGGCGCGCTGTAGTGGAGGGCTGCAGAGTAATTTTGATCACCTGGGGATCTTTAACATGTGCCGAAATTTCGAACGCACAGGCATTTTCGTTTTTCGCCTCCATCAGAAAAGCGTCTACAAAGAGGCATTCAGTGTATTCTGAAAGCAACTGAGAAACAAGTTTGTACCGACATACTAGCATGCCTGCCTTGGAAATACATTCCGCTTGGCGACAGCAGCTCGTTGATAAAGGACAAACTTGAAGAAAGGTAGAACAGCCAAAGGTTGTGTTTTGCCCTGTACGATTTGCGCCACCTCTAGTCGCAAATGTCGATGTCAGTAGTCTTTAAAGGCCACTGATAAGGCAAACCTACATACTTAGTCGCAAATGTGGGCGATGGATATTACAATACTTAGTGGGTAGCTTCCAAGTTGTGAGAAGCAGTGGCCCTACCTGTCTACAAAAATTTCGAGGAGGATACGTCTGCCCTTATTCATTATCTGGTTAAATCTAAACAAAGGAAGGAAGGACTTCTGCTGAAAACAAACACCAATGAAGCTATAAAATGTTGGATCATTATGAGAAAATTAATCGCTCATTTTCCCGTCGCGTCTCTGTCGACAGGTTAAGAGCATGTTGGCCATTTTCAAATTGTGCCTAAAACAAAGTGAGCAAAAACTGTAGAACAGGTGACCATTCAGAATAGAAAGGCCTGTACCACATCAAATCACTTTGTAATTCGGCCACAGCGACGTAAGGGTTGCTCTCTCACTCACTCACTCACTCACTCACTCACTCACTCACTCACTCACTCACTCACTCACTCACTCACTCACTCACTCACTCACCCGTAAGTCACCATATATAGTTATCCACCAATACAGCTTCGCTGGTTTTCCGCCTTCACATGGCTGTAAATGTTCTAATGCTTCCGGTTTGGCAATTAAAAAGGTGAAAAACCTAATTTGAAGCCTGTATTTATGACACAGACCAGACTCGCCAACCGCTTCTTTCCGAGAATTGTCAATGCCGTCTGCAGGTGTAGATGCCAAAAAAAAAGAGGGGCTGTACCAGCACTTACAACATGGTGGCATCTGCTGCCATCGTGTTGTATATGTTGGTCGATCCTTGCTCTTCCTCATCTCCCCCGTTCTTTCTTTTCTGCCGATCAACACAGTATCCATCACCTTCTTTGGGTCTGCAGTGGACTCGCCACTGAATGTCACCGGTGTTCACCTTCTTATGTAAACCACCCTATGAATATCGATAACCCCTCTTGGTGCGCGATCGATTTTCCCCTTGGCTCAGGTGTTGTGAAATTGCCTGAAAACAGCAGTGGTTCATGTACGGGGCACGTGAATGCCAGAAGATTCGTTCAGGGACACTCATTTCCTCTTTCTATCCCCCTTTCCTCTACACTCACCGTATTCACTCAACTCCCGGTATGTGTGAGCGATGACGTATTTGTGTTCTGCCCCATGCCTTCTTTAAGAAAGGGACAGAATTTGCAAGAGGGTTCCCATTACTGACAACAATTTCCACTGCCTCAGGTCCCAATCCGTGCTGCTTACACTGTCGTGAGTGTGAGTGCGTGGTTCAAGCTACTGCTTTCCACGACACACAGGAGACTCTTTGTTTCCAAGGCAACTAGAGGGCTGGCAAGGCATTGCTCATTTAGTGCTCAACTCGGTAGCGCTACTAGTGTCTCGTTTTTAGGGGTTTAATTTATGGTGACGCTAATGTTTTGGGTGAGCGCACCTGGCTGTTGATCCCAAGACAGAGCAGCATAATGAAGAACAGTATTGACCAGACGGTTGAAGCTGGCATTCGAGTGACGACCTCAGGATACACGAGAAACGCCAGGCCTGGCCCTGGAGAGGTCAAACAAAGGACGGAGGTACGTTAGTCGCGAAAACAATAGCTCCCCCAAACCGCAAGCTGATGCAATAATATGTCTGCTGATTGCTGTCTGATCAACCTGAATGGTTTAGCAATGTTTGCTCAGAGCAGAAAGAGCTGCTTCATAATGCTCCCAGCTGTACCGCATGCCACGAAAGCAGACACGGCTACCGAATGGAAATAAAGAACATAGACGTTGAAGTCCTCGGTTCATCAGTTATCTTACCTAACCAACACTGAAAGCTGATCGTGTACGATGATGGTTCGAGCAAAGGTTGTTTCCATGCGCAGCACTGTTAAGGCATGCATGTGAGTTGCGTTAATGAAGGACGAAATGGATGGTATGCGTGGATCTGTGATGAAATGATGATCTTTACTTTAATTGTAATAATTCAATTCATCAATTATAATAGGTCATCGGGCTCTTTAACGCAATTCATCCTCTCCTCTTGAGGGAAAAAATCACAATTGCTAAGTACGGTGGACAAACGTGATAAACAATGACAAATTGAGGGGGATTGCGCTTTTCTGTCTACACTGAAGATGAACACTTGAGGGGCTCCATTCGTAGCTTCGCCGTATGGATCCCACAACTTCTTCTAAGCTTGTTTTTAAGTTTTTACTTATCAGTTTTCATAAACACCTTTACACTGTCTGCTTTTTCTTTAATTTGGCGCTCTTTGCCCGTTGTTGGACTTTGCGCCACTGAACCCATAATTGTCATTATCAAAAACGTAGGAAGCAAGATGACATTAAATGAAATGACAATACAAAAGGGATGACATTTACCTGACTTTACTACGTCGCCCACCGATTTTTCAGCTATGTGGGCCATGTGACCAAGCATGGAGAATATTACTGTTCCAGCTAGGAGGCTCGTCATAGGGTTGACCGTGCAAACAATCGCCGAATCCCTGTGGACAAAGGATATCTCTTTTTTAAATGCTAGTTGACATTTTCTCGAGGAAGCCATCACCTAATTAACCATGAGGCTGAGCAAGGGAGTGAGCAAGTGGGTGAGCAAGCAAGTCGGCATTCCTAGCAACCTCAACATTTGTCTAGCAACTGCCTGTTTTTTTTTTCTGTTTATGTCAAGTTCCAAAAAGTTACACTGATTATTGGAGATTATTTATTTGCTTCGTGGATTTTTGATAATATACAAAACCCCGAAATCTCACTCTTATCAGCAAGAGTGGTGGCTGAGCGGTAATAATTCCCATCTCACAACCTGTGGAGGGTGTGTTCGGTTCCCAGTACTGCCCAGTTCGTTGTATTTTGCAATTCGTATGAGCTCAAATCGTCAGGCGTCTACTCTTGAACTTCCGAGAATGTGAAGATTGGGTGTGCACTGCTAAGTGGATTCTACCTCTAAAGAAGTGTGGAGGGTATGGGTATGCCACGCATGGTTTCTCTGCAAATCCAAAGGCCTCTAACTAGCTAACATTTGTTTTTGCTGCTTTGCTCTGCTACAGCAAGGAAAGGAGGATGTACAGTTGAATGTTAGTTTTAGGAAATAAAATTTTATAAATATGTTTAACGAATATATTTGAATTTCCTTCCCCCTCCCCCCCTCCCCCCTCCCTCCCCCTCTTCGTTGCCCATTTTTTGGCTTAATACTTTTTTCGATTTTACAGAGTTCTTTATAAACGTGAAGAGAAAAACAGCTTTGGTCAGTCTGAAAAAGCTAGCTTGTTGCAACTCACTGATCAGTTCAATTCCAATCACAGAAGACATTTTTTAGCTGATGAAATGCGAGCAATATTGAAATACTTTCGAATTTTCCGCTGCAGTGACGTATTATGGGCAGGCTAGATGTAATATGGTCCACCACAAAAAAAACAAAGTTATCAGTGTGCTAATTGCACATTAGCATTCAAGTGATATGATCAAATCGAACTAAAGGTCCTACTACAATTGCCCAGTCTTTTTTTCTTGGCGGTGACTTAGGCCGGCGGCTCTGAATCGCACTGACAAATTCTGTGACAACTGGAGAACTCGCCAGAAAGCGGCTGGGAGTCGTTACTGCTTCGCATGTTTTCTTTAATATGTACCTCTGTTATTTGTTTAAAGTTTGCGATAAAATCGGCACTGTTGTTATTGGCACAACGCAGATTTGTATTTACAAAACTTGTATTTTGTCTTCATGGCCCCTTTAATGAAACAATTCACTGCTCCCTGTGACTTCATTCAATCTAAGTTTCTTCAACAACGGGTTCTGACCTGAAGAGATCTTGATGAAATGTGTTGTAGCTACCCAGCGTCACCAAAGAGGAGAGGCCAATGCCAAAGGTATAGCACACCTGAGTTCCCGCGGCAATCCATACCTGAGCATACGGGGGGAAAGGAAAAGTGCCCGCATGAAGTTTGCATTGTTCAAAAAAGAAACGCCGTGAATAGAGCAACGCCTTTTCCAAATAATAGTTCATTAATCCAATTCACGTAGCGTTCTCACCTTTGGTTCGAGCAACTGGCTCCAGTCTGGAGTGACATAAAAGAGTAAGCCACTGGATGATCCCACCAAGGTAAGACCCCTCACAAGGAGAGTAAGAAGGCAGATGTAGGGAAATATGGCAATGGCCCGGACTATCTGGAAAGGAGGAAACGTGCTTGTTACAAATAGCGTCAAGCATGCTTTCTACAGAAGAGGCTTCACAAGCTAATTATTTCCAGCACCCAACCAACAGATAGGCTCGGGGCACACTTCACTACTCCTGTGCCTCCTTCGTTTGTCACCACTGATATAAACGCAGTCTCTTGGGGGCAAATGCACCAGGGACAACACATTTTGGAGTTTTTATGCACCGAAATTTAATTGATACACTTTTATTGTCCTCTTTCTACCATCAACATTGCCGAATACAGTCCAGCCCGCTTGTAATGAACACATCGGGTAACGTAAATCAGTTAGTTATATCCGTTTTTCGCTGTACATATCCGGACATAAAATAAATATTGTATACACATGGTAACGAAAAACGAAGATTTTGTTCGTTATAGTCGGGCTTTCGTTAAAACCGGGTTCGCTATAAAAGGGGATATTATACTCTCTAGCGCCCCTCCGATCGTACTTCTCCTCGTCCACTTCACCATTTCCGTCTGAGTACCCCTCCCTTCTCTTCTCTTTCCTCCTGTCCTATTCCCTGAGCTCTTTCTATCCCACTTTCCCTCTACACTACTCTTCCCCTCACAATTGGGTAAGTAACCCACTAGCGATCAGGCTTGCCAGTACCATTTTTGGTTGATTCAAGGGAAAGACAGACCAAATTTTCAAGTTCACGCAGTGCAAGAGAGGCTATCTGTTTTATAGCATTGTTGGGGTCGTCGCATGCGCAACAGCAGCGCACTGGACTGCCGCCTGACGCTTAGGGTAGCTCTCACCGCAGTTCATGGTGGCTTGGTAACCAGAAATCAAATTGCTCATCCTGAGCATCTAAAGCTTCTTTTTAGTCCGCCATACTACAGTATATAGCTAGTGTTCATTATGTCGTTGGAGTGAAGAACAAAGTAGCTTTGCCTCGTCCACTGAGATTGTAATCAAAGGAAAATTGCGACGATATAGCAAGTGCTTGCAGTGGAACAATCGGGGATGAACAAAAGCAGTCACGGGAACGTTACCAGTAAAAAGTAACAGCATTACAGTTACCTAAGCCAAAGAAGTGACTCAGTTACAGTTTCCGAATGTAGATTGTTACAGTTACTGTTAAAAGGTAACGTCGTTACTTTTTCGTTGCTGTATAAAACTAGTAGAGGAGGACGCCGAAGGGTTGATGGACGTGCATCACGCGACGTGTGGGCGTGGCCTCGGCATACTGCCCCCCCCCCCCCCTTCACACTTTCGCCATACTTTCATCCTCCGCTTTCTTGCGGGCTCATTCGGTGGCGTCTTTGTTCTCTCGGTTATCTCGTAGCGCATCGCCGCTGGGGAGCGTCTCTGTCTGGCCGCCTCGGCGTACCGCCCTCCCCCTCACACTTTCACCACAGTTTTCTCCACCGGTGTTCGATCTTCGGTGTTCCCTTCATTCGCTCGGTTATGAGGCCGGCGACGCCACCAAACCACCGCAGCAGACCCTTAAGTGCTACGCACTAAAAGCAACAAGGTGACCGTCATGTCTCGATAAAGTTCAAAATCTTGAGCTCCTAAACACCGCTGTGCTCTTCGTTATGTAGGCACCACCGCAACTGAGGCAGCGCATAGTCGGTAAAGCGGCAGTTCAGTTGCGACTAGAGCCAGCGAACGCTTCTGTCTCTTTTCAGTTCATCAACCTTTTTTTCTGTGGGCACAGCTCCGTGTGAGCAGTCTGCGTGGTGGAAGCTTCAGGCTTCGATTTTAGCGGTAAATCTCAACTATCATGGTGACACGCCGTGTCGTACGCTCGTCGAGACTCTTAACAAATTCAAGCAGGGAGACTTGTTGCGGATTAATAACAATGCTGTTCTTGTGATATTTGTTTGATTGGAAATTCGGTTATAATTGGATTTTTGCGGTCCCCACGGACTTCGTATTACCGGGAGTCAGCTGAACCAAGAAAAATCCTGCAGGGCACTTTCTTTTCTCGTCTTTTTTTTACTGCACTTATACAAGACTATTTATACTGGCGATGGCGAAGTAGGATCATTACCTTTGCGCTTTCATGGAGACCTTTCCATATAACAATGAACACGATGAACCACGAGACTAGGAGATAAAGGGCCAGTTGTGGACGCACGGTTCCTGTCTCATGCAGTCCAGAAGAGATGCCCAATACGTGGTTCCTGAAAGGGCAACAAGCAAAACTTACTGAATGTGTAAAAAAGAAATCAACGCGACAACACAGCATGGTGCACTGCTATCCTGCAGTTTTCTATGGGGGGTGAGAAAAAATCAAAGCTTAGTTTTTACGTCAATGATCCTGGAAAAACGTGCACTGGGACACCATGGAAATGTGCACAGTGATTACACCAACTTCGACAGGTAAGAAATACAGTGCCATTAAAACTGCTGCCAATGAAGGCTTTCTTTTTCGATTTCCAATGTTGGCCCGAGGCATTTCGTTGTCACTGCGCACACCTATACGTGTGTCTTCAGCTGTTGCAAACAGGTGCACGCACCGCATGCCACTGCGTATACATGTGTTGTTTCAACTGCACGGGTACTAGCATCATCTTTTCAGTCAGTGAAATGCTTCTTCACTGTTTAGTTGCCATCTTAAATAGCAGGTCAAAGTCACTGTCAGGCTGTCCTCCCTCCAACTCAAGTATTCTCACTGTGTCCTGCTATTGTGCATCCTCACAGTGGCCATGCCACGCGTGTACGGTTTGGGTGGATTTCGCATATACGAGCGCAACATCCCGGTTGTCCCATCCTCTACTCCGGTGACATTAATGCTCCTCACCCTGCCTTGGGCTATGACATAGCGAGTGCACGAGGTTCAGATCTCCTCAAGATCATGGAGCATGCTCGCTTCACTCTACCTAAAGACGAGCTGCACTCAAATTTTCCTCAACGTAAAAATAATGTCATCTAATAGTGCACATAAAAAGAGTGCTAACTGCAAAACACTACGTTTTAAACAGGAACGTGGGCAACGCAAACGGCTCGTGAAGATTGGCATTTTCGGAACCACAACTGGAAGAAAAGGCGACCATTACCGGCGGCCGGACGTGACGTAGGTGATGGAACGGAAGCGGGGTGCCGGTGCCGATGGTCGCTCGCAGCAGTCTCCAAATGCGCGTGGTGGTGTCACGTTTCAAACTTTTATTTCTACAGAACTTCTGCTAACATTTTGCTGATGCTAAGGAAGTTAGGCGAAATTGCGACTTCGTGATGCTATCAACCGAGATGTAGTGGGCTGTCGGAAGTGGTTTTTTTTTGCCTTTGGAATACTTTCCGGAGCAGCAATCCCTGGCATTGGTAGTAAAAAAGCAGGACCAGATTTACAACGCTGTTTGCTCTATGGTATCGAAAAGCAGCTTAGCCGGCGCCTTGGCTATCAACCCGTTTCTTTTTTTTTTCTTGTTTTAGGGCTCGGGCTGTCAGCGCCTGATGTCGTCGTCGTAACCGTCGTCTCATGTAGTCACGCTACTAAAACACTGGGGCACGCGTTTACGCATCGCGCTAGAATGTAACGCGTATTTAAAAAAAAACACCGGGACGCTGGAACGCTTCGTAACGCGTACTAAAAAAAAAAAAACAACACCGGGACACTGGTTTACGCCTCGCGCTAGAACGCTTCGTGCTTCAAAGACGAGAGTTTTACAGCAAAGCTGTATACCTCTGCCCCCCAATGGTTTAATCTCCGTTGGCAAAAACGCCAAGGCACCGAGAATACACTTATACACTGCATGCTTCACCCTCCCCAGGTTTCACGTTAGTGGAGGTGGCCCAAAATTTTTCGCTCTCTCGCTCACGGTTCCCACCTTCTTTGTTGCTTACCATTCAGTTTTTACCTTACATTGCATTCTGTTTTGGTGCTGTACAAATGCGAAAAGGTTTCAGAGCAAGGACCAAATGGCGCGTTCCAAACTGCGCAGTAAGGTGCCGGCACGTGCGGAATGAAAAGCAAGCACACAAAAAAAAAAATTGGCCGCATATCTGCTCCTTCCATTGCAAATGTCGTCAAAAGACGATAGTCTCTATCGACTTTTGCCAAGTAAATGCCTCCCTTCGCTTCCCCGCTCACCTCTCATGTTGTTCCTGTTGCGTCGCGCTCCTCCCAAGGTAAATACGCCAAAGGTTTGCTTAAATCATTTTAAATTTCCAACGTTCCACTGCTCCAAACCGGGTGTCTCGATGCCAACGCTGCCGTACGGCGAAGACACGTGTGAATCGAGGCGCCCTACTTCAACGTTTATAGAACCGCGTTTCCCTAGTCCACGTGCGTTCCAAGCAGAACGTGGAACCTATCTAGTGGAACCTTTCATAACTTTTGCCACTTGATTTCTTCAAATGCCGCCAGAAGCTATATGGCGCGGGCGACAGCAGGCGACGGCGGAGTGATATTTTTTTCTTCAGTTGATGAAGTATTTAATCTTACCAAAATCAAATATGTACGATTTTTTTATAAAGGAACGCTGCAAATATCACTTCTGTATTAATTTGTTGTCTTATATATGCGTAATGTCTTGTTGTTCTTCAACAATATTGAGAAGTCTGAACATTACACCGGACTTAGACGGGCACATTTAGCTGTGACTATATAAGACTATTACTTTGGCCGGGTGGCTGAATCGAGTCACAGACAGACAAACGGACAGACAGACAGACATACAGACATACAGATCGACCAAAAATTCCCCGCATTTCCCCGAGGGGAAGAATGTGAAAGTGCGAATGCAGGAGTTGAATTTGCGCGGTTCGGTAATGTTCGCGAAAGAGAGATCACACACACACACACACACACACACACACACACACACACACACACACACACACACACACACACACACACACACACACACACACACACACACACACTACAAAGAAAGAAAGATGCATTTATTCACAGACACCTATTTGTGTTGTCGTTTTACTTGATTGCTAGAGCGGATCTCAGCTTTGAAATTTCGTGTCAGTACTCCTTTAAGCGGGTGCATTAGCCCTTCTCACGCCCGATTCCTGGCCAATCCCCCACGTGGGTATGTGCCATGTCAGCGGCCAGGCAGCGCGCGCCCATCTCCCCCCGTTGCCAAGGAAGACGAGGAGATTCCTGGCCAATCCCCCACGTGGGTATGTGCCATGTCAGCGGCCAGGCAGCGCGCGCCCATCTCCCCCCGTTGCCAAGGAAGACGAGGAGCGCGTGCACCCGCAGCTGTTGCTATGTGGACGGACGGCGGTCACCGGAATTCAGGGTCGCTTATAAATTGCATTCGCACTTAAAAGAAAACTCCCACCTCCCCTCGCGGGAACCCCTGTGTAGATGCGACGCATAGGCGGAGCGGCGAAGGGACCGCGTTTTATAGCGCACATAACGTTGAGGGGACTGCGTAAGCCGGTCCCAGTCGATGACGACGTAGGCGTACTTGTAAAGCGGCGTGGACTCTAGGTGTTTGAGCCAAGCGTGGATGTTGCTTCGCCGGAGAACGGCACACCGGTTATATGCGCAGCGCGCCCGAAGGAGAGGAAACCACGGACGAGAGAGTACTGCACATGCGCCGGCCCCAGCGCATCTGCCGCGGCTATGACGCAACACAATCCAACACAATCCACTTTAATCCAATCCAATCCTAATACAATCCAATCCAAGCCAAGCAAAGCCAATACAATCGAATCCAATCCAATGCCCCTCGCGAGAGAGTGTTCGCTATCGGAGAGGAGAGGGGGTGAGCGGCGGAGAGCGCAGCTGGCGCGGCGAGGAGAATGGGGGAGGGGTGGACAACGCCGACGACGACAACGACGACGACGCCGGAGGGACAAGGCGAGTGAATCAGATGCTCTGCATCTAAAATTTCTGGGTTTAAGTAGCCCAAGAAAGACTATCGTCTTTAAAAACCTCCCACTCGCGCTGTTTCAGGCAGGGGGTGCGCAAGCACTGCGAAAGCGTATTTGAAATGCGTTGGACAAACCTCCGTTCAATTCATCAGGTGGGGAGCGAGACAGGGTGGCGATTGGCGCGATGGGTGGTAGCAGTGAGCGGATAACGGCGCCACAGCCCATTATCAATTTATGGCGAATCACTGCTCTGCATTTCCAACACCTTTCAAGTTGAGTGGAACGGCTGTAATTTTTTTCTAGCTATGCCGCCATGCCCGGAAAAGTCCTAAAACCAGTCGAACACCAATCCTCACGACCTGCTTTGGAGTGAGCTGGAAGCCGAGCGGCGAAAAAGGAGAGAACAGAGCGTGGTGAGCGCGCAGTCGCTGACCTTGCAAACTGAGCAGCCAGCGTGAGATAAAACGAGTTGCTAGTTTCTTGAAAGTTGGGTTCAGAAACCAACCGTGCGTTCACGAGCGCCGATTGAAAAGAAAAAAAAATTAGCGCCACCATCATCATCACGAACAGCATCCTGCCTTCATCATCATCAGCGATGCGTGGCCCCGAGCACGAGCCGAGCCACGCAACAGATCGAACATGACTGCTCGCCTGGTCGGTCGCATCTCCACGTCCCAATTCCTACAGATTCAATGCCGTTGTTCGTGCATTGACGTGCGATAGGCGCATATGGTCGGGCAGCCACGTCTGAGTGGAGGAGCGACTCGTGCGACGCTGCGAGGAATTTTCTGAAGGAGCGCGTAAAGACGCACCAGTGTATTTTGCTCCAGAAGCTGACTGGCCCCCCGCCCCAGCTGCTGCCTGACCTGAGGACAAAGTACGGGAACTCCGTCAAGTCCCTCAAGGCTTTCCTGCGGCAGTTCCCGAAGGTGTTTGCCATCCGCAACCACAGGAACGTCTCCATGCTGACCAAAAGCCGCCACCCGGCTTCGTCGCTTACCGGCAGCGTGGAGAGCCCCACTGGTAAAGCATCGGACAGCGGTACGAACGAAAAGGACATCACCTGCCTGACTGATGTCAAGGTCACCGTGTACCGCATATTCATCGTTTGCGGCTTCATCTCCATCGAGTCACCCGTCAAGACTAGCCTCCACTTCGACGTTCAAGTCTTTGAGTGTGCCGACCACACCAGCCTGCCATCGTCCGGGCTGCAGGTGGGGGACAGCGCCATCTTTGACGCCAACGTAGAACCCAAAGACTGCGCAGCCAGGTTCCGATCGCCACCCGCGTCACTCGTGCCACCATGCAAAGCCTGTCATCGTCGGCTCGCCAACTTCTCCAGCAAGCGGGGACGAGCAACGCAAAATACATGCGCTACCCTGGAGCATACAAGCCGTCGTCTACCTGTGAAGCGGCTCCAGACCTATCGTTCTTCAGGTGTGAACGACGAGGTGCTCCTTCGGCTGGCCACAACAAATGAGGAGGAGATCACTGCGAAGAAGTAGAGGCTACGAGTCGTCCTCCATGACGGTGGCGTACCCACCGTTGGCGAAGACCCTTTTCCATTCCCGTCCTCAAAGCAAGATGAACCTGTTACGGTCCTGGGGAGCTCTCGCACGCAGACCATCTGGACAGCAGGAATTATTTCCGAAAAGCTGTGCATCAATTGATGGGCTTTTCAGTTGGTGGCAATCCAGCCTTCCTTCAGGACTGCTTATACGACGTAATGTTACAGTTCTCGTGTAATTCGTCTTTACCCCCCTGTTTGTTTTCCAGAAATTTAATTGCTATTTGAAGAACGTTGGAAGACGCATCTGCTCTGAAAAAAGCAAACGGGCGAAGCGTCTCATTGTGCGGTCTTTCAAATGCTGTCCACATGTGCCATTTGAATGTGAGGGAAATGCCGCTGCGATAACGTTGTTGTGAAAATATTGCAGCTTTTGAACTGGATTCCGAACTGTTGCTGCGCTGTTTTTCAATCTCTATTTCTCTCTAGTCAGTATCGGTGCTTGTGCAAAGGGCGGACTAAGCGAGACAGAGCGCGGCTTCTTTAATCATTTATATCAAGAGCAATTAATGATTGACCCTGCTACTACTAATAAATAAATGATTTACCTTAATTACCACTGAGCCCATTTCGTATCGGTGTGTGAGAAGGCATTCATGTCCAATTTCACGCCGCTGATTGATTCCTGGAGTTTCGCGTGGCGATTAACGTTTTCGAGCTTATACGTATGGCGTGTTTGTCTCGTTCTTAAGGTGTGTCTTGCTATTCACAGTACATACGCTAGCATGTTGGCTATAGACCGGAATCATCTGACGGAACTGCCCCGGTGCTCTGCGTAGCGGGAGGGTTCTTATACCTTTCACTGCCTGAGCATGGCCTCCGTGAACGCGCGCGGGGTGATCTCGGAGGCCGTGGCCTGAGACTCTTTGCCCCTCAGTACGCTTCCGAGTCCCGCTTTTGCTGTCTCCTTGCGAGTTGCCCCACGGCGCTTTCTTTCGCCAAATATTAAGAATAATGCCGACGAGGGCGGATCTAGCAGCCTGCGCCTTCGCTCGTTTTGCTGCAGCCTTCCGCTCATTTTCTCATCTGTGGTGTACTTGCGCGGAGGGCCGCGTTTCAATGCTAGAGTGGTTGCGGCCACCGACAGTGTAGAAGGTTTTAAACTCAATGGTGTTGCCAACACGTACTGCCACGCAAAGCCGCCTGGCTTGCTGCAGACAGTTGCCACCAGAATACAGAGCGCATCCTATGGAACGTGTCGCTGCCGATGAAAAATTCCCTGGTGTTGTCCACCAGCGTGTGGTTCCTTGTGTTGTGGGTTTGCCAGCCCACCTGAGGGGCAGGTTGTCATGCTCGCTGAGTCATAGAGTTTCATACTTATTAGTATGAAACTCTATGCGTTGAGTAGGTTGTGCGTTTACATTGACGTTTATAACACCGACAAGTAGAACTACATTCAAAAGCTCTTAAAGGGGCCCTGAAAGGCATTTTGAGCTAACTAAATTGACTAGCGCAATCGTTAGATTGGGTCGTCAACATCATCTGTGCCAAGTATTACTCTTTTACGAGCAACGGAAAGCTCACTTTTGTTGCAAAGTTTGTCGTTTTTTTCTCGCCCTTCCCTTCGTGTTTTTGGACGCCGCCATCTTCACATGTCTACGTCATCAATTCCCAGATGTTCGTCATGAGCTAGACATCCTGCTATTGGGCGGCTTTTTCACGCACTTCCGGCAAAGAGATGAGTCGTCTGCTCAGCGTCAGCTCGCCGGCTGATCTGCCAGCGGAGTGCCGGAGTGCTTGGACATTTTACGACAAACGAAACAAGTGTAAACAAACGCTTAACCGTTTGTATTAAATGCAACAGGGCCATAACACGACATGGATATTCTCTTACTTGAGTACGTTCCATAAAGAAAGTGTTGAAGCCCCGTGGCACTTCTTTCTTTCAATCGCAGAGAACGCCCTGAGCCGAATGCCCGGGTTTGCCGCATACATTTTATTCAACTTCCAAACAATCCAGAGATGCGTTTCGAACGAACACAACGTCACAACATGCGTTGCAAGTCCGAACCGCGATTGAAAGACGATGGTTGCCTCCTCCTGCCCCTCGTAAATTCGGCACTCACCTCGCGCGCGGTTTGCGGGGACGAAGAGCAAGTCACTTAACTCTGGCGCACAAGCCGAGATGGCTTTTAGCCACGCACACTGCACATACCCCATGCGAGGTTGAGTCGTACGCCGCTTGAGAAAGATAATCCAGACCATGGGAAGCACTATCCACCTGCAGAAGCACAACGTCGCATTTCATCGCGAAACAAAGGCGTCCACAACACACACACCATCGCCTGCTGTAATGCCAAACGCATCTCGCACTTCCAAATGGGAGTGAGTGATATGCCTGCAGTGCCCATATGCCGCAATGTGGGGCCCCAAGCTGAACCGGGATCACGCAACCGTAACTGACATCCAGCGCGGTTTGTGCCTTGTTGCCAGGGCAACCGATGTTTGATATTGTCAAAGAAATGGTGCTCGCTCCAGCGCTAGAAAGCTCAGAGCTGCGGCGGAGCATGTTTTGCCAACGTTGCCACTCTCCACCACGCGTCGCCCCAAGCTGAACTGGCGTTTTGTGCACGGGTTCTGTATCGGTTTAAAATGTCTTTTTCACATGCCGCCGCCAGGAATTACCACCGCCACAAAATAAGACCCGGCACCAGCGGGGCCACATCTGATACGGCGCTTTTTGGATAAACAGTGCGCTGTGCATCCAAGGGAGCGAGCGCAGGATCCTCCCCGCGCGGCTGCGAGTTCGCCGCCGATAAAAAGTCGCGTGCCGCCGATAGCAAAGTTCTGCAGCAACGTACACCGCGAAAGGGCAAGGCCAGGCCGCCGCACACATGGGACCAGATTTTTCGTTCGCTTTTCCAGCCTTGAGCGGAGTGCGGGATTCATGGTGTCAACAAAGCTTGTCCGTAGCAGACGGCTGTGTGAGCAGCGCAATAGCGGAAGTACGTCACCGCGGAGGAGCGCAGCATCATGGGAGGGAAGGCTCGCTCGCCGTCAACAGCGGAGAGTAAGTTGAAAGGAGGAGGAAACGCGGCGCGACGATAATGCGCGGTTTTTGATTTACGATTTCTTAGCTAATACTCATCGCTTCAACAAAATTCTTGCGGGAGGAGATTGCTGATACATTGCTTTATTTGGTTACATGTACATCCACGCATCGGCGGAAGGTATTTCAGGATCCCTTTAAAGCGAAGATTTCGTTAGTTTTTCAATCGGCTTCGCGGGGTGAGGGGAGCTTCTGTTGCTGCTTTTTTTTTCTTATATAATCTTCTGGGGGAACTCATCCGTGCATGGGCGGCGGTCAGTCATGAACTATGTTTGCTGTGTATCATGCGTGCAGAATCCTTTGTGAATATTCGACAATAACTTTCACCTCGCTTCACATCAAGGATCGAATTGTAAAAAGGCACTGAAACGCGAAAAAGTTAGCTATCTACCGTGGTATGCCAATTTTACCTTCTAAATGTGCAGTTCAATATAACATGTATACTTTCAGGTAAACTAAATCTAACAATAAAAAGTAAGTATTTTTGTTTTAGATTGAAAACAGTGTAATTACCATATGGCTGTGGAGCAGTTTCGTTAGCTTTCGCACTTCGCGAAGACGACGGCCCATCTTTGTGCGGATATATTTGTTGACACGAGCAAGGCTGGTTTTAGTTCACTTGGCGAGGGAGGTAAAAGTCGCACAGATGTTTATACCGGAGCGTAGAACAACTCAAGTTTGGCCGTCCAACTTTTGGAAATGTCTAAAGTGGAGGTGGCTTGGGGCCAGCCAAGGTACAGCAAATATTGCCCGCAGGAGTGCAAGGGTTCAATGATTTAGGAAAGAATTCTGTGGCATATTCTGTGGCATATGCAATAGGAATTATAAGAATTCTGTAATAGGAAAGAATTCTGTGGCATATGCAATAGGAATTATAAGTCAACAGGTAAGTGCGCGTTTTGCGCTATTGTTATGAGTTAATAAATGAATTAATTTATTCATACAGAAGAGGTCGAACGCTTCATGTTGGGGAAAGGGAAGGGGGAAAAAGGGGAAAAAGCTGTGGAGGAGGGGTGGAAACGGCGAAGAAATTGCATGCCATTGCCACCTTCAACACCCAGTCCAAGACTTTGTTTTGGGTTGTAGGCGTTGAGCTATGGCAGCCTCCGACTGCTCAGACGTAGTTATTTGGATGCATTTATGAGGGAGCCGTCTGGGAATCCCCGCATTAAGTGTTGCCTATTGATAACTAACCTACTCAAGTTGCATATTCAAGTAATGAGACGCATAAGCTTGATATCTAGGTCACGTTTTGACCTTGAAAATGAGGCCTGTTATTGACTAATCTACTCAGAATTCTTATCCTGGTTGGAGATATATAGCCTTGAGGTCTGAATCAAGTTTTGAACGGCGTGTGACTTTGGTGGGGTTCACATGCTAATAACACACGCACGCACGTACGCAGGCACGCATGCACGCACGCACACACACGCACACGCACTCGCACACGAACACGCACACCCACCTTGCCGTTCGTTTTCCAATTCCTCGAGCCATAGAACGCCTCGTGCTTATAAGACACGTTACCCTCGGAAGTTTTTGTTCTGGGAGGTCAAAAAAAATTGTTCCTGCGTGGCGTGCGAACTAAACTTTTAAAGAAGGGCGATGACCCCGCGCCGGCGCCGGTGCCCGCGGAGGCCGCAGACGCGATCGCG
Organism: Haemaphysalis longicornis; assembly: GCF_048455015.1. Lineage (NCBI taxonomy): Eukaryota > Metazoa > Arthropoda > Arachnida > Ixodida > Ixodidae > Haemaphysalis > Haemaphysalis longicornis. The sequence goes on along the minus strand of NW_027526460.1, from coordinate 20,897,704 downwards.
GAGACGCCAGCGCCATCTCTCGCCCCCGCCGCGGATCCTCCCGCGGCGAAGTGCGAGGAGGTGGCGCCGCTCGTCGGCACCTCAGCAAAGAGCAAACTGTTCGCATGGCGACGCAGTGAAACATCCCCCTCGCGAGGGGCACGATCAAATGCAGAGCATTTCCGGGGGCGCACGACGTTAAGTAGCTTTCGTTACGTTAATGTTGTTGCACTTGTGGCAACTGCTGACGAGAGAGCGCTCGTCAGCAGTAATTTGAATGAGTCAACGATATAAGGCGCGTTCGTAGCGTCCCATTCTGTGTCGGATTTGTGGCGCAGTGGGTAGAGCACCATGTACATTGCGTTCCGCCCGCAGGGTCGAGGGATCGAAACCAGGCGCCGGATAGTATTTTCTTTTATATAGTGTAGGGGGAGGGGTGCGGACAACGACGGTGCGGACTACGGCGGGACAACGCGGGTGACATCGTGAGTTACTGAAATGTTCTGCATTTAAAAGCCAGAAACGCAAATGCTTGCGGAGTTGTTAACTAACTAACTAACTAAGTAACTGACTGACTGACTGACTGACTGACTGACTGACTTACTGCAACGGCTTACTTGCACGAATGCTTTGCTCTGTGGACAGCCAATGCACTCGCCATTTGTATAAGTGCGGCACGCACACACACAGCTGGCTGGCGCCGCATCTTTTCAAAGTGCTACGAGTTGTGCCGCGCCTCCGCCAGATGGCGCCACGGGTCCCGCGACCGAGAGAAGACGCAGTGAAACATCCCCCTCGCGAGGGGCACGATCAAATGCAGAGCATTTCCGGGGGCGGACGACGTTAAGTAGTTTGCGTTACGTTAATGTTGTTGCACTTGTGGCAACTGCTGACGAGAGAGCGCTCGTCAGCAGTAATTTGAATGAGTCAACGATATAAGGCGCGTTCGTAGCGTCCCATTCTGTGTCGGCTTTGTGGCGCAGTGGGTAGAGCACCATGTACATTGCGTTCCGCCCGCAGGGTCGAGGGATGGAAACCGGGCGCCGGATAGTTTTTTTTTATATATATAGTAGGGAGGGGTGCGGACAACGACGGTGCGGACTACGGACGTCAACGCGGGTGACATCGTGAGTTACTGAAATGCTCTGCATTTAAAAATGTTTGCAGGTGGCATGTGTTCGTTTCACACATCCGCCCCGCACACGGACCACTTAGTGAAGGTCATTCGGGGAAAAGTAACTTTCCGAGAGAATCGACTGGTGGCTTGGTGGTGTCTTTATGTCCGCCCCGCACTCAGACCACCTCAAGTCCACTGAACAAGGTTGGCAGCTTTTGCGAAAGACCGGAGGGTCATGTACGTTTCTATTTGGTTTTGCTGTGGCTGAATCCATTCTTCATATGTGCGAACATAGTGTGGTTTGTGTCTCCACCTTTCTTCATCCAGCTTGTTGCGCATTCCCATATAAGGTGCTTAACGCTGGGTCTGCTGTTGTGACATAGCGTGCATGGACGGAAAGGTGGTGGCGTGGGTATGGTGCCGTCCGGTCTTTTTTTGTCAAATCGTCGCATCCAGTAAAAACTATATTTTCAAATAAAAAAGCTTTGCAAACTCGTCCCGAAGCATAGTTTGTTGGCTTTTAGTTTGTTGGCTAGTTATTGGCTAGTTGTTGGCCACTTTCTCACAAAGTCAGACGGCACTGCTCGACTCAATAAATGATTCAGCTATGCGGGCAATAACTGGTCTTCCAGCCCTCACCCCCATCCCAATACTTCAACAGGCAGCACCGATGAGCACATTTGATAAGTTAATGCATCAGCGTCGAAACGCCCTCGACCTAGATGCCGCTGCACTTGCAGCTTATATGACCGGTTCACCAGCCTCACAACTATCGAACACCACTATACGGCCCCCATGGAAGTTCCACCAAATAAGATACACGACCTGATGCCCGCATTCATCCCCGAATGGTTGGTGCTCCGATTCCGCCTTCTACGGTCGTTGCTAGTCCTTCCTTTACGTTATGTTTGTCGACGCCACTGCTTCAAATACACTCCTTCATACCGCTCTACTTTGACTATGGCTTCCGGACGTGCACCTACATTACCACGGAGAAGTGGCCAGCAGCGCAGGCAAAACTCCTTGCCATTCATCCCACACTCTATACCCCCCTGCGCAATTACTGCGGCCAACGCGCCACTCTATATCATATGGTCTGGGAGTGCCAGAATAACCCAGGCTTGAAACCAATTCCCAGGCCTACCTACGAGCAGTGGGAGAGGGAGCTTGCCAGCTCTGACCCGAATAGGCAGTTATGGCTAATACAAAGGGCGAAGACGGCGGGTAGAACCGACGGAGTCCTGGACTAAGCACGTCGCCCACCTACCAGCTCTTCAATTGAATAAAGTTTTTCCTCCTCCTTGCAGTGCGGGATGCTCAGCTACACACATCTGTGCTAATGAACCCCGCTTCACCGCAGTGTACAATGTACACTGATTCATCGGCAGCTGTTCGAGAGCTTTGTAGAACTCTTACGTACAGCGAACTTCTGCTAGAAATTCCGAACATAGTGGGCACTTACCCATGCCGTGTTCGCGTGTCATGGCGGCAACGCAACAGCCACCCTGCAATGCAGGCTGCAGATGCCGGTACGCACCCCGTGCGTGTGCAATATCCCGCTCCTCTGGAACCTTCCCCTGTGGCTGTTCGCCTAGCCAGTGCGAAAGAACGTCTACGGCGCGCAGCGCGCGCTCTTATACACCCGCGCGACACGAATCTCCCTGGCGGGTTGTCTCGCCAAGATGAGGTCCTGCTCCGACGTCTTCGCCTGGGTGTCGCCCTCACACCGGCTGTGACGAGAACCTGGCCACCTCATGCCCCGTTTGTCTCGGCATGCCCACTCTGCCCCGCTCCTGTTTGAACAGACTAGAGCAGCTGTGGCGGAGCACTTGGTGTGGAGCTGCCCTTCCCTGCGAAGCCTCCATCGCATCGCCTCCTGCGCCCCGCGCCCCGCACGACCACCAGATTGCATGGTGTGAATACAAGGTTCACATCATAGCCCCCTGCTCCAATTCTTTCGGCAATCCGGAGTGTATCTGCATATTTAGTTTTTCCTTGTGCTGAATAGCAGATTTCGCCAATAAAAAAAACTGTGGCTCAAAGAACAGCAGTGAATTAAAAGGCGCAAAGCCAGCAATTTGTAAAGTACATGGTTCTTCATCTAATTTCGGCAAACATGACCGGCATTTAATTACGTGCATGCTAAACATACGTGAAAGTTTCGCTTACTCCCAGAACTCTACGATGGGCGTGACGGAGTTGTTTGGAGTCAGTTGCGTGTCGTTGTGCTCCCAGCAGTTGTTGGTGTTCCAGTAGTTGCTGCAGTGCATCCACGGTAGCACCTCGGTGAAAGAGGAGACGAGATAGAAGAGAATCCAAGCCACGATCACCATGTAGTAGATGTTACAAAACGTCACTATGATGAGAGACGCTATCCCGACACCTGCAGGGGGGTTGAAACGAGCACGTGTGGCTTAATTGGTGACTTGTCACACGCTTTTGCTAATTAGTGCCACAGAATGTCACATTATCTTAAGCAAACAGTGCATGTCAGACTTAAGTGAAATGAAGGATAAAGAGCTGAAAATATTAGACAAAAATAAGTACTAGTAAAATATGTCGTGCAAATGTGGACAGTTGCAGCTGTTTGCACTTGTGGTCCCTTGTGGTCCTTGTGGTCCTTCCACGTTCTTCACTGAAAATGGAGCTGAAAGACCACAGCATCTCTGGCGCCTCTACCAGGCAACACCCCCATTCCTTAATCCAGTTTTCAATTCCGTATTTCACAGAACATTTAAGAATGCAAATTTACTTTCAGCTTGTTGCCCCAGTAGAAACCAGCACGACCACTTGTGCCAATAGACCAGTGGCTAGTGATTCACCCATGGGTTGTCAGTGGGTCATCACTGGTGATCACCGAGTAGTGAGGGATGCTAATGGGTGACCCCCACCCGACCTCATTACTGAGTGATGAGGGTCGCCGCAGGCCTCTGATGGGTGACCCTCTCGAGGTGGCCAGCTGGTGACGCATGGGTATGTCACTAACGTGCGACCGGTGGTTTACTGCATGGTAGCTTTTGGGTCCTGGATTATGGTGGCGAGAAGGCTTCTAGCCACCATATCTGGGTCACATTTGGTCACCCGAAAGTGATCGACCTGTGACCCATGTGTTTGTCACTGGTCTGTCACTGGAGGGTCAAAAAAAATTACGCCCATCTTCCCGCGAGGGAACCCTGATGTGATGCGACGCATCGGGGGGTTCAATTGGTCGTAACGTTGCCTTGAGCGTTTGCGCTGACGCTGGTATTGGATTGTGTCAGCCCACTCGCTGAAGGGACCGTCGCTTCCATCACGTCTTCATCGGAAGAATCAAGTCAAGCACGGAGTCGTCAAGCAAAGTCACGCGGAGTCGAACGAGAGCGAGCGCTGACTGAACCGCCGATGCACGCTACCCGCTTTATATTCACAGCGCCTGAAGGAGACGAGACAGCGGAGGAGAGTTGCGCATGCGCGCACTTGCGCACCGGAACAGACGCGAGTGGAGCGAAGCGCGCGCGCAGCTGTTGTTGTTATGCTAATGCGACGGAGTGAGAGTGTTGCACAAAGCTGTCGGAAAGAAGAACGGGGGAGAGTTGCACATTCGCAGGTGGTGTGCGTCGCGCATGCGCGCACTTGCGCGCGCCGGAGCAGTTGTTAATGCAGCGTTACGAAGCGAAGCGCGCCCGAACAAGCGTGCCAGCTGTGGTACGCTAATGAGCCGGAGTGAGAGTGCTGCACACAGCTGTGGGAGAGAAGAACGGAGGAGGGATGCGGACGGACGCCGCGACAACGACGCAGGAGGGACATGCCTCAGAGCAAGAGATGCGTCGCATCTAATAATTTGTGGGTCACAGATTACTGTTTGGTGGGCCACCTCTGGATCGCCGGTTGGTCAGTGCTGTCAATAACGTTCCTGGCTAGTTTACGTGACAGCCGGCTTGCCAGAAGTTAAGCGTTTACCTAACAAAAGAAATACTCTTGTATCTTCCCCCCATCACATTGAAGTTTAAAGTCTTTGAGCACATTACACGCTTCGTGTTACGATTCGGCGCGAATATTCTGTGTGCGCGTGATGTATGCCGGAGTATTGCAGATGTTTGTGTTGCGGTGAAGCCAGGGCGTCAGGTGGCGACACATCGAAGCCTCTTCATCGGGCGAGCCCTCGAGGCACGGAGGTCTCGAGGCAATGATTCACCCCGCGACGATTACGAGAACCATCCGGTTCCGGCTACCGTCGGCGAGCTTCGGACAACGGTTGAAGCCCTCCTTTCTCGCCCTCTCTCCGGCACGGAGTGTACAGGCAGCAGCGTCTTCGGGTTTTAAATAGAAGCGTTCTGCGGGCGCTTATCAGCAGAACGTCCAGGGCCTCAGCTAGACGTTTATCTGCCCTTTCGAGGCGTCGTGTTGTAAGCACGCCAGGGTTTCTGTTGTCTATTGCCCGTGCATTAAATGTTAAATTTTCTCTTGGCTCGTCGTCGTTCGGAACGGATGCAACTCCCTGAAAACCACTCGTCCACCACGCGGCCACTACATGGCGGAGGTGACGGAGGTAGTTTGTGGGACGCCTTCGCCAATTTAGCAGTACATACATGCACAGCCGTTTTCATTTTCCCGAGGAAGGGGAGGGGGGGGGGGGCAACCGATATATATATATATATATATATATATATATATATATATATATATATATATATATATATATATATAGAAACCTGGATGTAAGAAAGCTGACAAAAGTTGGTTGCAATTTTTCGTTACATGCAGGTTTCGAGTTAAGGCTTGCGGGAATAAAGCAGAAACGAAGCCAAAATGCTAGACATAAGTGAAGGGGAACTCAGCCTTCATAGATTTATTCCACAGCGAAAAACTGCGTAAGTTGCGCCTCCTGCGTTTGCACGAGCTTCGGCTCTACACGGCGCTCCAAAGATTCAAGGTCGCTTAAACCCGTATTAACAAAGACAACTTAAGTACCAGTTTTGCCTTTTGCCACATTTCGGCGCCATATAGGGTTACAAGAATCAAACGTATGCTGAAAGGGTGCCTTTTTGCGAACTTGATGCTCTTCACCTCACTCAAGGTTGTTGAGACGGTGCTAGCGGATACTGTAGGCGGCAACATTCTTCTTTTTCGCCTGCGGAGACGGCATTTACAATTGTGCGCTTTTCTTGAAAGACAGCTTTTTTTGTTTTGTTTTCTGGCAGCAGCACTCACCGCCGACGAACCGATACCACAGATTAAAGTAGAGACGCGCGACTACCGGCCGACACGGCGGCCTAGCACCTCAAAACTCCTGAGTGAAACCGAAACTGCTCTCACACGTGGAAACGCGCGGTAGTTTGCTTTGCGGGCGAAAAAAAAACGTAAAGGGTAGTTACTCTTGCTAGCTGGTGCGGCGCCGTGCTACACAAGCAAAACCAGAAGTGACTGCTACGTTACCCACGGGATGGTGCTAGCCCCTCCATTTTAATCATCATCATTATCATGACGAATTTCGTGTTTAGGCGATTCCAGATGTTTTCATGTTGCGCGGGCGTGTTTATCTTGGGAGGAGCTAGACGTGAGAGGAACAGCATGAGAGGTGAGCAGGAAAGAAACGGGAGGCATTTACTTGGCAGGGGCGCCAGACAACTATCGTCTTTCGCCGACATTTGCGACGCAGTGAGCAGATACGCGGGCATTTTGTTTTATCATAGTCATCACATTGTATGTTCTGACCAATTACTTCTGAGCCATTGCGCTCATCTTGCGATGCCAACGAAAATAAAGAGAAAGTGTTTAAACACCAGAAATCTGTCTCGCGTATCTATAGACTTACTCACAGTAACCCCTGTGGGGTCGATGTAAACGCAGCGCATGCGGCACACTGCAAAAAACTGCAGAATAATTTTTGTTGCTATTTTGGTGTGGGCTGGTTTCTGTTGTTAATTTGGTGTGTGCTGGTTTTCGTTCAGTGCACTGTACGTTTTTGTGAACTTCTATCTTACAGCCAATTTAGTGTTGCGGCAAGCCCTTTGCGCTCATCGAGGCTCGGGACCAAATGGCTGACGGAATAGGTGTTATACCTTTGAACATGGGCACAATGCTCCATATGCCGATGCCTCCACGGCTCAGGTACTGGCCCAAGGCCACCTCCAGGTAGAACATAGGTATTGCCGTCGTGATGAAGCAGATGAAGTAAGGGACGAGGAATGCACCTGGGTGGTAAAATTCAAATGCGTCACTTACGCTCACTTGATTCAGTGCACCTACTATCACTGTGGCTATTACTCTGGCTATTGGCTGTTGCCTTAATAACGGGGATCCGGGAATTTTTATTAATAATTTAAGAACCATTAAGCACTTAATGTTGTTAATGAATGAAGTGATACCGCTATAGGTGGTATTCACTGAAAAGTTTAGCTGTCAATTTTTTTCGCTTGGCAACACTGGAAACGGCCACGGACATGGCGCGGCTTCTGCCACTACGTCCGCACGCCACAGAAGAAAAGAAAAAACACCGGCATGCGTCGTCTGCTCCGTTTCAACCCGATTCTCAACGGTGGTGTCAACAGATCGGTTGATCGGTGGTGTCAACAGATCGGTGGTGTCAACAGATCAACAGATCGGTTCGCACTCACACTCGAGTCGAGGCATTGCTTTGCGTTCGGTGGTGTAGAGTTTGGAACGTTCCAACACACATCATGTGCTTAGCACGGACAAGTACCACCATCCCGCGGAGCCCGACGTAACCACTGACGGCGCACTCACGTGGTTGCCTGCATGCGTGCCTCGCCAGTGAATACAACCTATAGTTAACATTTGTGGGCTACACTGTGTTATTGCACAGCGAAATGCTAACACGAGATACAACAGGACGAAGTGAGAATCTTGAGATTTTGTTTTTTAGTTCGCAATTTTAGAGCAAAAGATGAGCGCGAGAGCTTCAATCAAAACCCACTGGCTTTCAACTGTTTGTAATGCATTTATTATCCGCCTGAAGTTACTGCCTGGCTACCGAAAGTTCTTGCCCTTGTGCTGAAATATATTTTGTGCGGCTCAGCAAAGTCGGTTTAGTCTGAACTGTGGCCATTTTATTTCCTTGTGTGTGTGCGCGTGTGTGGGCTTTTTCTTTTTTAACACGAGAGTGTTTTATTCCTGGATACACCAAGATTTCACTGACGTCATATCTATCACAGAAATGACGGCTTGTAAAAGGTGCACCCTTACACACAGGGTCTTCTTGCGGGGAAGCAACCTTTAGTACTAAAGAGTGCGTTATACTTAGGGTTGTTCGTTTTCGGGTTTTATATTTTAACACGAAGTTGTTTTATTCCGGGATAAACCAAGATTTCACTGACGTCATATCCTTTACCGAAATGTCGCCAGTAACCTTTGCCGAAGCGACCCGCCAGCGGGGCGTCGCTCGCCAAGCACACCCACAAGACAGCCGCCGGCCCGCAAATCATGCTCAGCTGCAGATTTCGCTGCATATTTTACTTTCATGTTTTACCGATTCTTATGACAGGGGAATCAACCAAAGTTGGTTTTTTTTATAGTGTCGAACGTTTAGATTGTATACATTGTACATATATGTCCTTATTAGTCCTGTATATATGCATCCTCCCCTTCTCTCTCTCCACCCGTTCCTGTACACCTGTGCTCCCCGTTCTCCACCCCCACCCCACCAGCAGGCGTTTCGGTGTCCACCCTTAGGTGAGACAAACTGCGCCTGCTGGTGGTCTTTTCTTTTCATTTCAACAATAAATTCATTCATTCATTCATTCATTCATTCATTCATTCATTCATTCATTATTCAGCAGTCACTTTAGTGAGATGCTCACCGCCGCCGTTCTCGTAGCAGAGGTAGGGGAACCGCCAAACGTTGCCCAGGCCCACCGCGTAGCTGATGCAGCCGAAGATGAAGTCCGCCTTGCTCGACCACTTGCCTCGGGCGGGTGGAGGGCCACTCTGGCTGCTCAGACTGGCACATGATGACCGGTCGACCTGCGCATGACGACCGCTTGGCCTGAAGCAACTTAACGCAACTTCTGTTGCCCTTTGAGGCCACCACGGGCTTTCCCTGATTTAAGCTCTCCTTTTCGACCTCACGAACGTCAATTGCTTACTAACGGCGTAGATCTAAATCCCACCCCCTCCTTTGCTTTCTTTTTAGAAGAAATGCAGGTACCAGCGTTTGTATGTAAGGTACCATCACATCACAAAGGTCAAAGGGAAGTTGAGGGTATGCTTTGGTTCCCTCCTTTTTATTTATGTATTCATACCCTCAAAACCCGAGGGCATTACAGATGGGAGTGGGTGCATACATGCACTGCATACAAATCATGATACAACAGAAAAAATTCAATCAAGTAACATCGCTTGATACAGGGTTGAACTAAAGGCTGCATACAAATAAAATTAGTGACAGCAACTTTGAACAAAACAGCATCTTGTATACCAACAATGTCATAAGGAAGACGATTCCAACTTACAGAAGTATCTGGCACAAATGAGTCCTGAAAACACTTGGTGTGCGCTGACGGAATTCTTCTTTGTGGCGAGGATCAATGCGAGGGGAAACGTAAGTTGGTTGGGGTAATAATCTATTTCTGAGTAACGTATTGTTGAAGTAAATTTTATGGAATTGACACAGCCGAAACACTTTCCTGCGAAAAGACAGTAGGGCTAATGATAGTGTGGTTTTCATTGATGTGATTTAGTGCCCAACCACTTGTGCAATTATATCCTATTGACGAAGAAAGAGTAGCTTTTTTTTTGCCTTGGCTACCTGCTAGCTAAACAGCCGCACAAAGATATCCAAATGATACAACTTGCAATTGAATCTGGTGAACGTACAGTGGTGAGAGAGCGTAATAAATTTGTGAGTGTCTGCCAGTCAAATCTGTGGGAAGTCACTTGCAGGAGAGTGATGTTTTCGGCCCCGGATGTTGCGTGGACCTCTTATGAGCTTAACAGGCTGTACGATGTGAATGAGGCAGTGACTCCCTCATTCACATCATACAGCCTATCAAACTTCGGTATGCCTGGAGAGGCTTGAGCAAATCAACACACAAGCAAGCCTAAAGGTTTTTTTTTTTTTTTTTGCAGCGAAGCTGTTTACCTCTTTCCCCTGTATGCATCCCCTGCATGCGTTATCAGGGGTAGTACCAGTGCCGCGGGATGTCGCTGTACAGAAAACCGGGTAAGGGGAGAGGGTGAGGCCAAGCCGCAGGTGAGTCATCCTTTTCTCTCCACCGCCGCGCAAATCCGCACCATTCATTCGCCAGTTTTGGTCACGTGGTCGGTGCCGACCACTTTTGGTCCATCTCCTCGGTTCTCCCCGCCAGCGGTGGCTGGGATCGTGCGTCAATCGGATTCAATCATCGCTTTCATCTTTCATGCGTGCTTTTTCATTACAAGAGGTGGTACAACGTGGTGTAAAGGATAACGGAATGCCAGGGTGCTGTGCTTTTGGCTGCAGCAACAGAGGGGAGTCGGGTAAGGCAATTTTTTCGATTCCAAGAGGCCAGGCAGATGCGAAGCGACAAGCGATATGGATACGCAGGATTTGACGGGACAAATTTGTCCCCACGGGAGATACCAGCCGGTGCAAGGACTTTGCACAGGCTGGTTTCTTTTTGTATTTACATCGCGTTGGACCGAGATGGGTGTTGCTGACTAAATGGGACGGTTGAAGTGTTCAAAGGCGCAAACGTTGCCGTTGCGTGTTGTTGTATGGAGTCGATTACGAAAGCTTACGCCAGTTTTGTACGCAGCTTACGCAAAAACGCCCGTGTGTACGAGATTTCGGCGCACGTTAAAGATCCCCAGGTGGTCAAAATTAATCCGGAGCCCTCCACTACAGCGCGCCTTGTCGCCTGCGTTGCGTCGGCGCGTTCCTACAACCAATCAATCAGTTTTGTTCGAGGCGCACTAAAGAACTTCGCACCCATTTCATTTCTTTTTATATATGCTTCATTAGACCCCTGTTTTTTTTTTGTATTCTGTACCTGCCAGTACTTTCCAAAAAATAACGCAAACGCATGATGTTGCGGTGAGTATAAATGCCACTGCGCTAAACCTCAGGTTAGGCATGATGAAAGGGGCTGTGCATTCCAGGCTGAAAGAGCATATATGCTCCTCAATAATGCCATTGACTACAGGCAATTCCCTCTCGCAACAATTTCACAAAACGCGCACTGGGAAAATCAGAAAACTGAATCTTGCAGCTAGTGCTGATGGGACTTTTGTTTACTATTTAAATCTAATATGAATAAGCTCGAGCACACTGCGATGCACTGTAAACAAACCGTGCATACGGAGCGTACGCGGATGGGAAAGGCTTCCCCCCCCCTCCTCCTCCCAAGAATTATTTTTGTTACGAGGTGCTACACAGCTTAAATCGAGACACTGTATCGAGATCCGATAGCTTGGATCGAGATCGAGATCGTTACATAGCTTGTATCAAGATTATGTTCACTAAGACAGTGCGTGAAATTTTAAGCACTCGAGAAACCAATAGCCGCACTGTTTCTTTTCCACACACCACGCATTCCCCATCATTTTGTGAATAGTTCCCCACAAAGCTCTTAGTTCGCAAGCAACCTGATCTAGCCTCAAAAAGCAGAGCACTGCCCTTGGAATTATCGTCGAAATTTTCCTTTCTGGTCTCCAATTTCCCAGCCCTGTACATCTCGAACGTTTTAGCTTCCATCTTTTCTCTCCATTTATTCGTCTCTATCTGCCTTGCCTCGTTTTTGGTTACGGTGGCTGTCTTGGATTCTCCTCTGTTCTTTCCGTATTTCGTCATTAGCCTTCTAGTCTTCCTTAGCCCCTGCGTGTCCAAGTCTCCCTTAGCCCCTGCGTGTCCACGCATTTCACCTAAACAACTCAGCTGTCCACCTACGTTGATACATTGCTCTGAACCTCCTCTCAAAACATATTTTACTCCGGTCTTCTCGAACTTCAAACGACGCGCAGCCAATATGTCCCTACACTGCCTCGTTAGTTGTTTTTCCATGCGTTCCTGCTGCTGTGCGCATGGAAAAGCGTGCTGAGCTTTTGTTGTTAAAAGAAAGTCACTCGATAGCCTGCTTTTATTTTTTTTACTTCGAACCCCCTCCCCCTTTTTTTGCACTATAATATAGCTTTCCAATACACTTCGCCCTTGCTAAAAGAAATCGTTCATGTCCGATAAAAGTGTTGTCCGGTTTACCATTACAAACCCAGGCAGCACAGGACTGTACGGCCTAACTCAAGCCGGTGTACTTTGGCCGGTGATTTTCTGTCCGGCCTTTTTCTGGCAGACGTGTTCGGCCCGTGTCCAAAGGTGGGCCTTTTGGCCGTATACGGCCGTACTCCCATGGCTATCCAACGGCCAGTGTCCGTCGGCCAGTCGACCGGCTTACGTTCATACGGCCAGATTCCAGCCGTAGGGCTCCGGCCATTTCAAAGCCACCCGTGTGCGGCCGAAGTACGGCCACCGGATGACAGCCGAAATGCGGTCGTCGGACTCCAGCCGGACTAAAGCTGCCGGAAGTTCGGCCATGCTACGGGCATTGGAGTTCGGCCGCAGTACGTTAACTGTGCTGAGGCCGGTGGACGGCTACTGCATGCAGTAAACCTAGCTTTGACCACTCGCTTTTGATGACGTACCACCCAGTTTCCGTATACAGACGGGTCAGCTCACCTCGTTGCAGGTGGGTGCTGCAAACGGCGGCGCTTCGTCCTTGGTGGAACAACGGCGTCTCAGAAATGCCAAAGCGAGCACGTGTGGTTCGGACGCCTTCTTGTTCATTTTGTATACCTGTGGACGCGTTCGGTCCTGCGGCAGATGAAGGGGAGAAAGCACTCGTTAACTGCGCGGCTGGATATCACTTCGGAAGACCACGCTGTTTGCGCGAGCATATTCTGCGCCTGATTAAGTCAAGTGGCTCACCCGCTGTTGCTCGCGCATTTCAACATTCGGTTGAAACTTAATCCTCAATAAATCTAAATTTAACAAGGGTAATAAGACGTTCGTTGAAGAAACGTAATACAAAAACAACATGGACGCCTATGAGGGCACGGGGAGTAGTAGTTCGTCTCTTTTTTGCGTGACGATAGGAGTTTAAGAATGACAGTAAAGAAAGAAAATGGAGAAGAACTTGCGCTTCCAGTGAGGTCCCAGCCCACATCAAATTCGTATAACGCGTCGGGTGCTCTAGAACAGTGCTTGCCCAATGAGGATCCGGGAACCTCAAGGGGTCCGTTAGGGCATTTGGTGGGGTCCGCGAGTCCCTCCTTATATATTTTCTTTTGTCAAACCTGAAGCCCCTGCATCGCGCCCACCGCCGCTTATGGGGGGGCTTTAGCCACACTTTGCCGCCAACACGTAAAAATATTGGCTTTGTCGCACACCCCGCGTTGCACATGCTTAAAGTCGGCTTTTTTGCGTGACACTCCAATCATGCGGCATAGCCAGGCACACAGAAGGCGAGAGTAAATTGACATTATGGCACGCATACACACACTTCATCGTGGATTCCGCCGTCACTTTTAAAATCCCAGGAGGGGTCCCCGGCACGCTCATGGTTGAGAAACGCTACCTGAGAAATTGCGCTATGCAGGGGCGATTAAATTCCCCTCCACTTTCCTGTGTACTGTTTGTTGGTGTGACACGTACTGCCGCGGGGGGTCTCCTTCTTTAGTAAAGTTTTTTGGCCCGAAGGGCATCTAAGGCCAACAGATTGCTATGATCGGATAAAAACGTTATAAAATGGTACAGGTTCCGTCACAAGTAATTGGAACAATGATTTGTGAATACCACAAAATATTTGTCTTACTGCCTTTATGGCAGCCATTGCAGGTTTACGGGAATCTTGTTTTATTAGGGAGGACTCCTTTAAACGCACACCAATGCAGCCAGGCAGTTTCGGGAAGAAGAAATTCCCGTAAATTTACGAGACCGAGTTCAAAGTACTTTTGATGGTGCCTGTACAGTCGACTACCGTTAATAGGGTCTCCACGGGAACTGTGAAACACATCGAATTAACCGAACTTTCAATTACACAAAAAGCACAAGAACAGCATTGTCATCAGTCTGCAGCACGTATCCGGTCTCGAAGTTCCAGAGTACGACTCGGGTCACCATGATAGTTGAGGCTTATCGCTAAAATTGAAGCCTCAAGCGTCCGCCACATCAGCTATTCGGACGGTGCTGTGCGCAATAAAGAATGATGACATCAAGAGAGAGGTCACTTAGCTGGCGCGAGTCCTCAACTGACTTGTCGCTTCGTCAACTGTGCACTGTCTCAGTTACGATAGTGCCGACAACAATACAGAATACGGCGCTGCTTTTGCCGAAACAATTTTGAATTTAATCGAAAAGGTCGGTCACCTCGACGCTTTTTATTCGAGGACTTCCAAGTAACCGATATAATGAGTTTTAGCTTAGAATTACCGAGCGATTTCTTCCACTGGATTGCATGTAAGATTGCCGGGACCAGCAGGTCACTTGTAATTAACCGAAAATTCTAATTAAGCGCCATCGAATTATCGGAAGTCCACTGTGTTAGGTTAAAGGAGATCTAAGGGTGCGTAGAACTGCATTGGTGTAAATTAAGAACGACTTTCAAAAGATGCTTTATGAATGAGGATATGCTGATGGGGCGTGCATGGAGGGCCGCGGGGGGTAAAACAAAACTTTCTTAATTTTCACCCCGAATCTGTCGAAGTTCTTAGTGAACCAATACTACGAGTAGCTCGAATACTGCGGGGGCGAAAGCACTCCACCGTATCGCACAAAAAGTTCTCGGTGTACAGACCTGTTCTGGCGTTACGTCCGGTATACGAGTGCGTCGCGAGGCGCAGGTGTTCGGCGTACTGGTTGTGATTGAAAACGAAGCATTTGTAACCGCAGTGGTCTCGCATTTCGTATTATCTGGAGCTATCTTACGAAGGAATTTCCTTTGACTTTATCTTGTCCTGTGTAACACATCGTACACAGTATCACCAGAATCAACTGGGACGGGCGACTAAGATCAACGCTTTTGAGGTGATAAAAGTTATCGCCATTAGCCACTTAATCCTCCCTCTATTGTCCTTGTTTTCTTGGAACAGGATCGTCGCGATCCTTCTCAAAGAAGGGATGTATTCCGCCACTATGAAGAGTTGACGGATGTGAAGTTCGGGTTTCTCGCTTAATTAGCAATGATTATTGCCCGCAGTCGTTTCTTTTCTATTTTTTTTTGTTTACATTGTAACGAGAGGTATAGGAGCGCTTGTAGGAGCGCTTTTTGATTGTCAGTATGTTTTCTTCGAAGGTCGGAATGTCGTGGCCAGCTGTGCTCGGAACGATCAGAGGTATATATAGGCTATTTAAGGCACCTTCCGCGGTGTCTCTGTGGCTAAGGCGTTGTGCTGCTGAGCCCATGGACCCGGGTTCGATTCTCGGTCGCTGCGGCCGCTTTTCTGATGGAGGCGAAAAGCGAAGGCGCCCGTGTGTTTGAAATTTCGGCGCACGTTAAAGACTCCCAGGTGGCCAAAATTAATCCGGAGCCCTCGACTACGGCGCGCCTCGTCTTCTGTGTAGCGTTGGTGCGTTAAACCTCATAATCGATAAATAGGCTAGTAAGGCGTTGTCAACAGATATATTCGAGGCGTGGGAATCGGACGTTAGCACGTGTGCCCTTTATGGAGCTCGCACGTTGCCTCGTCTCACCTGTGTCAAGGTCGGGAGGTTCCGAGAATTGCAGTGCGCGCTTACCTAAGAGAGTTATGCTTATTACAAACCCTGAGCGTGGGGAAGGTGGGGGCGCGTTAGAGATTGTCGCCGGCGGCTCGACGTTTCTCCGATGGGATAAAGGTTGACCTGGATTTCGTGTGTTGTTCTTTCGTGCTGTTGTGAGGTTGGCGCGGCGTGTTGAGAGCTCGTTATATTTTCTGTCCGGTGCCTTTTTTGTTTTTTGTTTTGTTTGCTCCGTTTAACTTGGGTTTCGAGAACATCTTAAAAACCCCGCATGGCAGTATAAATGATAAAGAGAATAAACGATTATCGGTGGCAACAGATGGGCTTGTACTGAAGCTTTAAGGAGGCGACCTTAGTCCTAGACGCCTTGAGCGCGGGCGACATCGACAGCCTTTGGGCCAACCGGTGCTGGTCGTCTGGGCCGGTGCTCGCCAAGGCTCTCTGCAAAAGCTGGGTAGTGGAAAGTTGCAGATTGGGGGGAATCAGTGGGGATCGGTCACACCGACCGCCATATGGCGTAGCATTCCGGGTTCTCCGCGAAATCGGCAAAGGGGATTTCTGACGGTTAAAAAGGTCGAGTCAGGTATATTCGTTCCGAGAGCGCGTAAACAGTTAAGAACGTGCCTATTTATGCACACACCCAGGATTGGTTGCGTTTTTGTGGCCAGTGGCGGCCAAATTAAATAGCGAACCCTTCTCGCTCTCTGTTGTCACGCCCCCTTGGAAGGCGTGGCTTTTGTAATAAAACCGCCGTGTTTGAATGATGAGGAGAAGGGGTGAGAAAAAGCCCCCCCCCCCCTCCCCCCGCACCCCCGACCTGACACGCTAATCTGCTATGTTATGCCTTTCAGTTGTAAATGTCTGTTAATGAATGGTAAATCTTGGAGGTGACCGTCGTCTGCCATCGATCAACGAGCCAGCTTCACATCGACTTCGATCGTTTCACACCATATTTTAACTATACGGATGTGTGTCTCGACCCTATCGTTCATCTGACTAGAACGATGCAGTCGGCGGGTCATTGCTGAGAGGCAGGAGTGTGGTGCGTGGCAGTATACTTGGATAAAATAACTCCGCGGCCCTTGGTAAATTCACTGAGAAAATGTGCTCTATTGTTGAAGGCTGGTAAATGAGAGATCCCGTCCTATCTATAAGGAAGAACCTACAGCGCAAAAAAAAAAAAAAAACACACACACGAGGAAGGGCACACAGAAACAGCGTTGCGTTTTCGTGTGTTCACTGTTTTTCACGTGTTCCGTTTTCTTTTTGCGTTTATTTTTTGTTCTTATAATGGACCAACTCCCCGGAGTTTCCATTTTAGCGCGATCTAGGCGAGGGAGCAAGTTATTTCCGTGACGTGCGTACATCGCCGCTTTCTGCG
This sequence comes from Haemaphysalis longicornis, assembly GCF_048455015.1. NCBI lineage: Eukaryota > Metazoa > Arthropoda > Arachnida > Ixodida > Ixodidae > Haemaphysalis > Haemaphysalis longicornis. The sequence continues at coordinate 20,880,541 of NW_027526460.1, read as the reverse complement.
CTAGTCGTACGGAAAATTTTAGATCAAGGTCATTGGGGTTCCTTTCCGTTCCAACAAGTCTACGCTTATGAGAGAAGATCTTCTTTTACCTGGTGGTGAGATGACAGGTGTGGCTAGCGGATACGTCGAGACGAAAATGCGTGTGGGGGAGCACAGATCGAAATATCGTTCGCACTGAGCGAGGCTCCACAAACACCACGATGCACAACCGTCTGAGGCGGGACAAAAGATGCGCGTAAGTGGCGACAGCTTAAAAGGTGCGCTTTTCTGGAGCCTCTCCAGACAAGGAATGAAAAGTGACGTGGCGTTGTACTTGAAGGGCAGCGTCATTCTTCGAACCAGGGCACGAAAGGCAACGCCTTCGACCTGTCTGCATGCTTTCGGCCTGTTCCAGAAAGCGTCACTGAAGTTCCGGAATTTGCACCGTTTAGGACGTCAGCGTTGCTTTCCTAACAAGCCAGCGCTCGGGAAGTGATGGATGGAGTTACGAAGCAAATGTGATGGATGCGTTCGCGCGAATTGGAGCCGCCGCCGTTGTGTCTCCGCCGATGCAGTCTGGTCTTGCCCAACAGACAGCTGACTTCCAACTTTGCGCGTATTGCCAAGCCATGCGTGTGTTCCTGCTCTAGTTTTCATTCATTGTGAGCGCTGTAGACGGGAGCTTGGTTACCAAAACCAAAGTCCCTCAATGCTTTTCTTGTCATGAAACTCCGGCCGCCGTTTCATACAGGGAGAAAAGCTGCCGCTAGGGGCGCCGCGGTCTGGGAGGGGGCATTCTGCGCCCGCGCCACCCGCGCGCACAGCGTACCGCTGAAGCTGCTGCCCGTTAGAGGCAGTTGACAGCGTAGAGAATAAAATATTGTGCTGCCCAGTTCAAGTACCTCACTTTAATCAATGAAGATCACCGGCAGCTGCGTAGAGAGTTTTAGCAGTCCGTCTGTTTCGTCGTTTACGTAGTTACCGTGACGACCGGGACCAGACTGCGCATGCGCGCGCGGCAGGGCGAAGAGGAAGGACGAGGAGGCGCACCCCACCGTGATGAATGCATGGGGCCCGCGGAACTAATGCCCCTACCGCGACGAATGCGCAAGTTCCCAGACGGGTCCCGGTCAACACGGTAACCACATACAACACGGAACGTACTGAGTGCTAAAACTCTCTATGCCTGCGTGCCTTCTTTGGGCCGGCCTGAAGCAGAACCTGACCGGCTAGAAGCAGCCACGGAAGCTCTTTCGCCTCTCCCTCTCTGTCTTTGTGTAGTTGTCAGGGCTAATTACCGCATTAGTGCGTGCGAGGCACGGATGCGTCTCGGTCGGCGGGTTAAGCTCCTTGCGAGGTCAATCGTGGGGCTCAAATCAATAGGCTCAAATCACCTGAAATAATTGACATCGTCACACGGGACCTAGTTCAAATCAAGTCATGGGAGTCTCTCTACTGTGTTCTTCCTTAACGGTACGCATTTTCATGCATAAAATGCTTACACAAATAATAGCGGGAAAGACCAGCCCTTCCAAGCATGCGACCTAGTTACACCTCCTCAGCTTCAGATGCTTCAGCTGTTCTCTTTTAGGCGCTCTCTCCCGGTTCAAAGACTTGGCATAGAAGCGGAATCGTAAAAGTATGTAAAACTTCACTATTGCAAGTGTTAGTTCCCGATCATGGTCGCAACAGCCAACTTTCGGCAACTGCACGCCCTGCAAGAAGGTGGCAAGGTCTGTCATGCTTGATGCGGTGATCTTGTTGTGGCTAAAAAAGACGGTAAACGAGTCCTCCAGAGTTGTTACAAGCCTGGCAAGCTCGCCAGACGGATAAAGAAGGCCACCATGGTCAAACTCTTCAATAAACTCGTTCCGTGCATCTGACCGAGCAGATTCCCCAGGAATAGTGAGTCTTTCAGAGCAAGGTCGGCAGTCTGTCTTCTGGATCATTTTTCGGGCTACGTATCCTGCTACATAGTAGACAAGGCGAGCCGGACTATTCTGGGTGATGTATTCATGGTCCTGCGGTGCAAACGAGTTCATGGCGTGCTCTGCATCCTCAAGATTTCCCACGTCCACCAGCTTGTCCAACTTACTGACGACATCAGGGCAGCTTTTACGGCACGTGGCGTTTGCCTCACCGAGCAACGCTGTTATAGTCTGGGGGTCACAGTTTCCTCCCTTTGGTGGCCGTGCCAAGTTGTAGAACGCTAGGACATTCAATGTCGCCAGAAACTGTGCTGGGGTTGGGTGATCGTTAGTGCCGTTGAACTGCCTGACGATTCCAAAAAAGCTTCTCCAGCTTGTCCTGGCTGAGCTTCGATGTGAGTACGTATTTAAAGTTGCAGTCGGCGCAGAGGTAAGCAACAAGATCTAACGTTGACTGCACAGTCACGCGGAGGCCCTCCGCCGTGTTCGCACTTAGGAACACCTTTTTTCAATCGCGGATATGAACGAGCTCCCATTCGTTCAGAAAAATCAGAAACTCCTTCAAGTATGCGGCGTTGGCAGAGTCCGGTCTCAAACTTGTCTTTGCACAGCGTGATGTCATGATGGCGATCAACTTCGACATCCGCAAAATAAATGCTTCCGTCTCACGCGCAGGTCCATAGACCTTTTCTACTTGGCTGCGGTAAAAATATAGGCCTTTTAATACTTCTTCACTGAAGAGGCGAAGAGCTGGGCCGACCCTCATGCATCTTCTCGAAGCCGTTCGGGTAGAGGTGCAGCCTGCTTATGTGAGGCATGACCTTGAGTGTGACGCTGCTGCGGTCATTCTCCCATGCTTCTTTTATGAAGCCAGCATGCACGTTACCCTTCGGTGTATCGTAGCCGGTCTCTAGAAAGCCATTGCGTACGTTTTTCATCAAATGCGGGAAGTCTGAAAAAAAAAATGTAAAAAGCGGCGTTCATCAGCTGGGTGGAGGCATTTGCACTTGATGCTTGCTGAGGAACCTGAATGCAGAAAAAAAAAAACAACAACAAAGTTTTATACAGCCTGTTAGAATACACCGAGTAAATAATTATGAACTCGACACATGACATCCCATTACCAACGTTACCAGCGCGAGGTGCATTGTGCTTAAACGCACCCCTTATGCCGAAAAGCTTCCACATGCTGCGATTCCAGCTGGCAGCATCGCACGTCACACCATCGACAAAAAGGCCCGCCTGCTCACAGAGTAACGTCGCCTCCAGCACAACTTTCGACAGTGCAGCCGCCTTGACGTTGCCCCTTGACGCAAATACTCCCAATATTTGCATCCACTGTCCTGGAAAATCAACACAGTAAAGCAGAATATTACAATTTAACTTAACCGCAGAAATTGATATTGTAACTTAGTTTAATTAGGCAAACGGATATATCGCACAGTATCGATCCCGCATGGTGCATCGTCAGTGTATACACCATAGCTGTGAAAGGCTGGAACACGACTGCCAGGCCGTGGTCAGCAAGCTCGCCTCCAGAACTCTCTTCTCCCAGCCCTTCGAGGTCGACAAATCCCTCGATGGAGCCTGCGTTTTAATCGTTTAACACGGTAAGGAACAACACTGATTGCAATTATTTGTGTGTACCTCAGAAAGACCAATGCTTTATTTCTGTTAATTGGTATGGTAAAATATATGAAGAGAACTTGCCTGATGATTTCACTTCGATGTTCTCGGAAAGTTTCATCTCGTCGAATACTATTAGCCCATGTCGGCTGAAGTCGTCCATTGTCTTTGTTTTCTCACGCAAGGCATCAAAGGTACTTGGATTGAATCCTAAGCCGCTTTTGAAATGCTGCATTGCTTTCCTTATGCAGCTGCGGCCAGGTAGAACCAAGATCTCGTGGCGCCGCAAGTGCTCGTACAGCTGCGGGCTTCGCATACGCATTAGTATGCACTCGAGCAGCCAGTCATTTCGGTACTTCATACCCTTTGTAGACTTTCTCCTGGCTGCTTCAAAGCATGCTCGAACCGCGGCCTGTTGTTTAGAGCGGAGGCCTTTGATTTTCTCTGAGAACTGCTTTTCCGGCAGTTGCTCATTCATCGCCTGCATCTGGCTTATGCTAATTTTTGCTTTCTTTAGCTTCGCCCTCATTTTTTTCAGGTTCCGCCGAACAGCAACTGTGTTGTTCCTAGCTTTTACTCGGTATCTTATTCGCGCAAGCTGGTTAAGAATTAGCTTTCGCTGATACTTGCAGTGAATGCAACTCGCCTGACCATCTTTGACTGTGCGAGAAGTTGCATCTCAATTTCTTCCACATTTAAATTTAAAAAAGATTTGCAAACTAATTGCAGAATTCATAATAACTTTCTACGGCTTTCTTAGCAAAACCTACTCTTCTTTTTGTGTGCGGTCCTAAAAAACACCGCCTTCACCATGGAGGAAAAAAAAGCCTTTTCTTTCCTCCATGGCCTTCACGATATTCCCTTCCCCACGCATAAGCTTCGCAAATCTGCCACAGCTTCGCACTTGTTTTGTTGTGTAAAGCAGCCGCCTGTGGCGCTAGTATCTTACCCCCTTTTTGGCGCGGTTGTTTGAATGTGGAATAACGAGCTGCAATGATTGATAGCGGTTCTAATCAGGAAACACTGTTGAGACTGGATTTTGTCCTACCTGATAAGCATCCGTGTAAGTGTGACGCCGGCATTCAACGAAAGATTTATGCCGGTGTGCAGTCAGTTCGTTAGCAGCATCGTGCGAGTATATCAGTGCTTTGCTATAAAACAAAAAAAACTTTGCTATAAAATGTGTCAACATTATACCAACGCTGCCTATTTGAAGATGAAACAAGGGTACATATAGACGTTCAGTTTGTTTTAAGGAATAAAGAGTTTTCGCGCCTGAAAGTGGATCAGCTTGAGAAAGCAGCTTGTCTCGATTAAAACGAACAGCGACTGCTTTCGTACCGGTACGCCGTTGCAGCGCAGCGCGTAAGGTGAAATATACTTTGCAAAATGTTTGTGTGGGCGTGTGTGTAGCGCGTTCGCGATGCCACACTTCTGAACGAACGTTCAACCATGGTCGATGGGATCGTGGCCCACGCCTCGCACGCCCATTCCGAGAGCTTCTCCAGAGGTGCACGCTTCAGCCGACAGCTCGTTTTGAACGCGTGGTAGCCGCTGCTGCCATTGCTGTTATCAAGCGCGCAAGTGAAACGATTTGACGATTTGTGTGAACGCCGATAGAAAAGCCTAGGCGCCTAGGCTTGCTGCGTGCGAAAAATCGTTCCTAAAAGCTTTGGCGCCATCTTGAGATGGCGATGGCGATGGGTGGGACGAAATTTCCGCTGTTTCGGCAGTTTCGGTTTTGTATCCGATTCTAACGCGCATGCGATTTTTCGGCCTATTTTTTCGTAAAAAAAGTGCGCGTTAGAATCGGGTAAATACGGCAAGCTTAAATTATATTAAAACGACATTTCAAAGATAACACGTTATAATGGCGCGATGAGACAAGATTCAAAGATTTAAAGATTTTATTTCCTCAGAAGTACGAGGAGGCAGGCTGTGACTAAAGGCTACAAAGCCTGACAGACGTCCCATCCCCCTTTGGTACAGTACAATGATGAGGCAAAATCAAAGACGTTAGAAATTTTAATGTGAGTTACAAAAATACAAGCAACATGTAGAGCACAATACATTACAGAACAATATGGTAAAGGTACAGTAAGTACATTAGAGTACAAAGGAGTAAATTAAAACAAAATACAAGTGGACAATCAGAGTACAACTATGATTGAGTTTTAAAGACAGGCACAATTACAAAACCTGTGCATTTAACAGATTGATGGTGGTTCCTGGTGAAAATGCGCATGGCTTGATTTTCAATATGCTGTGCTGACGAAATATGACAATGATATGGCGTATTTCCCCAGGCTGCAACACTATAATTTAAATGTGTATGAATGAAAGAAAAATGAAGTGGCAGGAGAGCATCATAGGAAAATACGGACCAGGTTTGATTAGGGCCCGAATACCATAGGCAGTATTATTCTTGATACAACTGATGTGAGAGCTATATTTTTGTTTAGGGTTGAGTAACACACCAAGAAAGAAAACAGAGTTGCAAACAGCAATGAGATTAGGACCGAGTGTTAAAGGCGGAACTGAGGGTATTTGTCGTTGAGCAGTTTTAAAAATCATACATTTAGTTTTTTCAGGGTTAATGTACAAGCAGTTGTTAAGGCACCAGTTTACGGAGTTCAGTGTTTTACTTAGATGTAAGGCCTGTGACGGATTTGCCTGAAGATGTTATTGTGGTATTGTCAGCGTATAATAAGCAATGGCTTAAAGTCAAGCAATTCAGAAGATCATCAATATATAGGAGGAAAAGCAAGGGACCAAGTATCTACCTCCCGGGCAGACCCTCATTATCAATTTTCGTACCACAAAGCACATCACTCATGTAGACAACGTAATCCCTATCTAAAAGGCAGTTGTGTATAAAAGTTACAGTCGGGCCAGTTACTCCATAAGTATGAAGTTTCGTAAATAGAATGTTATGATTAATGGTGTAAAAAGCTTTGTTGGAGTCCAAAAAGACTGAGCCAACTATGTAGCCAATATCTGTAGAATATTTAATGTGATCAGTTAACGAAAGCAAGGATAAACTAGTTGAGCTTCCCGAATGAAGCCCGAATTGGCGTTGTTTTAGTGGGTTAAAGTTTTCTAGATACTCAGTTAAACAGTTAACAAACAATTTTTCTCAATAATTTTACTGAGGGAAGAAAGAATAAAAATTGTCCGATAATTGGAAATTGGATTTTTGTCGCCTTTTCATACACCGGAATGACCCTAGCGGGGTTTTGTTATTTATTAAGACATACCGCTAAAGGCGGTCTACATAGGGGGGAGGGATACATTGAAAACGAACAATGCGAAGAATACTAGCGGCATGTTAATAGGCAAATGAGTAAATACGAGCGGGTGCGAGGACAGAAAACAAAAGAAAACAAAGCCAGAAAGAAGAAAAACAAAGAAAAAATCTGGAGAGAGAGAGAGAGGACATCTTTATTGGCCGGCTAAATTAGTCGCAGATACCAGCCTCCTGTAGGGAAGGCAGCATCTATGACTGCTGGCGTTGAAGGGCCTCCATCGCGAACTGGACGGCTCCCCGTTGAGAGTCTAAGTCTTCCTTGCCCACCGCACGAGCAAGATGGGGTGGAAGCACGTCTGTTGGGTCCGGAGTCACAGCACATGTCCATAGCATGTGCGCCATAGTAGCGCGACTAGCACTGCACAGCACACACACGTCACTCGGCTGTAGTTCGGGGTGGACGTGTTTCGCCCATACAGGGGTCCACGTCGCACGCACTTGCAATTGTCTGAACAGTACTGCCTCTTGCCTAGAGAGGTTCGAGTGAGGCCCAGGGTATCGTCTCCGGAAGTCCCGGAAGCACTTCAGTACCTCCCCGTACGTAGTAATCGGGTTGAAGTCTTCACCTTCGTTGTCGTGATCGTCCGCTAGAGGAGGGGAGACCGAGCCGGCGTTGCGTCGAGTGAGCGCACTCGCCATCCGGTCCGCGTCCTCGTTGCGGTTCGTTTCGGGTCCCACTGTGCCCATGTGGGCTGGGAACCACTTGATGCACACCGTTGTCTGTGATGACCGTAGGGCCCCGCACACCCTCACAACACTCGGGTGCACCTTGTTCTCAGCGAAACGCAGGACGGCCGTCCGGGAGTCGCTGAGGACGGTGGTGCAGTTAGGGTCGGAGAGAGCCAGCGCGATGGCCAGCTCTTCCGCTTGTTCAGTGGATGATGCCACGATGCTGCCGGCCGTGTAGAGCTCACCGGTGGTGGCTCCGATGACGGCGGCGGCGTACGTGTTCTTGCGGTCCGGGTACCTGGCCACGTCCACGTAGAAGGCCCCGGTGTCTTTGGAGTGAGTGGTTGTAAGTGCCCGCGCTCGAGCGAGCCGTCTTTCGTTGTTCTCCCCTGGACTCATGTGGCGGGGAAGTGGGGCGACCTGCAGCTTGCGCAGTAGGTCCCGCGGAAGCGGCAGCCAGTCCCTACCTTCCTGCAGCCTCGGTTGATATCCTATCCTTTGTAGTAATCTGGAAAGGACTCATATCAAACATACAAAAGCACTTTTTAGTGAGGTTAACATGCAAAGTAAGTGCGTAAAAGTTCTTGGAATTTGGTCGGATCGGTTACAGTTACAATGTGGGATAGTAGGGTGCTCCATTGAGCAATTGTGCGAGGTATTAATGATTGCGAATATCTAGAAGTGAGGCATTTCACACGTGTCACCTTTAAGACATGGTCCTGTCCGGGAAAGATGGTCGGTGGCGAAGAAAAGAAATCAGCATGAATGAAGAATGATGGTACAGTTTATGAAATAATGATAAACGTGATAGTTTACGCCGATGTGATAGGATAGGCAAAGATGCGCGAAGTTTCAAAACCGTGACGCTGGTGGGACGTAATTAATCTGAAAAGATGAAACGAACGACACGATTTTGAAGGGATTCAATTTGGCCAACTAAGTATGCTTTTTCACGGTCCCAAATGACAGATGCTTATTCAATTTAAGGTCTGATGACAGTTGTGTATGCAAGTTTACGGAGGTTTGATGGAGCATGTTTTATTCGGTGCTTTAAAAAAGTGATGAGTTGTTGGCGGATGCAAGAATGATGTTGCTATGATGATTTCATGTCAGGTCACAGTGCAGGTTAATACGCAGGTACTTTTAAGTGTTGTCTAGGTCAACAGTTGAGTTATTTAAAGAATAGGAAGTCTTATTGCGTATGCGTGGTTTCTAAAGGACATAAGTTTAGTTTTAGAATTAATCAGCGGCATTAAACAAGTGGAACACCAAGTAGATATTTTGTCAAGGTCAGTTTGGAGGGCGTCAGAAAAGCATGTTATTATACAATAAATAAAACAGTCATCGGCAAACAACCTTATCATCGAAGAAACGCAATTTGGTAAGTCATTGATAAAAATTAGAAAACGTTTAGGGCCAAGGACATTGCTTTGGGGAACACCAGAGTGCACTTCGCCAAAAGAAGAATTCAAATTATTAGCAGATGTGAATTGAACCTTTGATGATAGAAAATCTTTAAACTATGCAATACAAGAAGGTGGATATTAAGTTGTGTAAGTTTGATTAGCAATCTGTGGTGACGTACCCGGTTGAAAGCTTTGGAAAAATCTAGAAATATTGAGTCGATTTGAAGCCCAGCGTCAACGGATGAGTGAATGTCGTTATGAAACCAGAAAGCTGAGTGTCACACGGGTACCCTTACCTAAACGCGTCTTGTATTTTGTTTTTATGTAACTATCCGTGCGCCAGCAGCACTGAGGCCTTTGGCTGTTCCTGGGCACGTAAATAAACATGATTGATTGATTGATTATATTATTATTATTATTAATATTTTGTTTCCTTCGCGTCTAAAACCGCTGCGATAGCTATAGTTATCGCCAGCTTGAAGCGGCACAGCGTGATTTGCTCGTCGTACCAGATACGCCTTCTATTCCGGCTTTGTTTCTGTGGCTTTTTTTTGTTGTTGTTGAAGTTGCTATCGAAACGCGTTCATTGCTGTGACTGAAGGAAAACCGGCCAACAGCCGCTACATGGCCTCAGTGACGTAATTCGAGCCATCGATGAACGTCAAGACAGGGAAAGGAAGAAAAATCTTATGGGCGAGTTTACAAGTTATCTGATGGGCAAAGAGCAGTAATTTTTAGCTGAGGTACTTTGCGACCCCCTAATCTAAGTACTGGATGTGTTTGGTGACTACGATGTGGAAGCATTTAAGATTTCAAAAAAAAAAAAAATGTTGAAAAACATGTTGCGGGTCCCTTGAAACATGCAATGTTACATTATCATGAGTCCATTAAAACTGGGTAAATATTAGCTAGAACTCGGTACGGCTTCAATAAGTAGTTTAAGCTTGTCAGTACTGCCCAGGAAGCATGGATTGCTTTTTGTTGCGGGCAGCGATCCAGAAGAGGGTTGTAGCGTCAGAGTAGCTGCGGCAGGCGTGCCCTTGAACCGTCACAGCGAAAATTGGGACTCTTTTTACGCCCCGGCACCGAAATCTGAAGAGGAAAGGAAATAGCTGCAACGCGCACGCAGAAATAACTATTGGGCTGCATTGCGCCCTTGTTATTAAATGTGTAGTTATGAATAGACAGACGGGTGGTAATTAACCATGAATCATTACATTCCATGCTGCATCATAAAAAATAAACATGAGAGAGAGAGAGAGAGCGAGAGAGAGAGAGAGAGAGAGAGAGAGAGAGAGAGAGAGAGAGAGAGATTTTTATTTCTCCCTCTCTCTCTCTCTCATGTTTATTTTTTATGATGCAGCATGGAATTTAATGGTTCATGGTTGGAAAGAAAACCTACTCCTGCTTGCCTATAGCAGGTTTGAAGGCAATCAAACGCCTTTACCATTTAACACATCCTCACTCAGGTAATAAAACAGATGCTTACATCCGGTTACGGCAAGCTTAGCGGGCACTTAGGTTCTTACTAGGTACATTAAAAGGAAGCTCAAATAAGCCCAATGGGCCCTGGAAGAAGAATATTAGGAGCGACAATTATGGATAAAAAAACTGCGTCGTTGTTGCGGTTCATGATGATGATGGTGACGCTGCAAGCAGATGGTTATTCTCCGCTACAGTGGCATTGACCCGTGAGGGCATTAGAGCGTTGCTAGGGGACTGTGTTCGTTCTGAAAGTTTCAAGGGCATAACGATCAATTGGATAGGTGATTAATCTTCAAGCTGTGGAGTTTACGACGCCGTTCGGTGGAAAGCATGCACCGCTGCCCCGGGACGCTCTGGCAGCTCCTGGCTCTTCGAGCACTCTTCCCAAAATAAGAAAAGCGGACCTAAGTGTAACTCAGTATTTGTAAAAAAAAACAATTCCTGGTTAAATTGACTATTAACTTCGCTAAACGCAGTCGCTGCCACATTACCCGTTCATTAGTTTCTATTTGTAACATGCAGTGTGTTATAATGGCAGCGGCATACAAGAACTAAAACAATAGTCTCAGAATTAGTTATGTTCATTTCAATTTACAGAAACGATTCGTATTACTATAGTGAAGCAGAACTGAACTACTTCCCAAATCACAACTGACGCTGCATTTCGTTGTTTCTAGTAAGCGAAAAAAAATTTCACGCACCTCTACGAAGTGAATCATGATGAGTGGGCGAAGCACTGGGGATCGTTCTTACCGTAAATCACCCGTGAGAGTGCTTACTGCTGCTAAAACGATTTCCAATCCCATCCAATACAATACAATTCTGCTTAATCCAATCCAATCCAAATCCAGTCCAATCCAATGCTCCTAGCGCATGCGCAGCACGGGTCTCCAGGAGCACTCTCTCTCGCTCTCTCTCTCTCTCTAAACTTTTGTGAACCTTGTATTTTGTTCTCGTTAACCTTTTATGAACCTTTTGTTCACGAACAAGGAGGAGGAATAAACTTTTATTAAACAGCAATGTGCTGGTGTCAGGGGCACCCGCCCGGTGAGAGGAGTCCTCAGTCCAGGACCCCTTGGAGTCTAGCGGCCTTTTTTGCTCTCTCCACCAACGTTTGCTGCTCGGAGAGGTGAGAAGTGGTCAGCATCTCCACCCACTGCTGAAAGGAGGGTGTTTCGATTTACACCGTGCTGTGCCGTGAGCACGAACGCCGGACGCCGCACAAGCCTCGGCCTTAAGGTTCTTCGCCCCTAAAAAACGTGAAGGAGGAAGACGCCCGTAGTTAACCCACGTGGGGCGTGAGCCATACCATTAATTGGAAATGCGCGTAGGGTGAAAGAGAACGAAGAAGAACCGGTCGTCGAGGTCTCTGCCGCCAGCTACGCGTCCAATTTTTCTGCGGACGCGTCGCCAAGGTACGCCACAACACGTCTTTCGCAGTCTAGAGAGCAAATACAATCTTCTAGGTATTTCGGAACGACGCAAAATGAAGTTCTCCTTGGGCACGTTGGATTGTTGCTGCCTAGTGAAATGATCGGAGCCGTGAAATTGTGCAAATGAGCGTACGCTGCCGCGTTTGCACTTGCAATGTACAAAGTAACCGTCTCACCTATAAATTTAAACGTAAATGTGGATTGCCCTCGCTCTAATTTTGTCTTTCGTGTTTGCCTGGCCCAACAAATACCAGTGCCTCCAATTTCTTGGCTTGATTGCCATGGTAATCGATGCATTGTTTTCAATGGTCTGTCCTGGACCTTCAATTCTCTGGGGTATGGTATCAAGTAAATAACTAATGTTCTCCTCTCAATATGAAATTTCGTCTCAATTTTGGATGGTGTTAAGGCCTGTGTATTTTGTCTTGACAAGACCTTTTTGTCCACGGCGCTGCGCAATATTGGCCACAGGATGTTTTCGTTTGCATTGTTGAGAATTCCCCTTCGCTGGAAGCGAATTGTTAAAGATCCTTAATTTAGGATACTGCAATGTTGAATATTACGCGTAACATAGGTATCGAAGTACAAGTGTCATGAAAAGTTAGCTTTAATAAAATAACTGGGCTTCACTAGCCGAATTTTTCGTGTTTACAATAGTAGCCGAATCACGGTTGATGAGCGAGACAGTACGTCGCGCCCTGTAGTATATTTAGGATATGTCACCAGGACTTGTTCATCGATTCAATGTGCCTTTCATCAATCCTGGCACTCGCGAAATTGTGACAAAGTGGAGGTACACAACTAATTGTAAAGTTTAACTTGCGCTTTCGAATAAATTGGTCGTCGTATTTGCCGTGACAATGCGGTCAAGAGGGGCAATTTTTAAATGCGATGACGCCTTCATTCCAGCCGTCAATATTTTATTCCGGACCACGTATCTGTCCACCTCTTTGTCCATAACTTGATCTTTCCTTTGCATCTCTCAATAATTTTTTCAGTTGTAGCCCCCCAAATGTTGCTTACCCACCGTGGTGGCTCAGTGGCTAAGGTGTTGTGCTGCTGAGCACGAGGACGCGGATTCTATTCCCGGCCGCCGCGGCCGCTTTTCTGATTGAAGCGTAAAGCGAAAACGCCCGTGTGTACGTGATTATGTTGCATGTTAAAGACCACGTGGTCGAAATTAATCCGGAGCCATCCACTACGGCGCGCCTCATCACATGCGTTGCGTCGGCGCGTTAAACCCTACAATCAATCAATCAAACAGACTTGCCTTTATTTTACGTCTTAATTCTTTCTCGTCACTCTCATCAACCTCCTCTTCCTCTTTTCGCGTTATAAGCTGTCTTTTCAAATACTCACTACGTTATAAGCGTTCGTTAGACCTTTACGTGAATGTCCACTTCGCCGTACGCAGTACTCGTAGCTTAGGACAGTGCTCATGGCTCGCAAGTGCTGTGGGGTAAAGGCTACCTGGACAGCCCAACTTTCCGGCCCGTTTACCGGTTGGAAGGTGGAAACTTAGCGCCTATCCTCGTGTTTCGTCCTTCGACTGGAAAATCCTTTCGGGCTTAGCGGTGGCTTGTCATGGAGTATTAACTAGCTTGAACACATCAGTTAATAATATGTTATTTTGTTCACAAACTGTAATCACGAACCTGCTCCTCTCACAGCGCGGCGATGGACAAGGAAGGTGCGGTGAGCCGCCGCCTCCGCGCCATCTACGGGTCGGGGCTGGCCGTGGCAGTGCTGCTGACGACCGTGGGGGCGGCGTGGTTCCGCGCTGCTCCGTCCAAGCAGAAGACCCTCGAACTGGGTTCGTTCGAAGCAGGTCTTCCCGGATGGCTTCCCGCGTCCTCGCAACTGGCCGCCGTGCGCAGGTAGGTAGCGCTTGGCCCAGCTCGAAATTTCCGGTGCCCTAAATCACCTCTTACATTGGTCACGCGTGAAAAAAATATTCGAGCTTAATCTCCTTCCGGAAGGAGCTTTCCGGAAGGTGGGTGGATGTATTCGTGGGCGCAAAAGCACACACGCCATTCAGCTCAATCCGCTCCTTAGCCGCGCGAGGAGTGGATGACACTGAACCATCCGTCATTCATTTTTAAAGACCCATCACTGTCTTTTACGAGGTATTGAATCTGAATCGCACACAGCAAGCATGAAAAGGGCCTGTCGTCGTACGCAGCTGTCTACTCATCCGTTGCAATCACCAATACGTAAGATCGTGTTCTGGCTAATTGTTCGCTCCTCACGCCATCCTCGCCGTAACCGAAGAGCGGGTCAGGAGGATTACGGAGTGTTTGGAATTACGCATAAGGAAGCGCGTACACATTTCACTGGAAGCCAGTGATGCGTGATCTTTTAGGATGGAATTCTAGTCAGTCTGAAATGAGAATGAAGCTGGGTCGGAGGACGGAAGACGTTATTTTTCTTTCGTGGTAAAGGGAATAGCTCCTTGTGGTAGAGTTTTTATCTACTACCATCGGATGACTGGTATGTATAGTTGTTTTTTTTTCTTGATCTTTTTGCCGCCGTGGTTGCCTCTACTGAATACTTCCATGATTCCGGCAATAGTCCCCACCGGTAAAAGCGTTCTACTGGTTACTTCCATTTGAGACCCCAATTACACGATTGATTGCGAGAGGTCGCCAGGCCCTCGTAAGGGTTGTATCGCCCAAGGCGGCGCTGAAATGACTCTTAGCGGTAGAAGGGGGGGGGGGGGGGGGTGAGGGGCGGTAAAGCTTTTTAATGCGGAAGCCTTAAATTGCCCAGTGAGCGAAAGCCTGGTCCATAGCCCTTAAGTGGTACATAGCGCTTGAACTCGGCAGTAGCGATAAAGAGAGCGGAAAAACGTAGCCAAGCGAGTGACGCGACATGCAGGGAAATCCACCATCGACGTCAACTGTCCCCGTAAATGGCGTCAGAAACGAGCGGTGTCGCAACGCGTGCGAGACAAATCGAAGCCATTCGAAAGGGTAAGGCGAAAGCATGTAGCCAAGCAAATCGTCTCAAGCGGCAACAGCATAAAGCCCTTTGAGAACGCGGGACGGAAACAAAGCGTCTCATTCGCATTCAGAACCCTTAAGAAGTATTTAGGTGTCCTCAGATTTTTAAATTAAAACATTCTTATAGGCTTCTCTGTCAAAAGTTTGTGCCAGTGGCAGAGCATTTTGTGCCGGTGGCATAGCGTGTACCACTGTGCCACTCTGCCAGTGGCACAGTGACAGACGCTGCTGCTGCACCGTGCGGGTAGGGAAAGCAGACAGGAGTGAAAAAATGCTGTAGGAGCGACTGATGTTCCACAATTTTATGAAATCTTCCGGGAGGCCTCGTGAAATGCTCAGTTCTAATGGTGGTGGCGAAGGAAAGAGGTGAGATACTAGGCTATTAAAACACGCGCTCGGTGTGGCTCTTACAGACGTAACATTAGGCGTAGCGGAGCAATATGCAAAATGCAAAGCAGCAAGATGCAGCAACACATAGCCTAACCTTGCACGTCTCATTCAAAATTGCTTAACAATTTGCGTAATTAATATACTGCCTGGTCCTTCTGCGCCAGTCGGCCGGTCACGCCGTCTCCGTCCAAAAGAGTTAAGGTGCCCACGTGGGGGAGTAGCGTGCACATGTGAAGGAGTGTGGGCGCATGGGCGTCAAAGTGCAACTTCCCTAAAAACCCTGGCATGCGGTAAAAGTGGTTGTTCAGCATTCATTTCACAAAGGAGAGACGGCTGTTACCCGTTGGGCGAGCTTCATAAATAAGAGTGCTGCACCCTTGCCGTGGTTTACAAAAGCATTCCGTTGAACACGCGTTCCCACTTGGGAGATTCAAATTGCCCGATGTACGGCCTCAAGCCCGAGGGTTAATTAAAACTTCGCGGTGGACTCAGTATGAACATATGATGGAACAAGTTTTACGCCTGCAACATGCTTCGCAATTCCAGCGATAGGATAACAGACATATGCGGATCTCTGTAAGTCAGGTTCATGTGTCTTTGCGTGCCTTACATGTAGTCGTCTCTCATGGTTAGCTTCCATGGCGCATAGATACGTGTTCCAGTGTCTGGCAGTTTTACCCATGTGAGTTTTGTTGTCATGAAAGTTGTCTTGCGTTTTATATTGTATGCAATCGGTTACAAACATTTGTCGGTAGAGCTACGTTGGTGAAAACAAATTTTTGCTTGTCTATTTGCAGGGCAGCGCACCAAACACGCGGTTTCCTCCGCCTGTACTTTACTGTAATTCCTCTTAAAAACTGGACTCGAGGATATTGATCTGCTTAGAAAATCAAGTTTGTTTAAACGTTGAACGCAACAGCCTCATGGCAGAGTCCGAGTGCACTTGTTAAGTCTGTTGGTAGCAAAGTTTAATTTTCGCTCACAAAACAAAAGCACTCTTAAAAATGGTCGTGGAACTTTATAACGGAACGCTAACCTGTTACTTGTCACAGTATTCAGTAGCTGCTTAGTGCTTTTAATAACTGGCCATGCTTAGCATAGTAAAAGAATCTGCGCGTGACACTGCGGATCGGCTGAGCGCGGACCACGACATAGGCACATTAAACAAGCACGTGTCACAATTAAAAAACAAATAAATCGAGCAAGAAGACCAAGGGGATGCACGAGGAGAGAGAGTATAACTTAGTTACCTTAGAAATGCATCTGCTTCTTCTTGGTTTTATAGCCAGCAGCGGAAAGTCCTAGAGTCAGTGTGCTTGTCACAAAAATCAAATACATTGGCGATAATTTTAGAATTATGCATTTTAATGTGAGCATATACAAGTCAGCATGATGATTTGCATAAGCTTTTAGTCGGGATTTGGAGTGGAAAAAGTGGTGTAGTTATTATGTTCAGTAATTTATAGAATTTTGTTCTACCAGTGAATGTGAGCATCAAACAAGCAGCAGTTACGAAGTGCACGGTCTAGACTAGTAACGATAGCATTCAGGTTCCATACTTACTGGCAGGACCTACGTACCGTTCTGGGGGTAGTAGAATTCGTAAAGAGATAGTAAATACAACCCGTAACTACATTTTTTCTAGAATTTTCTAGAAGATTGAAACACGTTTTAAAATCCATTTGCGGCTGACTTAAACTTTGACTTTGCTACACAGGCCCGGTCCTCTGGCCCACACGTCGGTTCTCCTCGACGACACTCTGGAGTTCTTCCGCTCCCGGCACCGCACCTCCTCTCACACGGTGCTCTATAACAACCGACTGCCGCGGAAGGTGCTGCCCGAGCACTACGACATCGAGATCCGGCCGCGCTTTGTCGAGAAAGTGGACGACAACACCAAGATGCGAACGCCCCCTGGTCTAGAAGCCGGGGACACGGCGGGTGCCTTTGCGGGCGACGACGACGACACGTTTTCGGCCACCGTGGCCGTGAGAGTGCTCTGCGTTGAGGCCACTGACCTTGTCGTCATGCACGCTGGAAAGTTCAACTACACCAACGGCACTTCCACGCGCCCAGAGGCAGCGGTGCAGGTGATGGCCCCAAGCACTAGCCTCTTGGTTAAAGGCAGCGTGTACGTGACACGTTAACAAATCACGTGAACCTGTTTAGATTACGAGTTTAGTTTGGTTGGGACAGCTTGTACTGGGGGCGGACACATCAACAGGCGCTGCAGCCTAAGGTATATTATCGAAAACGTAACAGGACGGCTCACAAAGTGACAACCCCACACCCTCCCACCTTGTGAGAACAGACGGTGCAGGCGTATAGGAATGTGATAGCGAAGTAGCCAATGCAACTGGCTGTCACTCCTTAGGGTACGGCACACATTAATTTTTATAAATACACCAGAAAGCCAAGGGGAATGTAGTCCCCCCGAATGGCCAAATTAGTAAAGCACCATCGGATGCATTATACAAAGCGCGTACATTCGAGTACCTCTCAGCTGCGTGTTTTACAACGGTGCCGTTATAGGCTAACGCCCTGTTTCTGCCGCCGTAGACCGAGAAAGCCACCCCACCTCTGCTTACTTTGGAACACGCTCTCCCTCAGGCCGCCTGCTCGCCCCCTGCGCGTCATACCTTGTTATAAGATGGCGTATAGTGCACCCTACAATTGGTTGAAAGTTGGGCGAATTAGTAAGGATTAGAGACCGGAACTTTAGGCAAAATGCCTATTTTTTCCTTGAGTCCGTATCAAGCCTATTTAACATATAAGCATAAACTAAGGGAAGGGGAGCATTTTAAGCAATAGTTTATTGTGCCTATAATGCCTATTTTGACTATATGGGCTTTTTAGCGCCTATTTTGACTATATGGGCCTATATAGGCTTTTTAGCCCCTAAAAATGCCTTTTTTGTGTTATATGCGCTTTTTTTTGGTTTTTAGAGTCGCTGGTCTGCACGGACTGTTGTCGCTTCAAGAACCCGCAACAAAGTGTTTGTCGCCCCCCATTCGCAAAAAAAAAAAAAAAACGCGATCCGTGCCAAACAAGCCCAGAAACACAAGCCATTCACAAGCCACCACCACGTAGTCCTCGTCACATCGGCCGAGCTGCCAGAGGTCCGTACGCAGCGAACCGCAGCCAAACTTACCCCGACGTCACTCTTAATTGTCCACACGAGCTGTTTTGTTGTATGTCCTTCTGACGCGCTGTGTCCGCGGACCAACAGCGAGAACTTTTGCCCGTGTGCCCCCCCATTACTAACGCAATAAAAACCACGGCACCGATGAATCTATATATATGAGATTCAACGGTGCTGAGAATAGGGCCCCAGGGGCCCTATTCTCGACTGCACAAATTTCCGGCAATTCGCCCATGTCTTTTTGCGTTAGCACAACGTAAACAATCAGTGACGTGCTGCACCTACAGCTATGACGACATGCAGTGTAATTTGATGATTCACTCATAAAGATCGCAACCAAGGTATCAAATATTGTGCAAGAAAGATATAAAACCACTTGGTATGTACTATAAAAATAAAGACGGTAGCTGAGGGTGACAAGAAAAACACATTTCTGGAGATCAAATTTGGCGTCAACACCACAAGGCGATCGAGTAACGTTGATCCAAAAGCGAGCGAAGGGCGGATGTCGAGCTAAAGAACATCACGCAATTTTTTTTTACCGTATCTATTTATTTCTTTCAATCGCTTTTAGTAACATAGCTGGGCTCAGGCTCGGCTTCAATGCAAGCTTTGTTGCGTTATCACCTTCCCTACCGCCACCGCCGCCACGCCATCGTCTGCTGCTATGTTACAAGTTTATGGCGTGATCACAGAAAAAGACGGCCGCGACAATCGCTTCTATGACACATAAGAGCAGCGAAGCGCTACGCCTGATAACCGCGGAACGTACCGATGTCGCCGATTAACTCATTCGTCAAGCTTGACTCCAATCAGCGCTGTAATGAACCAAATAGTCACTTTTCTTCGTTATTTTTTTCTTGAGTTCGATCATGTGACCCAGCAGCTTACTAGGACGAGTATGGACAAATGGCATGCATTGGGTTCTCTTTGTCATGGAGAGGCTTGTACGGCCCTCTTATGTTGCGGTTACGCCAAACAAATAATTTTTATTTTATTGCCAAACATAAAAGCAAAATACTGCCCGTTATTTGTATGCTCCATGATCGCTGACTTGGAAGCAGTTGAAACTGTAACTTGTTTCGGTAGGAAACATGCTTTAAACAGCGCGCATGCGAAACTGCGCCTGCTGCAAATTGCCGCACATTTCGCGGCGCCGTAAGCCCGGGCTATTTTTTGCCCTATTTCGCTTGTATTTTGCGACAAAACCAGCCGCCATTTTCAAGCTGTTACGTAGCATTACGTCACTTTTACGCAGGCTGAAGTTGCCAATGCATGACGTAATCGTTCCCGCCAACTGTTTAAATTACGTCACGCCTTCTCAGCCAATCACAGAGGGGGTGTGTATTACAAGCAGTATTGTTGTTGAATAGCAAAGACAGCCTTACGTTGTCATGTCCGCTGCATTTAGTCTGGTTTTTCAGTCCCGGCCAAGAATTATGCGCCTTTAGTAACGAGAAATAAGGCAAACTTTAGAACTGGTGTCCGTAGACGACATGAAACGTCAAAATGACGACAGCACACACAACCGCTTTGTCAACCGGAAGCACGTGACCAAAATTGAAAGCCAATCAGAAAAGACTTCCGGAAAATTGCCAGAATTGCCGGGAATTTGTGCAGTCGCGAATAGGGCCCCAGGGTGCAGTTTCAATTTCGGCGTATCAAATATACGTTGGGCGTTGTGGTCTTAAGAAATCGGTGTAGGCTTGGTTTTGTAGCGTAAGCTACACTGGCCGAGGTTGAGCAGTTTCGCGTGGACCTTGAAAAGCCGTGCTGCGCAAGCGCGAGGAGCATTGGATTGGATTGAATTGGATTGGAAATGATTAAATTATATTGTATTGGATTGGATTTCTTTTGGAGTACGGGTGTGTAGATGTGTAGAAAACAGGGTCTGCACATTCGCCGGTCTGCGCATTCTAGAGGAGTGACGTCATAGCCGCGGCTAGTGGCCAACGGGGGCTAGTGGCCAACCAATAACTCGCCAACAGCTCTGCTTGTGATCCACCTTCACGGAATGAATGCACCAATGTTTTTAGATGCGACGCATCTCTTGCTTTCGGGCTTGTCACTCCTGCGTCGTCTTCGCGGCGTCCGTCCACATCCCTCCTCCGTTATTCTCTCCCACATGCAACACTCTCACTCCGGCTCATTAGCATACCACAGCTGGCGCGCTTGTTTGGCGCGCGCTTCGCTGCGGTAACAACTGCTCCGGTGCGCGCAAGTGCGCGCATGCGCGACTCTCCTCCGTTGTCTCGTCTCCTTCAATCGCTGTGGATATAAAGCGGGTATCGCGCCGCGGCGGTTCAGTCAAGCGCTCGCTTTCGCACTGACGTGACCTTGCTTTGACTACTTCGTGCTTGGCTACTTCGTGCTTGACTTGCTTGATTCTTCCGATGAAGACGTGATGGAAGCGACGGTCCCTTCAGTGAGTGGTGTGACACAATAATTACGCCCATCGTCCCGCGTATAGGAACACCCGCATGTGATGGAAATGCATCATACGCGTTCGCAACACGTTTCACGCGATTTAGAGAATCAACCCAACGGAAACAACAAATGAACCCCCCGATGCATCGCATCACACCAGGGTTCCCTCGCGGGAAGATGGGCGTAATTTTTTCTATTTCGTATCTTATCGCAAATGTGCATCCGCAAATGATAGTCCTCAAATGTCTTAGCACTCTATTTTATATCAAGAACTTGGCCCCTAATGTGATTGCCGACAATACAGTCCACACTTGACGTTTCTGTTTGTTCATGGGTGTACAATACACAATGCTTAAAACTAAACCCCCTGCAGTATTCCCACACATTAGAGGGCATGGAAACTTGCGTTTCACGGCATGCATACCGCCAGCTGACAGCCCTCAAGAGCAGGGACAAGATTGATTGATTGATTGATTGATTGATTGATTGATTGATTGATTGATTGATTGATTGATTGATTGATTGATTGATTGATTGATTGATTGATTGATTGATTGATTGATTGATCGGTCGGTCGGTCGGTCGGTCGGTCGGTCGGTCGGTCGGCCGGCCGGGTTTGGTTGGGTTTGGTTTGGTTTGGTTTGGTTGGTTGGTTGGTCGGTCGGTCGGTCGGTCGGTCGGTCGGTCGGTCGGTTGGTTGGTTGGTTTAACGCAACGACGCAACGCAGGCGTTGAGGTGCGACGTAGTGGAGGGCTCCGGAAAAAATTTGACCACCTGGGGATCTTTAAAGTGCGCCAAAATCTCGTACACACGGACATTTTTACTTTTCCCTCCACCAGAAAAGCGGCCGCTGCGGCCGGGAATCGAACCCGGATAACTTGTGCTCAGCAGCACAACGCCTTCGGGGGTATTCACACGACGGAGCGTTTCAGCGGAGAAATCCGAGGGAGGACGTGACGTCACCGCAAGCGGACTTCCGCTCGGCCAGCTCCTTCGCTCACTCGGAGGATGCGTCTGTCGGACGGACATCAGTGTTTGCAGTCGCCTATCTCTAAAGCAGAGCTGCCATAGCACCGCCGATTCGCTAAGGCCGCAATTTGTGCTAAAGCCCCTAAGTACCGATCCTGTCAGCCGACCAAAAATTGGCCGTGGACGCGATGTAGGCGCTGCCGCTGGTACAGAACGGCGCGCGACGCGCGAGGCAGATGGGTGGGGATGACCGCGTTGGGAACAGCCGGCCGGTCCGCCTACGGGCCCGCATACAGATGTTAGGCTTAACACTGCGGGAAATATTCGATTCCCGCTCTCGCAAGCGGCGCAGATGTCGATTTTTAATGCAACTTTCCATCACATCATTATCCCCTTTCTCGCATGTCCAGCTCTGTTACCGCATCGGGGAGCGATAACAAGCTATCGCTCGAGCTACCTGCGCCGGTCTGCGCCACTTCGCGGCCGCGGCCGCCGCTCGCCCAGCGACTGTGCTGGTGGTATACGCGGCTCACTCAGTGCGCCTGTCGTGTGCGCGGCGCATTTTCGCGTCCATTGTAATAAGAAGCAATTAAAAATACAGTGCCTGCAAACGCTCTAGAACTTGAGTCGCGGCCAGCTGCCTGACGAGCAGTCGAAATCCCGCCGCCTCCGCCGCCAAGCTCGCGAGCACAAGCTCCGACCTCCGAAGGGAGCGGTGCGCCGGAGAGAAACCGTGACGTAGGGGTCACGTGATGCGCACTCCTAGGCGCCAAACGGCGGATTTCTCCTTCGTGTGAATACCCCTTTAGCCGCTGAGCCACCGCGGCGGGTAGCAGGGGCATTAGAGGTTTGAAATAATGGTATCGTATTTATGACAGCGGTGCTACTTAATCCACGCACAGAACACCACTAAAAAAATAAAAACTCCTTTCTTAAAAGGACTATGGCTAAAACGCGAAGACTTTCCTCATACAATCTCAGTCATAGTTCGAACCGAAATTCAAACTGCTTCGACTGTGTCCGAATGGCGCAGTCAGATAGACGTCGGCTTCACAGAGCGAGGGACCCGGGTTCGATTACTCCCACGGGAACGTTTATTTAGGCGTTTGATATGCCTTCGCTTATCATCATCATCGTTTTGTTGAACCCGATGTATACAGTTTGCTTTCCTGCAGTGCATTTTGCACGACGAACGACGCCATCAAAGAGACATAGAAAGCTTCGCTTCAAATTATTGCTGGGGGAAAGCGTTCTTCGGTGCACGTGAGGGTAACTGCGGCAATTTCTTAAAGCTCTAAAATTTATCTTGGCAGCACTTTAGCCCTAACTGGCCAGATACGATGCCCAGCCTTTCCTCCGGACAATGAGTCGCTAAATGCAGTTTATTCTCTCTCTCTCTCTCTCTCTCTCTCTCTCTCTCTCTCTCTCTCTCTCTCTCTCTCTCTCTCTCTCTCTCTCTCTCTCGTCCTTTCGGGTGCAGGTGTGGGACGCAGCCACACCGCTGCTCAGCATTCCGGTGACGAGTGTAGAAAAAGGTAATGATGATACACTGATTATCAGGCCAAGCAAGGAGCTGGAGAGAGGGAAGCGGTACGTCATCCAAATACAGTTCGCCGGGCGACTTGGTGACACCAGGGGCTTCTACAAGTACCACTACAACCTCGGCAACCTCAAGCAGTGAGACCTCTTATTCAAAAAATTTAAAAAAATTTAAAGCCGTTCCACTCAATGTGAAAGCTGTCGGAAGTGTGAAGCAGTGATTCGCCATAATGGGCTGTATCGCCGTAAGCCGCTCACTGCTACCACCCATTGCAATCCAAATTTACCGCCCTCGCTAAGGTCCCTAAAATTACAGGGACCTTAGCCCTCGCAGTGCTCGTGCGCCCCCTGCCTGAAACTGCGCCTGCGGGAGTTCTGTTCGTTTTGTGCTTGCTTTCAATTTCGTATGCTGGAGCTGTTTTGCGTCATCCCGAACGCGCCATTTTTTTTTTTTTTTTTGCGTGGCTAGAGCCTTTCTGCGGCATTTTGAACGCGCCCTTTTTTTCTTGCGCGGCCGCTTTTTTCGTTTACTGTCTAAAAACTAACTCAACGAGCGTTCCTAACTAAATGAACGCGGGCGCTCCCGGTTAATTACTTATATTTTGCCTCAAATGTACCAATACTGTCTGCGCTAAACAACGGGGAAATGTAGGACAAGCGCCAGTGGTTCACGAGTTTCGAACGCTTATGACTATATAAAGCGATTGGCTTTCGAAGCCTCTGGGGTACGCCGCGAACGACAGCGTTACCACGGGACGCCCAGTTGCTCTACTTGAGTCCAGCGAGCGAGCTACGACGAGAAGGCGAGCGCCTTCAGTGCTCTGCACTTAAACCCCAGTTTCGGTTAAAGGGGACGAGCATTCACTGGAATTGGGGTCGAAAGAGCGTCGCAGAAATACAGAACTTCATTCATATATAAACAAAAGAACTGCTGAAGTAAATCCCTTTTAAAGAAGAAGAAATGTCGTAGGGTGGGTGACCGTTTACATGTATTTTTCTCTGTATTTAATTCTTTCTTTCCTCCCTTTTTTTCTAACCTTCTTCCTTCTTTGGTAGTGTAAGCTGAGTTATAAAGAATACATGGTATTAAGAAAAATATGGACAAGAACCTTACAAGAAAACTGTGGTTGATTTCTGTCATAGGAATCGGTAAAACAAGAAAGTGAAATGTGCAGGGGTGTGCTTGGCGAGCGACGCCCTGCTGGCGGGTCACTTCTGCAAAGGTGTATTGGCGTCATTTCCGTGACGGATATGACATCATTGAAATCTTGGGGTATACCGGCATAAAACACTTTCGTTTTAAAATATATAACCCGAAAACGAACGACCCTAAGAATAGCGTACTCCATAGTACTAAAGGTTGCTTCCCCGCAATAAGACACTGTGTGCAGGGGTGCACCCTTTAGAGGGCGCTTGCTCCGTTGTGCTGGAGTCATTTTCGTGACGGATATGACGCCATCGAAACTTTTGTGTATCCGGGAATAAAACACTTTAATGTTAAAAAGAAAACACGTAATTTTTCTATTGCGTTCGTCGTAAGCAAAGAAGCATGCAAACTATAGCACAGCAAAATGGTCAACATCGTAGGTAGCTTTTTTGTCCCTGTTCGTTTCCCTTCAAACGCCCGATTCGCAGGCATCTGCTGGTGACTTTCTTCGAGCCAACATTCGCCAGGGAAGCCATTCCTTGCTTCGACGAGCCGGACATGAAGGCCACCTTCACCGTGGTCGTGGTAAGGCCGCGGTCTTACCATTCCATATCAACAATGCCCCTGGCTCGGTCCGAAGACAGGTGAGATTTCTTTCGCCGCTTGGCTTTTAAGGGAGCCATGAAAAAAAAACGTTTTTATTCATACGAAACAGCGTCATACCACTTCAATAATCACGTCATTCTTAACCCAAACTCCACTCAATCAGTCTAGCCACCTTCTTGCATTCCACCCGACAACACAAATGCGGCCGCCAGATGCACACGTGACGGCAGTGGTGCCTCTTATTCTTTCGGGTCAATTTTTTGCGTTTCGAAGCAGTGGTCTTAAGAGGCAAATACACCAACCAAGGGCGTTTATTCAAAGCGGTCCCAACGTTTCGCAGCCAACTCGGCTCCTTCATCAGGGGTGACTATGTACGACAAGAAGCCCTTCCCACCATCTTCGCCCACGGCCTCCGACGCGCAAGGAAAAGAATCCAGTAAAGGAAAAAAGAAAAAGAAGACGACACCTATATAACCGCTGCTTCTTGTCGTACATAGTCACCCCTGATGAAGGAGCCGAGTTGGCTCCGAAACGTTGGGACCGCTTTGAATAAACGCCCTTGGTTGGTGTATTTGCCTCTTAAGTTTAACCCAACCAGACAGAGTTCTGTCGAAGATGTTCACATTCAAAGCAGTGGTCTGATTGGTCGGAATAGAGTCGAACTCGCAATTAGAGGTTAATTTAAGTATAACTAGGGTGTATGTTGTCTTCGTAACGACTTTAAATCTGGGAGCGCATTATGTAGCGAATTATGGAGCATTATGGAGTGCAGTTGGAATAATGAAATAGAATAACCAGTTCCTTGGAATTTTTCTAGGGCTATAAAACAGTGCATTTTCATTCCTTAGTTGCCACATATGCACAAAAACACTGCTATTGCGATTGAAGTTCGTGCTGTTATGTGTACGTCACAAGAATAAAGGAAGCTCAAGATAACACAAATGGTTAAATTGGATACTACTTAAATTTATGGGAACACCGCGAAACCTATCAGCTTGTACTATTGCTTCAACGATTAACTCCAGCGCGTCTGGCAAGATTTCAAAGCTTCATTGTGTTTTTATTGTTGTTTTTTGTTACTGAGAGTGCGGATTTTTATTTATTTATTTATTTATTTATTTATTTATTTATTTATTTATTTATTTATTTATTTATTTATTTATTTATTTATTTATTTATTTATTTATTTATTTATTTATTTATTTATTTATTTATTTATTTATTTATTTATTTATTTATTTATTTATTTATTTATTTATTTATTTATTTATTTATTTATTTACAGAATACTGTCAATCCCCCATGAGGATTATTACAGGGGTGAGCATCACTGCCCCATTTGACGTATGCAGCTCAAAAAATCAGAATAAGAAAGAACACATAATCACTGTGAACATAGCAGTACGGAATAGTACAATCATATATAGTTATTTGTACTATAAAACAAGTATGAATTCACCGGCAAAGAAGCCGAGGTCGAGAAGAAAAGAGGTAAAAAAAAAGGAAATGCAGAGTGGAAACAACAATTCGGTTATTATTATCAAGCAACCACGAAAACCATTATTATCTGTAGACAAGTGTTTTTGTGTGACCATTCAACCGGGAAGGGCTGCGTGAACAAAACACTTAATCAGTTTACATGCCAACTCGTTTAGGGTAAATTAGTACCTTCAATTAGTTTCATAAATTTGTCTAATGTTGACTGGTGTGCAATTACTGCATCCAGTGTGTTCCATTCTAGAATAGCGCGTGGAAATAACGAATAACAAAAACATTATTGCTGAAGGAATATTATTCGAATATTCGAAGAATATTTCGAAGGAATATTCGAAGAAATATTTGAATTCCTTCGAATTCTTCGAATTCGAAGGAATATTCTGCATGCCTTCTACTCGTCGGTGTGGTGTCTCAAAAGTTCAAGTAAGGATCTAGGTTCATGCGGAAAGATTTGTGTAGAAGTAGGAAAAGTAGTTCAAGCTGAAAAACCTTTGCACGACTAAGGGTGGCTAGACTGGCACGGTGTAATCGAGCGGTAGGCGAGTCCTAAAGATGCGTGTTCTCGCGAATATATTTGGAACTTGTCTTTATATCAATTCTGATCTTCAAATTTTTTTCTAGCTACGAAAATTTCTGGCATATTGCTGGGTACATAGAAAAGATTGACGCAGAAGCGCGTTCGCAATGCCGATGAAGACAAAAAACAAGTTTGATTCATTCACACCTCCTTGTCTCGATAACAACGGTATCAATTTTATCGCAAACTTCAGAGAAACAATCTAGATAATAAAAAAAACATGAGCAAGGGGCGACCCTCCAGACGCTTTTCGGTGAAGTCATTGTGACGTCACAGATTGTTGTTTGCGCCATTGGCTTCCGAGGACCTAAGCCGACGCTGAGAAACATGGCTGGGCAGTCGTAGTGGGCCCTCCTGTTTCCATTTGGTCTCGCCACTTGAATAGTAACATGCAGTCAACAAACTGATAACTACGTCTTTAGTGCTAGCCAGTGTCACGTCACTCCTGCACATATTACGTCACTGCAGCGCGAAATTTGAAAGCTTTTTGATATTTCGAGCGTTTTCCAATTTGTAGTTGGTCCCTCTTTCAATGGAATCGGTAAAACACGAAAGTGAAAGGTGCCTTCACCGGAGCAGTTTAATGTTAAAGGAAACTTCTCATATGCGAAAGGTTCGCGGGCATAAAATAGTTTCGTGTTAAAATATCTTCGGTGGCTGGAATTGGTGGCTGGGGGCTGAAATATCTTTGGTGGCTAGTAAGTTCGTTAACCCACTGAGCACTATGGCTAGGTCAAATTGAACAAAGCTGTATTTTCTCTTCGTGGCCCCTTTAACGGTATGCTGCTTCAGCACCCGTCCTACCTGAGATCCTCTCTAGTCTTTCACCCCTTGTCCCTACGTGACAACAGAACCAAGCGCCCTATTCTCGACTGCACAAATTCCCAGGCAAATCGCCATGTTTTTTTTTGCGTAAGCGCGACGTAAGCAATCAGTGACGTGATGCACATATAGCTATGACGACATGCAGTGTAATTTAACGCTTCACTCATAAAGATCGCAACCAAGCTATCTAATATTGCGCATAATAGATATAAAAACACTTGGCACGTACTATAAAATATAAGGCGGTAGCTGAGGCTGGCAAGAGAAGCACATTTCTGCAGGTCAAAATTGGCGTCAATACCACAAGGCGATCGACCAAAGTTGAGCCAAAAGTGACCTAAAGGCAGATTTTGAGCTAAAAAATATCAAACATTTTTCTACCCTATCTATTCATTTATTTCAATCGCTTTTAGTAACATAGTTGGGCTCTCTGCTTCAATGAAACCGTTTTGCGTTATCACCTTCCCGGCCACCACCGCCGCCATGCTATCGTCTGCTTCTATGTTACAAGTTATGGTGTAATCAAAGAAAGAGACGCCAGCGATCCGCCTGTATGATACGTAAGAGCAGCGAAGCGCTACGCCTGATAACCGCGGAGCGCACCGATGTCGCCGATTCACTCATTCGTCAAGTTCGACTTCAATCAGCGCTGTAATATATAAAAGACTCACTTTCCTTTGTTATTTTTCTCTTGAGTTCGGTCATGTGACCCAGCAGCCTACTAGGAGAAGTGTGGACAAATGCCATGCATTGGGTTCTCTTTGTCATGGAGAGGCTTGTAGTGCCCTCTTATGTTGCGGTAACGCATAACAAATTATTTTTATTTTATTGCCAAACATAAAAGCAATATACTGCACGTCATTTGTATCCTCCGTGATCGCTGATTTGGAAACAGTCGAAACTATTCGCAAGGGGCACGCCCTATAGGAGGCGCGCAAAGCGATCCAAGATGACATGTCCTAAGGAGGATCGGGTGTTCCCTCTAGGGACCGCCGCTTGTGTGTTGTTGATGTTGTTGAACACGTTTATTTCACATTTTGAAGCCAATCTAAGGCTACTGTGAAAGAAAAAATAGGTAAACGGTTCGTCGTTTGATCACTGGCTTGTGTGCGCGTTGAAAGCAAAGGGGACTTTTTTAACGTCGTTAGGTGGCGGTGACGGCAGATTTTAAGGACTGTCCTTAACTAAGATATTAGGCGCCACATTAGAACTAAAGACGAACATTTCGCCCCACAAGCGAAAGTGAAGAGATATGGTAAAAGTCGCTCACGTCGCTTGCTGCGGCGGTAGGGCTGCAAGCGGTCGATCTGTGACGCTAAAAAGTTAAGTTTCTGCCTGCAAATATCGCTGGTTCACTAGCCACCACCATAATTAGCAGAGTTCACTCATTAGCGGTTCAGACTTATCAGGGTACGCGCTACTAGGCGTTTTATTACCTACCAATTACTTGACAAATACTGCTTGTGTAAGGCATTTTCATGGTATATCGCTCGGTACGTTGTGTCGCTCCGTGCAGAACACGCAAGTCAATGGCCTGGCCAGCGTGAATAGTTATAGTTTCCCACTATGTCTGTTTTACCACCAGCGAAGGCAAGGATATAAACGTTTCCAATCAAACTACCTAAACGTGACATTTTGGTTTTGTTTAAAACAATACCGAGCGGTCGACGCCGTGGCAGTCTTAGTCGCATTGCTCCCTACTAAAACCAATATTTTGATAACAGGCACTATTAGTAGAGCGTTGGATGCTGCTTACAAAAAAAAAACACATCCAAACCAGCCAAACAATTTTGTGGCTCCAGATTGGAGCTGATTAAACGCTTGATGCTTCTATGCAGAATGTTAACCTGCAAACCAGCTTGAGCTGCTTTCTTACTATCAACTAACGTTTTCTGCATTGCAATAAGCGGCGCCCTGAAACAAGGACAACCAAGGAAGAAACTCAGAGCTCTTCGCACGTAAATCATTAATTGTAATATGCTGGTTCTTAACTATCGCGTCTGGGCAAGCCTGTTGTCTGTTAAATGGGAGGTGATGGCCAAGGTGTCCCCAAATTAAAAACTGCGCTCGCGGTGTCGTACGTGCTAACAGCTTTGTTAATTGACCTTACGCAAAAACTGGCGCCCTCTTGTGGGAACCACGTGCGCTTCCGCCATGTTGGGGGATTCCCGGATCTCCGGATACCGCTGTGTACATGATAGCCCGGGGTTAGCGACACGCACGTCGGCATTTATCGTTGTCCAAGATGCCCAAATACTACCGTGTAACTTGCTGTGCACAAAGACGATACGAGGACGACAACTAAAATAGCGTACACATCTTTTTTTTTTTTTTTTATCAACGGAAACATGGCTTGAGCGCTGCATGAAGTCGCTTGCGGGTGTCGACTTCCCTTCGCGCAGTAATATTATAGCTATAGTCGGATACAACTCAAGAAAAATGCGGCTTTTCCACATCAAAGGACCCCCATCCAGCCAATGGTGTCGCCGTATCAACGTGACGTCGCGGTAGACCGCCTCCACGCCGCGCTCACGGAAGAAATCACAGAGCGTGTTCTCCTCCGCGCTTACCGACTTCTACCAAAATGGCTGCCTCCGCTGTTCGCGGCGAGCCATCGGCGTCGTCGGGCTCTCTGAGGGTGGTTTTTAGTGCCGTTCAGTCGTATTCCTTGTTTGCGTGTTGTGTGCAGTTTTCTTAACATGCTCGGTAACCACAATCGCTCTGGTGTTCTTTCTTCTGCTTTGTGAGCGCTCGGCGTTGCCGGAAAACAGCCGCCGCTGCAGGTACAGGAATCTGTGAACGCTATGCGGTCGTCATCATCCTGTGCGGGCGTTTGATATTGAGCGTGAAATGCTTCTCGTTCTATCGTTTAGTCCCTCCTGTGTCTGTGCTACCCACGTTATCGCACCAGTGACTGCGACAGGGGGCAATAACTCTTTGTTTATTTGTCGTAGAATACGCCAGTCAGTTGTAAATATTTCTGCTGTGCATAGCCCACGACGTTGACGCCGTGGAGACTTAAGCCCGGGGCGAAACACAAACAGCGCGGTTTCGCGCGCTGCATTTCGTTAGAGCAATGTCGAGCCGTGTGTACTGTTGGGAATGGGCCCTCTCACCGCAGCCTCCAACTGTTGGGAAATGACTATCCCAGGGCGGTCGCCAAGGTTGTGACTCGCCTTCCTGCTCGTCACCGAGGTTGGGAATCAGCCATCCCGACGCTGTCTCCGCTGTTGCGACTGGCCATCCGAGCGCAGTCACCGGTGTAGCAACGTTGCCTTGCTCCGTCCGCTATCGACGCGGCGCAGAGCAGAGCGAAGAAGTTCTCAAGCCGACGAAAACTTAAAGTAACATTTATATACAGTATGTACAGGGTAAGCAAACGTTACATAACTCGCACAAAGGCGACAGCACCCCTTTACTCGGTGCTTCCGAAGAGACTGGTGCCGGAGAGAAGCCGCCGAGGAAAGCCGACGATGAGAGCCTCCGGGCTTCTTTTATAGCCCGGGAGTTCGTTGTGGCCCCAAGAAGTTCGAAATGCTCCAATCAGGGCTCTCGCTGCCTGAAGTTTGAATTCCGACGAATGGTAGCGAAGCGGTGAGTCAGCTGCGCCGCCAATGGGGAAAGGGAGAGCGATGCCGCCGCCGTCTCCGTGACCTCGCCTCCGGGCGTAGCGACATGCCCTTGTTTGGGTCGTTCTCCGCTGAGGGAATCGGCCGCGCCGCAGCGTTTCGAGATGCAGGATTCGGCCGCGCCGCAGCGATAAAGGGAGAGGCGTGACTCAGCCTCGCTGTCGGCGCGTCGCCTCGTGCAACGCCTTTGGGCCAGGCGCTCTGGCACAACAGTACCAAGGCCATGCCGGGGTGCCAGGCGCCAAGCGTATTCGCCCAAATTGTGATCAAGTCGCCAAGTATAAGAAGATGAATTTTCGCGCTTTTTGACCGTGAATGCTTACGAGCTGTAGATTAGCAGCGTAATGTGATCTAATATGCCTCATTTTCTATTTCAATTCTCGGCAGCGCTGAGATCCCATTGTTAAGTATTAATTGCAACTTGCATGTTTTCGTCACCTGTTTTTTGTTGGAGTGCTAAGTTGTTGTTTCGGACAAAAGCGTTTGTGAATTAAATACGAATAGGGATGTGCTTTGAGTTTGCATTGCCTATGATAAAAAAGATTATACATGAGTATTACCACTGCAAGTTCAACTTCATTGTCTCGCTTATGCATCGGGAATAAGCTGTTCTTCACGATAGTGGCATTTCATTAGCTAGATTTCACTGGTATGGTCGGCTGCAGCAATGCATGTAAAGATATGAAAAAGCACTAAAATCAAGTAAACCACCTTCCAGCTTTTCCTACACATGCACATGCATATTGTTCACCAAATCAAATTCTTGCATGAGAGATGTGTATTATTGAAGCTTAATAGGCTCAGCTCGCCTCGTGTTTATGTCACTTAAGTACGAAGCTGCTGTACGTGCTCTGCATGCACGTGCTCTAAATTCGAAATAGAGAATTGAGGGTGGAAAACACGTCAGCATTTCACCCATTCTCACTGTTGTGTCACAAGTGGCTGCTGGAGCGAGAAGCTCGCTGCTCCAGTAGTGCTCAACATCGTGGATGCGAAGTCAAACAGTAAGCTGCTGCTTGCAGCAGCACTGTTCGCAACTCATCTCGTGCAATGTCTACACATATATTAGCAGTGTAAATCACAATGACAGCACATCAATTGATGCCCACTTCATAACACAGGCAATGAAGTATGTTTCAAGGGTTACTTAGTGATCTGTACCATAACAGGTTATCTGCACTGATTGATGAATGACATGTTGGTTGAGTGGATGCATGGAAGCACACATATGGTACGCATCGCTGCACTGAAACTGGTCAATGCATATCATACTTTTCTTGTTATGCAAGAGCCAAAATCGGATCATATGTTCAGAAGAAAATTTATTATCGTGCCTATGCACTACATAAAATTATACCCATACATGAAAGGATTGATCGAAACCAACCTTGTTTCCCCTTCCCAAAGCTTTGGGGATTGTTTTTAACGTTGTGCTTTTTCATTTTATTCAGTGGAGTAGACAACAGACAAAACCTTTTTATCTTAATTCCTGCGTAAGACAGCAGATAGCCAAATAGAGGCTAAACGGAATCAAATTAGAAATAAAACATTGAAGCAACTTTTCTTGTTCTCACTGCTGTATCCTAAGTAAAATTTGGCTCGGACAACTAAACAGATGCACTGCTGAATTATGCTGAGCAAATGAAACGAGCAATAAGACACTGAAGCAGATTTATTTGTTCTTAACGCTCTATAAAGACAACTTGGCTCATCCAGCCACGCGGGCACACAATGTTCAGTTACATGCTTTCACATAGGCATTTAATTTTCAACTTTGTTTCTGCATCCCATACGTGCATAAGTGTTCAACCAATGTTAAAAATTTGGGGTGAAAACTCGAACTGGCGTCTTTTCCTGCAGGTGAAACTTGCCTTTATTGCCATTTACATAGTGTCGCACAAGGAGCCCTAGAACCACACACTGCAGAAGTGATTCTGCTTGAAGAGAATTTGGGAACTCGCTTGACTCTCTGCTTGCATGCACCTCATGCTATGTATGCGAATAGCCATCCTCCCTCTGCAGCGAAAAATCGCACAGTGCAAGCGTGGCCTTGCTTCCGGAAAATAGTTTGGAACAGTGTGGGTTTTCTCTAGCTCAAGATGTACAATTTACTTTTATGGAAACATCTGCCATGCAGTGTCGTGTCAGGACTGCACTCATCCGTCCTAATTCCTGCACCACACTTGCAACAAATGATATCAGAAACCAAGCACTGCAACAGCCTTTTCTGATTCTCATAGCTACATATCAAGGCAACCAACCGTCAGTCAGAACCACACAAAAAACCGATCGGTTCACTACAGCAAATGAGATCAAGCATTGATTGTTGCATGATCTCATGATACTTCTTCCCCCCTCACTGTTATACTGGAAGATCCCTGTTGAGTCTACGACACAGCACACAACATTGAGTAATGGCAAATGAAATAACAAACCAAACACTGCAATGGCATATTCTGATTCTCATAGCTACATATCAAAGCAATCAACCATGAGCAAGTTACGCACCACACACAGGCTGCTCAGTTAACTCTACAAATAAGTCTTAATAAAGCACACAAACAGCATGTATGGTCTTGTCTGCTGTCTGAAGGAGTTGCTTGCTCCTGCAGCTGTGTAAACACACCTACCTAAGCTAAATGGCGCACTCCACACTAACGAAAGGGGCAAAGGCGGCACTGGCGAATAGCTGGCCACCTTACACATCTTCAAAGGACTCGATACCAGATAGGTCACTGTCGGAGTCCATGTCATCTTCATCCAGATGGATTATAATAGGTTGAACATGCGCATTTGCTCCACCATCTCCCCTGAACTTTGTTTCAATGTTGATCACATGCTGAACAGCGTTTGCCCACTGTTGAGCTGTAATCTTGGCAGCTTCTTCCCTCAGGAGTACCTCTACATCTGCCAGCTTAAATGTGACATTTCTGGCAGCGACACCTCGTTTTATCTGTGCCCATATGAGCTCAATGGGATTGAGCTCACAATGGTAGGGTGGGAGCATAAGCACAATACATCCTGCCCTTTCAGCTGCACCGTCAATGCGATACTTGATGTACCGTGTCTTTACAGAGGCCACAAGGCTTTGGAGCTCCTTTTTAAGCATTTTTTTCATCCCAAGCAAGTCTTTTGGACGTCAGCCAGTCCTGAACGACCTGTTTGCGCGAAGAAGTCGTAGGCACTGCTTCCAGCCGCGAGTGGTACGAGGCATTGCCCATAGCAATTACACTACCTTGTGGCAGCTGCGGCAAAACGGCCCCAAACCACCTTTCAAAGGGGGTGCCGTCCTTCTCGTCGTGGTAGACGCTGGTCTTCGAACCCCGAAAGATATCCAGGCAACCAGCGACGAAGCCGTCCTCGCTGCCGATGTGCGTTACAATCAGGTGCTGTCCTTTCCCTGACGGCTGCTTCAAACCTGTCGTCAGACCAAGCATGAAGGCGTCGTGGTGGGAAGCAACCGTCGTGTCCGTCCAAACAGCCGAAAGCTTGTGTCCCGCATTCACCCAGGTTTCATCAAGGTAGAAGATTTTTCGATCTTCCATCCTGTACCCGGCCATGTCGTAGAGGTACTTCTGCTGCCACGCGACAATGTCGTCCCGATCGATCAGAAACGAGTTCCGGCCCCTCTTCTCATACCTGAACCCGATGTCATTCAGCAGGCGGCGCACAGTCCATGGCTTGAGAGGAGTAACATCACCGCTAGCGTTCAAATCCGCAGCAATTGCCTTCACTGTCGGGATCTCATTGCTGCGAAAAAAAAAATTCACAGCATATCCACGGGGTGAATGATGATGAGTGGGCGAAGCTCCTGAGGGGAAATCATCGGTAAAACCGTGACTCTTCAGTGAAAGGTCGCCCACTACATCTGTGTCCGAACGTAACGTCTAGAAAGTCTCGCTTAAACCGCGCGTCGGCACCTTGGGGCTGAGCTCGCCTGATGCGTTTTGCAGACGCCTCACGAGCTCTCACTGCATCGGGGTCTGCCTGCCGATACGCGCGCTTTCTCGCCGCTTCCCGTTCTCTGACGTTTTGGCGATCCTCTTCGCGCCGCAGCCGTGCCGCTTCGCGTACGGCAGGGTCCTCGCGCCGTTGCCGTGACGCTTGGGCCTCTCGTTCTCGAACGCTGGGATCTTGGCGGCGTCGTCGCGCAGCCAGACGACACGCTTCGGCCTCCCGCTCTCGTACGGCAGGATCTTGGCGGCGGCGTCGCGCAGCTTCACGGAGCGCTTCTGCCTCGCGGGCTCGCACATCTGCAGCCTATCCATCGGGCGACTCCGAGCGCGCGCCAACAGCGAACGGATTTTATTACAACGCTCCCCGCCATCTAGTAAACAATCCAAGAACTAAACTAGAGGTAGCCACGCCATCTAGTAAACAATCCAAGCGCATCTTTTCATCATATATAAGTACCGCCATCTAGTAAACCATCCAAGAACTAAACTAGAGGTAGCCACGCCATCTAGTAAACAATCCAAGAACTAAACTAGAGGTGGCTACATACATACGTCGAGGATGGACAGACCCACGCCCTAAGGAGCTTCGCCCCTAAAAGCGATGCACGGACGACCGCAATGCGCACTTCGTGAAGTCGTTGTACACTTCTGTGCGTCGTCTCTTTCAGGCGCTTCGCGGGCGCGTTCGGGAGGGCGTCGCAACATTTCCATCGTTATTTTTCATCTCCTCCTTCATGTTCATCACCAAGCTCACGCTGACTCCAAGAAGATCGCTCACTGTCGCGGCCGTTTCTTCAATGCTGCGCTCTGGGTGAAGATGCCGCAAGCGAACGTACGCGTTCCGGATCATCTCCCGTCCGCAGCTGCAGATGACAAGGCCGCTTTTGTTTTTCTTGTACCATCGGCGTGGCGTATATAGCAACGCACCGCAATCCTCAGTAGAGAACGATAAAGCACATTCAGATGTGACTTACTCGGGATCCATGGCGGGAAATGGGGCCGGCAATGCATAAAATCAGAAGCAAGCGGTTGTGGGAAAACCCGGAAGAGCAGAAATTCACCATCAAGAATATAATTGAAACTTGATACTGCAGCTGACGATAAGTTCTTTCACGCGTAGCATTATAACGGGCAAATAAAAGATTTTAGCTAAGGTTTTTATCTCCGCTCAAAATGAAGGCGCCCTTAAGAACTATTTTTCGGCACGGACGCATTCAGAAAAGCTTGGGTCCGAGCGCTGCCTGCAGGCGCAAGGCGGTCGGCCGTGGCGTCACGTTGATAGAGCGACACCATTGGCTGGTGCCTTTGGCTGGTACCATTGGCTGGGGCCTTTGACTGGGCGATGCCGCTTTTTTCTTGACCTGTATCCGAGTATAGATCGCATGCATAGTCACGAAACGAATAATATTTACAGGACTAAAAACGTCCCAAAGTGAGCTATTTTCTAGCCCTGTATTTGCCGCGGAGCACTCCTCCCTTCTGGTACTTAAGGCGCACTGCATCGGTCAGGTCGTACTTTATCATGCAGGTAGAGTTCTTAGTATGCCGTTCGTTCTTTGCGCCCCCGCGTTTTATTTTTATTCTGGACGTTCGGTAGGCTTTTATGGAAGTACTACGTATTCTTTCGTTTGCCAAACGTTACAGGAAATAAGGGATACGCGAGAGTTGCAACCTTCACGTAGCGCCATGAGTAGAGCAAATAACGTACGTAGTAATTCCGTGTATTGGTCATTTACCGCTCGTCGCCTGCTATTCGACCGTAGCCTATTTTCCCAAGATCACATTTTTCGAGCGGAATTTTCTAAGCGGTAGTGTGCACCCAGTTTTGTTGTCCACGGCTCGAGCGAAGGGCGCTCAGCGGTCGCCGCGAGCGAGGCACGCGATCACGAGCGCTCGGCAATTTATTAATAATTTAATTATTCATTGGCAATTTATTGATAATTTATTGGCAATGTTTAAAGGAGCCATGAAGAGAAAACACAAGTATAGTTCATTCAAAAGATTGCCTCGTTAGAATCATACTGACACCACTTTTAACGTAAACTTCGCTTAAATAAGCTACATAATTAGGAAAAAAGGGAATGGCCATGCGACCCACTCCCTCATTTCCCGCAACAGAACCCATGATGTCACATTAGACAGCTCTGCGTTTGGCTGAGGCCTGCAAAAGCAAACGCCAATTAGGCAGAGTTTATAAGCTTGCTGAACGAGCTATTTGCGCCTAAATTTAGGGTACATTCTTTTTAAAGCCGTAAGAATTGTGGCACAAACAGTGCAAGTTACGAAAGCACATGTACCGATGCGTACTGCTGTTGGTACTGCGCGCACTATGCTTGTTTAGCTGCACAGAACTGCTGGGCTTTGGGGTCGTCTCAGACGATACTGGCTGATTGATTGACGCTACGGTGTCTTACGTGACCATATTTATCGAGCGAGCGCTATGTTTCAGGCAACGATTTTCTCCCAGAGCAAAAACAAGTCAGGTTAAAGAAGGTAAAAAACAAATAAAGGCACAAAACGGCATGCCACGGTATAGTGGCGTCATCTAGGTTCAGTAACGGAAACACCTCGTTGCGCCTCGATGCCAGCGCTGCCGTACAGGGTGGAGACACCCTTTGAACGGTCCTGTGCCGCTGCAATTGGGTCAACGTGCTCAACGCGTCGTTGTTTTCGTTTCCCACGCGACCCAGCAACGCGAAACAGATAAGATGATTCAAACTTCGTCAGTTAATTAACCGCGTTGCTGCGATAATTTTAGCGCGGTTTTGATACAATGACTTGCTTCGGCGGCGAGCGAGCGACTCAAATTGGCGGCGCCAGCGTATACGTGTCTCCACCCTGTACGGCGGACGCGTGAATCAAGGGACCCTAGGCTGCAGGGCGGTCTGTGATGTCATTGCAGACCCCAAAAACACACCATTCAGCGGGAAAATCAAACTTTTAACTTAAATTGATTACTTTCTCATTGAACAAAGCGTCGTTTGCATTCGGACAAGCTCTGGGGGCACTATAAAACAAGAAATCTTGCGAATAACACAAACTTGTATTTTGTATTCATGGCTCCTTTAACGCATTACACGCCACACACGTTACGCGCTACACATTACGGCCAGCTACAACAGCGCCGCTATTAAAAAATGCCAGGTATGCAATTTATTTTGTTAAGTGTTTTTCTTTTTCTTCTGCAGGTTTCCTCTGCGTCCCAGAGAATCCTTAGCGTATAGCTATATCGCGAGTGATCCCCCCTCCCTCATTTCAACCTCAGGACAGCCCGCAAGTTTTGAAGTGTTTCAGGAATTACCTCCTGAAAAACCCGCAGGATGCGAACCAACAACTTCACGCCTTCTCAGCCAATCACAGAGAGGGCGTGTATTACAAGAATTATTGCTGTTGAATAGCAAAGACGGGCCTACGTTGTCATGTCCGGTGCATTTAGTCTAGTTTTTCATTGCCGGCCAAGAATTATGCGCTTTCATTAAAGAGAAATAAGGCAAACTTTAGAACTGTTGGCAGTAAACGTCATGAAACGTCAAAATGACGAAACCACACACAACCGCTCCGTAAAGCGGAAGCACGGGACCAAAATTGAAAACCAATCAGAAAAGATTTCCGCCAAATTGCCTAATTCCCCGGGAATTCGAGCAGTCGAGAATAGTGTTTTAAATATATTGCGCTAACAATTGTTATGATGATGATGATAGTGGTGGTAGTGATTATGATGAATCTGTTTAGTCGGCATAGACAGTTTCACTTCTCTTTCATATAGTTATCTCAGCAAACATCCAGGGTAGAATTTCGAAGTACGCCTCAAATTTATTTGCAGGCCGTCTTTCGCATCAAAAACTATCAGGATACGAATTACGCGGCTGAAGAACCAATTAGCACAACTTTTATGATGGCAATCGACATTAGGCATGAGAGATCTGCTTTATTGTCGGTTTTAGAACGCAGCCTCGTGTCCCATCACAGTCCCGCAAAGTTTGCAAACAGCCAAAGTACCTGCAATGGCTTCCGGATAAAATCGTCTCCCCTCTTGTTACAGACCCGACGGATCTGTGGCTGACCATTTCATGACAACCACCAAGATGTCCACTTACACGCTGGCATTTATGATTAGTAACTACAGCAGTACCAGAAATGGCAAGGTAAGTTCGAATAAAAAAAAACTTACGCTTTCGGAATATTTTTATCTTCTCTTTACTTTATGCTGTTTTACACGCAGTCAGTAAGCGTTATCTAAAGCAGCTTTCCCATACTTCATGTCGGTTCCCATGCCTGGTACGTTTGTTACGTGAAGTACAATTTAGCTTAAAAACATGAAACATTGTCACATGACAGGCGGAATAAAGTCTCGTATTCAACTTTTAGCCACAACTTGAAGCAGCACAGACTATATGAAGGATTCAAAAAATGGAGAAAAATCACTGCTTGTCATGACCCTACCTCAGTGGTGTGCACAGAGGAAACCTGACAGGGTCCCCTGCAGGCACGTACCGAGGATTTTCTTTCGGGGTAACCCAAGGTGACTCTTCTATGCAAATTACGGGAGGCAGCGAGGGTACCGCCCGTTACTAGTACAAACACGATGAACACCCAGCGTTTACCATAAAGGCACGTAAACCTGCAAGGGGAAATGACATTAAGTGTATCCGCTTTTGTGATGGAGGCGAAAAGCGAAAACACTCGTGTGTTCGAGATTTCGGGGCACGTCAAAGGTTTCTTGGCCAAGTTTGGAAGTTGTAAAAGAACCGCAGTAATTAAAATATTTGCAGGAATAAATGCGCGTACCACATAGTAACTATACATTCCACATGCTAATTTTAAGGCATATTTCCGAACCATCCTATATATTATATCGAAGTCAGGATCGAGTGCCTATAGGCACTCGAGAATAGGCACTCGAGAGTTCAGATCTTCGCGGCAAAGCTCTTGCGCTTCCATATTTTTCT
Organism: Haemaphysalis longicornis; assembly: GCF_048455015.1. Classification (NCBI taxonomy): domain Eukaryota; kingdom Metazoa; phylum Arthropoda; class Arachnida; order Ixodida; family Ixodidae; genus Haemaphysalis; species Haemaphysalis longicornis. The sequence continues at coordinate 20,840,052 of NW_027526460.1, read as the reverse complement.
CCAAACAAACCCTGTGACTACTAGTTATGAAGGAAGGAAACAAAATGCTAGGTAATTCGGAGATGTCATACGCCTAATACCGGGTGTTAACCCTGAAACACACTCACAGATCTACTTCTAATGGTCTGCCATTCAAAGTGCCAACAATTCAGACATCGGAAATTGCAGTATTGAGACGCACTGGACTGCAGTATATGTAGATAAAAAAAACGGTGGCAAGCGTCAGGGCTTACCTATGGAGGTTTTGTAAAGAAGCTTGTTATCTCCAGGGGTGCGTCTTCTCGCTTCTTCGGCGTTGCAGCGTGGCTTGTTCTGCTGTCTTCGCCCATAGCAACGTCTCAGGATGCAAGGCGGGAGTGAGATTCTCCTCCGTCCTCTTTTTTGGCCCGTTGGGGAAGTAAACTCGTTGCTATCTGCAGAAACCTTGACGATACTCCAACATCGCAAGACTACGCTATGTGTAATGCTCCTCGTATTTACATCCTATGTACTCGGGGATTTATAACCTCTCTAATACAAAAAAAGAATTCACAGTCCAATGGTGAAGCCGAACTTTCCCTCGGCCAAAAGTCTGGTTGGTGTCCGTCGAGATGCCCGGCCCGGGTTCATTTTTCACCAATCACCCACTGCACACCCGTCTCTCTCACGTTGACCATTGGCCACCTTGACTCTGTGCCCTTCCTTGCTCAAACCCGGTGTTTTAGAGGTCTGTTCATAGGAATGCAGCTCGGGGTCCGTAAACCCACCGTTGGGCATAGCAGCCATTAACCACAATGGCTGTAAATCAACACTGCCGCTGTCACTGGCTTTAGTTGTCCAAAGGCATGCCACCGGTGTCTCTTGCCGCCATAGCAATGCGATACCCACCTTCCCTTTGTCATCCTGCCGTCGTCGGGCTTTGTAACGTTCTTGAGCTTCCTTTGTGAGCGATACTTCTTGTGCAGACGGACGCACAGACTGTGGAACAGGGCTTTTGTGCTACCACGGTAATTTTCCCTAAGCGGGCGTAACAGTCGTTAGAGGCGCCGGGCGATGGGGTCAAGCATCCCCTCCCGCCACTCCGCTCGTCGCCTTCCGCCTCGAAGCCTTCGTGTCGCGTTCGCGTGTTCGGCGGACGCTGCACACGTGCGCCAGCCAGACGTTGGAAGGCATTCCGTAGAGAAGACCTACAGCGAGTTCCTCGACGGCAAGCAGATTTTTTACCGACAAACGCAAAAGCTGCATTTCCACGAAAACCAGTGGAAAACGTACTGGCAGTTCGGCTCAGGGAAGGAACCGGTTGAGTCACAAACACCAGGCATGGGCGATAGTATCTCTCGACACCATGTCGTGCTATGACGGAGGGATTTCTTGAATGTTTAAACACAAACTTCTTCCCCACCAAAGCATATGCGACCAGAGCCGCTGAAACCGCCACCCTGGCGAATCAAGCGATAAGTTGCTGCTCTCCGAGATGACCCAAGCACCGATTGCAGACAAACAGGGTAAAGGGGGTGCAGCGAATGGCAAGTGACAAGCCGGCAGCATAGCACGAAGCCAGTGTACAGCGGTACTGGCTTGAAGTAAACGGAGCAAATAAACCTCGCGCATTTTATTTTAAACCCCACATTGACCACGAAATGAGGCATATTTTTTTTTCGAAATGAACCAAATACACAATCCAGACCTAAGTTAGGTAAACCTGCGCTACCAAAAGAATAACGGCAACTTTCCCCGAGAAAAAACGTGGCAAGAAAATAGTTGAGATAATTCCCTGCAAGCATGTACGCAGATATTACCTCGTATCGCTAATGAGCCAGCTCCTGCAGTAGCACGGATCAGAATCTGCCAAATTCATTTACCCAATAGGATTTCACTTTTGTTGCGACTGTTCGGGCTGTTTTGTGGGTGTTCCCATATTTTTGTTTTGCTTTTACGAGCTGGCTTATCATGAGTTTATACAGCAATTTGGAGATCGGCGAAAGATCTGCCGCCAGACGTCCACGATAAAGTGAACCGAAGTGAACGAAATGAAACTGAGAGATGCGCAATTACCATTTCATATCGTCACACTCGTCCTTATGGAGTAGATCTGGTCATTATTATTCCTCCAAATTCGCCATTTACCTGACGAATTAGCCGCAGCTTACAAGCCATGGCTGATTCCCCCTCTCTGTGGGTACGAGCCACTTTCTTCAGGTGAAGCAGACGACATGAGCAGGCTTCTTGTGAGGCGTTTAGGAAATTCGCGGCACGGCAATGACGAGCTTCGTGAGTGTCTTCAGGCGTGCCAAAAATGTACCTTATACGGAACAATTCAAAAAGAGCTCCTAATGCTGCCAAGAGGGCTCACCAGCACTTAATATATGGTTTTACTATTTTTGAAGCGCTGTTGCATATGTTTATTGCCTTTTTTGCTTAAAACTCTATCGTACCAGTCTTTAAAGTCAATTGCAATAATGTTTTAGTAAAAATACTGCGCCAACATGACTGTTTCAATTTAGTGTGAACCAAATCCAAACTTATCGTAATATTAGTAAAATTCTCCGCATATTTCTTACTTTTTGTCGCCATAAATTTCCCCTAGCTGACTTGTAAAATGTCATTAAATAGTTTTGACAGCATTGCATTAAGGTCCGGTACCAAACTGTCGTTTTTTATCTAAAATTAGCGTTAGGGGGATTTGGATCATTTCGGAAAAACGGCTCAAATAGCTATCAAGGCCAGGATTTTTAAGGCGGCGGTTTAGAATGTGTACGAGGAGAGCAGAGGGGGCGCGAGGAAAGGGGGGTATGGCCCCAAAAATTTGGGGGAGGGGCTTCCGGGCCTCCCCTCTGGGTACGTCCCTGGTTCCCTGTCATGCCGAGCTACTGCGGGTTAACGTTATTGCAGCAAGCTCTAAATATCAATGAACAGGAAGGGAGTTGCGTGTGAACGCTCTGAATCTGTTTTTATAGAAGCCATTGCGTGTATATACTACAAATCCAAACAACCAGTCGAGTCGCAGCGCCAAATAACTTCTACTATAACCAACGTTGCGCGGAGCTCCTAGTTTTTATTTTTCGTGCTGTTTTGGAATCGACGACGCACCCCTAAGTTAACACATTCCAAGCGAGCGGCGTATTGAGCGGCTGTTTCAACCGCCTAACGCCCCCGTGTTACTTGTGCACTGCTAGTCCTAATATCTGCTAGTGTCCTGGCAGCCATTTACGGTGCACATTCTTAGCGTCAGGCTCGCTGCATTCTATCGTGGCGTCTCTTATTCGCCACCGCAATTCTGACGTGTCCGCCATCCCGACGACAGTTATTTCGAACTTTAAAGGCATCCTGCACCCCCTGGGATGCGCGAGTAGGTACGAAGGCACGATTGCCCAGCTCTTCACAAACCATCGGAGCGACTGCTCTGCCCTTTTTCTCCAACATAAATGTCAACCTTCAACATCGCGAACCGTCCCTAAGGATGGCTTTGGTCATTAAAAGAAAAAAAAATGCAAAACTGCCTTGCGGGGTAGGGATATCAGGTTGCCGCTGGCGCATAAACTCGTGTTAAGTCCTGAGACCTTGTCCCAAAAAGGCAGGCACCACATGCGGACATACTTAAACCAATCACCCCTCTAAGGTATGCTTACTATAGCAGCTCAAAGAAGTAAATACACCTAGACGGCTTTCTGTTGTGTCCTGGGGAGAACTGACCAGTTTAAACAAAAATAAGGCTAAAGCAGAGGCTCACCTTGTTTTTTAAAAAAAACTGCATGTATTTTTATTGCTGTAATCATTATGGCTACTAACGGGGGAAATGCTGCATAGTTATTCACTTCATTGCACTACATGCGAGCGTCACGAGCGAAATAAGGAGCGGAATTTCCGCATGTGACATTTCTTACGTGGGATTTCTTAGGAGTCCCGTTAAAGTCTCTGATTTTGGGTCCCTTTCCTGTTACAAGATTCTGTGTTTCTTTTTTGTTTGGGGGTAAGAGAGGGCGACAATAAAACACCGCTGAAGTGAGAAAAAAAATACATCGGAGGATTTGGGGTATTCGGAAGCAAAACAGAATTACGTAACCTAAGGCCAGTATAAAAATGCAAGACCTTCGTCCATTTGTGCGTGCTAGCCAACCCAATTTAAGCCCCAAACATCATTTCTTTTTGTATCTCTTTGAAAAAGCAATATTATAAGACAAATGCAGCGTTCACCCTGTGTCAAAAGCCGACTGTCTCTGTTTGCAGGTATCGGTTTGGACTCGCCCGGACGAGACTGGATACGCCAATTACGCCGCGGAGATAACACCCTTGATGATCGAGTACTTCGAACAGCTCTTGGACGTGCCGTATGCCCTGCCCAAAATCGGCAAGTCTTCTTTGACTCATTTGATAGGCGCGACGGGCGACACACAGAGGCACGTGAATAGGGCTTGTTTGTTTCAAGATTAATCCTTGAACCGGAAAAATGCAAGATTTAACAACCTACCGCGTACGCTCGTACAGACAATTAAGCACGTCATATAAATGCTGGGTTTGTCTAAGTTGTGTGAAATACTTGCACGTCATTAGGGTGCCGAAGCGTTCTCCTGTTAGACGGAACTACGGGGCGACGAGAATGGCGTTGACTGGGGAATCCTTTTAAGCACATGAGTTTTGTCCCCGTATGTACCATATTTACTGGCACAATGATCGCACTCGCATAATGATCGCACCCCTGAAGTTTGTCGTCTAAGTTCGATTTTTTTTTTATTTCCCGCGCAATGAACGCACTATCAACTAGCCCATCGCCTCCTGTATTTTTCACGAGGTTGGGCCCCGAGCTGAACCGGGATCACGCAACCGTAACTGACTTCGAGAGCGGCTTGTGCATGGTTGCCAAGGCAACCGATGTTTCAGATTGTCAAAGAAATGGTGCTCGCGCCAGCGCTAGAAATCTCAGAGCCGCGGCTGAGCATGTTTTGCCAACGTTGGCGCTCTCCACCACGCGTCGCCCTAAGCTGAACTGGTCACATGATTGAAGCGGTGGGAAGGCTACCGATTGGGGGAGAGTGGCCGCAGTAGAAGGAGAGGGCTTGGCTGGCCGGTCCGGGCTGATGCGTTTGGCATTGTAAAAATACAGGAGGCGATGACTAGCCGCAGCAATATGTCGTATGTGTGCCAAGTCTAGCTGATGATGGTCGTGCGTACCTCTCTGTTCTTACCTTTCAAAGTTGACTTGGTTACGGTATTGTGGCAGACTTGCCGATGTTAGCGGTATCGGCGAGCATGCGTTAAATACTGATGAAGAAGAAACTGTCACTAAATGCACGTAATGTTTTCACAAGACAAAGAAAAAAACGCGCTCAGGTTGCGGCGTCCATTTTGATGTCCCGCACTGTGACAGTGGCAGCCACTTATTGGTCGAACTCTTGTCACCTCGCAGCAAACTCGTTCCGGTTTATTCGGTAAAGAATGAAAACACTGCATTTTGCATCAATTTTCAGAGCGGCTGGCGGCGGTGTCCGTAGTTTTTGTTATTTTTTTTGTTATTTTTATTATGTTCATGAGACCTACCGTAGATAATTCGACCCAGAGCTTGCTTGCGTTTTCTGTGCTCAAAAAAATTTTCGCTAAAACTTTACCCCGAGTAATGAACGCACCCATAAATTTGCATCAAATGTTTTGAGAAAAAAGTGCGATCATTACGCGAGTAAATACGGTAAATTGAAAACAAAATGAAGTTACAGCTCTCCCGTAAGCCATTCCTTCCTCGTTTAAGTTGCTCCGTGATGAAAATAGTTCGCGGCAGAAAATACGAAGATTTCTCAAGCTGGAGTTCAACCTAGCTCACTGCGTTTCTCTTCTACGGCCCCAGACCTGGTGGCTCTGCCGTCGTTCCTGGTAGACGCCATGGAAAACTGGGGCCTGCTGACCTTTCACAAGAACAGCCTCCTCTACAACGAGGGAAGCGACGGCGCGTCCCACAAGACCGCCATTGCCACAGTTATCGCGCACGAGCTTGCGCACCAGGTACCGTAGCGCAGCGGGGCGCGAGCTATGAAAAACTCCACTGGCACGCGATATTCCATTTCAAAATGGGTAGAAGCCCGGCAGTGGTGAAGGCTTAGGCGAGTTAGTGCATAATTTCAAAGAGGGGAACACCGCAACACAGACGAAACGCAAGGAGAAAGTGACAACCGCGACCGCTGGCTTACAGCAGAAATTTACTTTTCGGCATGTCACATATGAACGCTGAGAGTGAAAAAAAAAAAAAAAAATAGCAGTGGCGTAGCACGGCTATGCGAGGATATACGTTGTGTGAGTTAAGGTTCAGCTGGTTATTCTTAGCTTTCCTGGTTGTCTACGATTAGCTTGATTATCATGCTTACTGCTGCTTCAATGACACACACACGGTATACGAATTATGTGACACATGTATATTTATCAAGCGGCTCCGGCGCAGAGCCACCAATCGCCCCAGAGCTAAGCTGGTTTCACAGGCGCACGCCGGTGTTGCTGTGACGCACGAGCAATCGGTTCCACGCCCGGCCACCCCTCGCATGATCATCAAGTGGACCGGGCCGCCACGTGCCGCGCTTGCGCAGCACGGCTCTCCAGGAGCCACGCAAAACTGCTCAACCTCGGCCAGTGTAGCTCACGCTACAAAATACAAGAAAGCAGAAATAAATTGAATGCTGGTGGTAACCCACGCAATGGTCCCACCGCTCCAACGCCATGGGCCACAAACACCTGCTGAACTAACTCAACGTACTGAAAATTAACTTAAAAAAGAGATTAATTTTCTGTCCCGCAGATAGTTCAGCACGTGTTTGTGGCACATGGCGTTGGTGCAGTTTGACGATTGCCTGCATTACCACCAGCATTCGTATTATTTCTGCTTTCTTGTATTTTTTTGACTGTCGGCGCATATATGTGACATGCCGAAAAATAAATTTCAGTTGTAAGTCAGCGCTCGTGGCTGTCACTTTCTTCATGTGCTTCGTCTGTGTTGCGCTGTTCCCCTCTTTGCACAAGCCCGGTACTTCGGGGGCGCCGCAAACCGTTACTTAAACTTGTTGATATGCCGCGCCTTACCTCTAAACTGGCCTATAAGATGCCAATTCACTCCTATTTACGAAACGAATGCAAAGGGCCGAGCTTGAAGAGAACACTTTACAATAAAAAAACAACGCCCGTTTTTGAGCAAAAATCCGCATTGCTGTGGCTTGAACCCGGGCTTCGTTCCAAAATCCGCGATTCTACCCGTGTGCTGCTGAGGCACAATGGCGGAGATAATTTAACAGCTGCAAAATAATGGAAGGAGGGCTTCAAGCAAAGCAGTAGAGGGTGCTGAATGGGCACATGACGTACCGGCCTTCTACCGACAAGGGAACGGAGTCTTGCCACTAGCACGTGTGACCAGTTCTTTATTACGAGCGTATGGTGCATTTAAAGAAGTACGAACAACGGAGCACACAGCCTCCGACGCATGCCGCACCGTCTGGCTGTCCTGTCAGTAAACTGCGCGCATGCGTAGTTTTTTCCGGGCGTTTGAGAGTGTGGCCTACTCTTAGGGGAAATGCTTGATAAAGGAGCGACGCCGGTAATTTATTTAATGGTCTTTTTATGATCTGTCGCCGCTGAGCAACCTGTTATCTACTCCATGCGGGAGCCAAGCGCGCAGCAGGCTGATTGCAGCTAGCATGCTGCCCTTCAACGATCATCCTGCTCAGTGGCGACGCTGCGTGAAAAGGCACCTCAAAATAAAGGACCGGCGTCGCTTCTTGATGAAGTATTTCCATTAACAGTAGGCCACACTAGCAGACGCTCTGGAAGAAGTGCGCATGCGCGCAGTTTACTGTCTTTGCAGCCAGACGGTGCACCATGCGTCGGAGACTGTGCGTTCCGTTGTTCGTATTTCTTTTAATCCCCACTGTACAGCCACAATCTGGGGGGGAAGGGGGACGCTGCAGAAGGATAGTTGATGGGGCGAAATTATTTATTAGTTTTGCTTTATTAGACCCCCTTCCTTCTTTCCCTGTTAAACGACTTGGTTCTAGGTATTCCACAACACTTAATGTTAATTTTATTTCACTGATCGTTCGGCACATCGTGAAGAGAAACGGACGATCGTGTGCCCACGCCCACGTAACAAAGATTAAACCGCTTTACAGACACACACAAATCTGCTTATATGGAAGAGCAGTTGTCTGAAGGAAGTCTCCATATTTTGAACACTGTTTAATCTCACCGGTATTTATCTACCGAATCACTCAAGACGTAATCTTATAACCTGCATTTACCAAACAGGCACGAAAACATACAGCCTGTTTTCTTTTCGCTCGCGCACTGTTCTAACTTTATCGCAAGTTACTTTTAAATCTGTAACCTGACGCTCGCTGCATGCAGTGGTTCGGGAACCTGGTCACCATGCGATGGTGGAACGACGTTTGGCTCAACGAGGGATTCGCATCTTATATGCAATACCTTGGAGTGGATGCCGTACATCCAGAGTGGAAAATTGTAAGTTACAACTACATGCTAATCACGACGAATCATGCAGGGCAGTAAACGGGCCAATTTCACTCTGACTGATTAGTTGTCTATCCCCTCACGAAAACAATATGCGCGAAAATAAGGGAAGAATCGAATTGCATAAAACTCGTCCATAATACTTTTAACTGACAAAAATTTAGGAGCCATTCTATGGTGTCGAAGTGTTTGACCAGCAAAACTGGATAATATTCACATCACACACATGGTTAGCAAATGTACACGTATTTATTTTTCTTGACATTTTTGGCGGCAACCGCGAATTCTGTGATGTTTGCAACGTCGCTGTGAACTATGACAGTCAAACAAAATTTAATTACTCCAAATTTCGATTACTATTTTACAAATATTTTACAATTTGACGCTAAGAAGACTTTGTAGTCTTCTTAGCAGCCAATTGTAAAATAGTTGTTTTTGGAAAAGTTTTGATACAACAAGCGTCATCGCCGTTTTCAGCTGAACATTTGCGATGAAGTTGGCTTCGCCGCAAGTCGCTTGTGAAACGCAGGTGGATAATGCAGGGAACTATATAAAATATATATGGCAGGGAGCAGCCATATAAAGGTTCGCTTTGAAAAAGACTTGTTATAGAGGCCTTCCGGGTGTACATCAGGATGTCACTGTGGAATTGCATAGTGCAGAGAACGTTCTTAAAGGGAAAAAAAAACATTCGCGATGGCTTCTGGACTTTGAACTCTTACTAAATGAGTTATAGACATACTATCAAAATGCGACCACACAGGTCGCCTCAGCAGCATTTTTGTCTAATAAAAAGTCACATTCAGCCTTTTCTGCTCAGGTCTCCCGCAATACAGACAATCACCCGAAATTTAATTTAGAACCTCCAACACCAAATAAAGCAATGCTGCTCACAGTGGATACAAAAATGTGTACTTTAGCATCTTATGTATATCTCATTTAAGAACTTCAGCTTCAAACAAATCAATGCTACTCACAGGAGGTACAAAAATCCTTTACGATCTTGCACCCCCTTGAACTCTTGCCCCATTTAGATGTGCAAGTAATGTTTCTGAACCGACGCCCACTTTATATTGCTCTTCGACAGATGAACCAGTTCCCAGTCACGGACATGATGCCCATTATGAAAGCCGAGTACAACTCGGACAGTCATCCGTTGTCTGTCGACACTAACTTCCCCACAGAACTGGACTCGCTCTTCGACAGGATCGTTTACAACAAGGTAGAACCAGCTCTCTCTGAAACCTCTACAGCCAAGTACGGTTGCCCCGCTCCCAGTACCGAGGCCTTTATCCGCGTATCATTCATGTCATCCCATTTTCGCAGGGTCCTGCCATTGTGCGGATGATGTCTTACTTCCTGACCCCGCCGGTCTTCATCAAAGGAATCAGGGTATGTGGAACACGTTTTCAAGACGTGTCTTGTTTCACCGCGCCTTGTGCGACTGTTCAAGATCAAATTTGGGTTTACGCGGTGAAGCTAGACTTTGGTACGAGATGCACCATGTAGTGGACTACAGATTAATTTAGATCACCCGGTGGTATCGATAAATTCCGCGAGTACAGGGGGTTTTCATTTTAACGCGGAGAGTTAATGCATTCAAAAGCCGACGTTGTAGGCGGCGTTGACCGTGAATGAAAGCTGCGAGCGCCACCTTGCGGGGCCAACTGAAATCCCCCGAATAGTAAGACGCTGCCCCAACTGATGACGTGCGAGCAGGAGCGGAAAGTTATTACCCCTCCCTGGTGCCACTTCGAGGTACGGTGTCGTCAAGCCAGGTCGTAAAAAGGTCTTTATAATCCGACCGTGTTCACGTCCGCCTGCGTGCGCGCGCGCGGCCCGTTTGATGTTGTACCCGCCGCGGTGGCTCAGTGGCTAAGGCGTTGTGCTGCTGAGCCCAAGGAGGCGGGTTGGATTGCCGGCCGCTGCGGCCGCTTTTCTGATGGAGCCGAAAAGCGAAAAAGCCCGTGCGTTCGATATTTCGGCGCACGTTAAAGATCCCCAGTGGGTCAAAATCAATCCGGAGCCCTCCACTAGTGCGCGCCTCATCGCCTGCGTTTCGTCGACGCTTTAAACCTCATAATCAATCAACGTTCGATGTTGTGTCAGCGAAAGTGCAGCGCTCCCTAGTTCGAAGGCTCTGTGTGACCTACGTAACTGGCGTCCGCGCCTCGACATCATCCCTGCTGCAGACTTCGGCTAGCTCACTGTTGCGGCTCATGCAGGAAGCTGAATTTGCGCGTGCGTCCAATGATGTGGTACGAAGTGATACGTCCAACCTGTTAAAGTGTAAAGGTATCCGTTTTTGTTCCAAAGTAACGTGACCAACCGGAGTTCGCCGAACACTACCGCCATAAGACATGAAAAAAAAAATATTTTTGCTATAACTTTTGCTAGTCTGCTTATAAGGAAGCCGCAGAAGAACTTGTACACATGCCGAGGTTTTCGGAAGAAAGTTACGGCTATGGCACAAAAACAAAACAAGATGTTATAATAGACCAGTACGTGGTAAATTTCTTCAAACACAAATTATTCACAGCAACTCCGTGTATTTTTTAACAAAGTAACTAATGTGGCGACATTCGTATTGCAATCAAAATGCTTACATTCCTTTAGTAAATACGGGTGTAAATGAACGGCCACAGAAAAACGGGGATCATTGGCATTAACCGGAGGAGTGGGAGCGGTCAGCACTTTATTGAAGGTGAGGTATACGATGCCGCTTGTTTCATATCTTGCCGTGAACGTGTGGATTCCGTCTGAGCACGGGCGTTACAGCTGCCGATTCTTTCTTCTGGTTGCACGGCGTACAATTGGTGTGATGCGAAATCGCGACAACCGATGCGAAATCGCGACAACCGCGACAACCATATAACGCGATTGATACACGTGTTGTGGGCGCGCTACCACGCATCTGCGCCTCGCGCGCTAGTCTTCCTCACCGCTGAGTACGGTAGTGATATCGCGGTAGGCGAAGCTTACGCGCACTCCAATTTTTTTTTCACCTAACTTTCACAAAAGCCGTTGGGGCTGAGATTCTCAAATGTGTAGTTAAAGGTTTATAACTACAAAGTATTTCTGTGTTAGCATATCCACAAAGCGTACATATCCACATACATATATCTGTGTAGCATATCCACAAACGTTCCTTCACAGAAACTTACTTCACCTTGGGGATTTTCCCTAAATCTGGTCGATTAACACATGTCCTTCACTTTGAGTTGTTGATGAATTCGCTTACGCGCTACTAACGACTAGCCTCCTGGTTAGCTCAGTTGGTAGAGCGACTGCTCCGGTTAAGCAGTGGTCCCGGGTTCGAATCCTGGACCAGGACGAATTTCTCTTCAACTGCGAAGTTTCCAAGAAAGCTGTATAGCTTTCCTTTGTAGCCGTATGCCTGCATTTAGGTGGATGTCTAACTTTCCTTCACAGAAACTTACTCCACCTTGGGGATTTCCCCTAAATCTGGTCGATTAAAGCGTAGCGATGACCCTATAATCTAACCACGCTTGCTTCCCTATGTAGAATAATTTTGCTTTGTTTATTACTCGCAATTCATTCGGGCTAAAATCACAGCATGCTTGGCTCGCAGTGACGATTTCTGTTAAAGCAAAGAAAAAAAACACCTCCGGAAAACAGGTTTGCAGTCGAAACCCGATAGGCAATTTGTGATGCTAACACGGGATGAGAAGTACGGCTCACTCCGAATGCTTTCAAGGGAAACATATATTTATGGGCCGAACGTGCTCCTTTTTCAGGCGTACCTCAAAAAGTACAGCTTCGGCAATGCCAATCAGGACGAACTCTTTGAAGAGCTTACAAAGGTAATCATTCCATTTGTTCCTAACCCCAGTGCCCAAATATCGCTTAGAAGGAAAACAACCCTGTGGTACGAACGACAAAAATGTGATGCAACGTGATAAGAGAGGCTGCGTTTCAATTCGCGGGCAGCTTGGTATACAACTTACGAAGCAGCCTAACTAGACGTCTAAAAGAATAAAATTGGATCGGCGCCGCGGTCCCAAACGCAACACCAAAGCAGACGACAGCCTCGTAGCAGACATGTGGAGCAACGCAAGGCGCAGGTTTCGTAAATAATATTACCGTTATTATTACAAACATTACGTGATTTAAAAACAAACTCATCTTCACCACTAGTAAATTATACTAAATATTTTAATAAAAGAACAAATGCTTTTGTTCTAACATTATTCTGGAAAAAGGTTGCGCTGACGTCACTTATTGGTTTAAACGCTTTAGACAGGGAGGTAGCCTGTATCGTTGCTGACTTTGATGCCGTCTCCTCAAAGCAGTCTTTGTTGACTGGTTCGTTCGAATTGGAACAGTGCTTAACATGGCGGGCTGTCCGCGAAGACGGCAACGAAGCCGTCTAGAAGGGAAATTGGGAGGCACCCAGAATGCCACATTTGCAGAAATGCATGAAAAGCACCTGCGCCGCAGGACACGCTGGACGATGTCAAGCGCGCAGGTAAAATAGTTCTTGAAGCGAAGTATTTCCATGATTTATATAGCATAATCTCAGTTATCAAGCCTGGCGCTGTTTTATATTATGCTGGGGGAGCTCGGGTGCCGACAGCTTCACTTTGCTATTCAGGCACAGCCCGAAGGCCCGAACACCGTGAATGTGAAGGAGGTGATGGATACGTGGACCAAGCAGGCAGGCTACCCCGTCATCGACGTCGTCAGGAACTACGAGGAGCGGACCGCCTCGATCACCCAGCGCCACCACTGCGTCAGACCCGATCAGTAGGCCGCCGTACTCTAACGTCTGTAGACCATACGTAGATCCCACCGCTTTGTCAACTGCTGGTTTAGGAGAGTGATTTTTTCTAAAGGGGGATTAGCTTTCACTACGTCTAGCTTTTTGCTTTCCAGATCCCAGGGTGTTGTTCGGCTTAAGTACGGATTTTCATCCCTGTATGATGCATATGACACGGAAGCGTGTTTCCAAATGCTTCGCTGCGCAGAGCACCCACGTGACATGTGTGATGTCACTGCGCACGCTATTCTTTTGAGCGCCTTCTAAAATGAACCCACTGTATCGGCTGTGCAGCCTCGATGTGGAATACTGAGTACTGACGCTGAGGGCTTGGGTTCGAGACCAGGCTGGTTTATTTGTTGGTTTTTTTTATTTATTGCATAATGTTTCTTTTAAATTATTTTTTTTTCCAAACTCAGATCTACGCGTTTTTTTTTTTTGTTAATGGTGGTGATTTTGTATGTTTTAGGTCACTTTAGGCATGGGGCGCAGCCAATGACCACGTTTAATTACCGTTATCCGTATCGCGAACAGACATGTCACGTGGGTGCTCCGTGCAGCGAGGCGTTTGGAAATACGCGACCCGAACGTCAATCTATTAAATCTCCTGGAATTCAAAGGGTGTGATCGCACATCCCTAACCAGAAACCAGATTACGGGTGTTTTGGTAGGTCTTAATTTTTTTGTTCACTGCATTCTTCTTATTTTACAACATTACCATGTGCCATAAGAATTATTTAAACGTTAACTACTGCATTGTTTTTACTTCATTAAGCGATATTTACGTACTTACTTGGACAGGACATTGGCTAGCCGTATGGACAAATTTAGTGATGATCACGCTGCAGCTACCTTGATGGCGCTCAAACTTACGTACGGTCACACACAACGCACAAGCACAGAGAGAGAGAGAGAGAGAGAGAGAGAGAGAGAGAGAGAGAGAGAGAGAGAGAGAGAGAGAGAGAGAGAGAGAGAGAGAGAGGGAGAGGGGGGGAGAGGAGATGGAGATAGATAGATAGATAGAGAGAGAGAGAGAGAGAGAGAGAGAGAGAGAGAGGGAGGGAGGGAGGGAGGGAGGGAGAGGAGATGGAGAGAGAGAGAGAGAGAGAGATAGATAGATAGATAGATAGATAGATAGATAGATATATATATATATATATATATATATATATATATATATATATATATATATATATATATATATATATATATATATATATATATATATATATATATATATATATATATATATATATATATATATATATATAGAGAGAGAGAGAGAGAGAGAGAGAGAGAGATAGAGAGAGAGAGAGAGAGAGAGAGAGAGAGAGAGAGAGAGAGAGGAGAGAGAGAGAGAGAGAGAGAGAGATCAAAACAAGGCAGAGACGTAATTCGACGCACGTTGAAACAACGACGGGGATCAGTTATGTATCAGCGATGTGCAGTCCCTGGACGGCCAACCTTCATCAGAACGACGTACAGACTCACGGGGCGGTGTTTGGAAGGAACGCTCTTCTACGGGGTGATATGAGTTAGATCAATTTACCTCTGCAATACACCTTTCTCACTTCCTAATCATCGTTATCATGTCGCACAATGGCTTTGATGTGCACATTTTTTTCGTTACTACTGCCAGCAAGCCAGCCAACCGTTAAAACGAGAAACGGTGCTAAATATGCAATAGCCCAATAAATGAAGAACCAGTTGAGGACAGGGACAAATACACAGTAAGCTATACAATTTAAATGAAAATGCCCTATTTGTATTACTAGTCAATGACGCCTTGCTATTGTCTACCTAAATTAAGCTGATAGCCTCGCCCGCATGTTTTCCTTCGCATGCAAATTTACCTGTGCTTTCCTTCTCTTCAGAGCAAGGATCTGGATTATTCCGGTAACGTACACTGACGCCAGGAGTAACAACTTCAATGACACTAGCAACGTACTGTGGATGAAAAGCAGGGAAGGTAAGACGGAAATAATGAAGAATAGTCAATATTTTAGTTTCTTTTCTCAAAATGCTGCCGATTCCTGCGCAGTATTTTTGCCGGAAGGGCATAGAAAAATAATACAAGTGAAAGAGAAAGCACTCGTAAAAAACCCATTGTTTTGCATTGACATAACATCAGCGCTTTGTATCAGTCCATCATTAGGTATCAGTAGGTATTGGAACACAGAGAACAAAGTACAAACCAACGAATGTGTGATTGATTTATTGTGGGGTTTAACGCGCTGACGCTTCACAGGCGATGAGGCGCGCCGTAGTGGAGAGCTCCGGATTAATTTTGACCACCTGAGGATCTTTAACGTGCGCCGAAATCTCGCACACACGGGCGTTTCTGCTTTTCGCCTCACCAGCAAAGCGGCCGCCGCGGCCGGGAATCGAACCCGTGACCCGTGCTCAGCAGCAGAACGCCCTAGCCACTGAACCACCGCGGCGGGCACGAACCACCAAATGTGTCACGTAAACGCAAACAATTTAAATGAGTCTGAAGATTAAAGTTAGCGAAAAAAAAACTTCGGACGCTATTTTTTTCGTTCGTTTTTTGCAACGTTAAGGAACGCGGAAGTAAATATACGAACATGATAAGTAGCGAAAATAAACAACACACCAGAAAGAGGCCACGGACAGGCGCTACTGTCCGTGTTCTCTTCGTCGTGTGCCGTTTTTTGCGATACTTATCTTGTTCTTAGACCGTAACCAACACACCCAGCAAGAAGTTATACCGAAGTAAATGTTGGGACTTTTATGAAGCTTTAAACCCCCTTTTTTTCAAGGGCCCTGCATCCCTTTTTTTCGACTATCTTTTTATCCTAAATGCTTTAGGAACGTAGTCAACAAACACGCTCAGTACTAAGTATTATAAGGGTTCACAAAGTATCTCAGCCAAGACGTACGGCTCTGAGCCCGTCAGATAGCATGGAAACTTGCTCACAAGAATTTTCTCTCTTTCACGGCCTCGGAATTCTTCGAGCTCTCGAATTACGTCATTACAGCGGTGTAGCGGCTATTGGCCGGTTTCGTTTCAGTTGCAGCAATAAAGGCAATCGACAGCCACTTTCAAAAACTGCCACAAAATTAAAGCATATTCGCAAGGCGCGTCTGCTGCGACGATGAAATCACGCAGAGCGGCTCCGGGTTGGCGATAACTTTAGCTTTCGCAGTGCTTCCAGGCGCGAAGAAAAGAGTGAAAGCGTTTATCTGAAGGAGTTTCGGAGTCCCTTTCACTATCCACCACAGGTCTTGAGCATAATTTTATGCTTTAAAGGAACTCTGGAAGAATGCCGTAAATGCCTTCACCGTTTTTTCACGTCTGGAAGCACTTCGAAAGCTACAGTTATCGCCAACCCAGAGCGGCTCTGCGTGATTTGATCGTCGCAGCAGACGCGCCTTGCGAATATGCTTTAATTTTGTGGAAGTTTTTGAAAGTGGCTGTCGATTGCCTTGATTGCTGCAACTGAAACGAAGCCGGGTAATAGCCGCTACACCCCTGTAATGACGTCATTCGGGGGCTTGAAGAACGCGAAGACTCGGAAAAGGGAGCAAGTTCTTGTGAGCAAGTTTCTAAGTTATCTAATGGGCGTATAGCAGCAATTTTTGGCTGATGGGCTTGGTGGCCCCATAATTTAAGTACCGAGTGTGTTTGTTGACTCGTTTCTTAAAGCATTTACAATACAAAAATTACACCATCTTCCCGTGGGGAACCATGAGGAGGATGCGAAGCATCATGGGGGTTCCGTGTAGGTTCCATTGTGTTGCCGTTATGTTGTTTCATTTATTGGAGCACGAATGGGAACGTAGTGTGAACCCCCCTGTAGGGACAGAGAAATGTAGAGAAATGTAGTGAAATGTAGAGACCGCGAAGAGACCGACACCCGCGTTACCTGATCGAACACCTCCTGGTTCTCGGCTTTCTTTATTGCGTGCTCACGCTCCTACCCCGCTTCCCGCCCTCTTCCTCCTCTTCTCTAGTTGAGCTGGAAGGCGCGTTGCGCCTCCCGCCACAGCTTTCCCGCAGGAAATTCAACATCCTCCTCTAAAGTTTTCAGTTCGTCGTTTTCATTGACGTTCAGCTTCGCGTGTCTTCGTTGTATTAGTGGCTTCCTGACGTAGTTTGAATGAGTGAAGGACATAAGGCGTGTTCTAGCACGTGCTCCCGCCTCGGTTTGTAGCGCAGTGGGAAGAGCGCCTCGTACCTCCCGTTGCGGCCAGAGAGTCGTGGGATCGAAACCGGGCGCCGCCTAACTATTTCTTTTTATTGTGGACTGCATTGACGTCACACCAAACGCTGACGGGGCTGAAGAGACACGCATGCGCAGTACAGTGCGGACGGCGCACAACGACAACGAGGGAGGGAGGGACACAGCCCCGAGCATGAGATGCTTCGCATCTAAAAGAGTCCAAAAAAGTGTTGCAGGGCCCCTTTCATCTAAGCAGAAGCGAGAGCGCTACGACCCATGCGTGGTCGCCTCAGGGATGTCCGTCATAACGTCACACTGTTTTGCATGGCGGTTTTATATCATCTGTCTTCAAGGCCTTAATGTGTACCTTTTCATTGGTTAAATTTGACCATTTGTTTGTTGCCGAACAGTTTTTACCGCTTACTAAAAGCAAATTAATTAACCGACGTTGTGGATACTTTCTAGTGGTCGTCGCATGCGCCGTCCCTCAAATCAGCGAAAAGGGTGGCGCAAGAGAAGCAACAATCTGAAACTTAGTTCTCGCTTCAAACAATGCGCACTAACAGCTCATCTTGGACTTTAGCATTATAGTTATTTGGTTATATTTTTAATTTTGTTCAGGGTGCTAACAAGCTAATGGTAACTTGCATCGCAAAATCCACCACACCGCTGAATTCCTTATTTTCCGAACTTATTATCTTGCTCATATTGTCAAGAAAAGATGGGAAACATTTTAAAACTACACCCGAGTAAAAAAAACTACACCGGGACGGAATTACTACAAAATTATCCGATTATCCACACACCCGTATGGGCACTTCCGCGTGGATGAGCATGTGGCGGAAAGCTAGATTTGTTATCGGTTACTCAAAGCATTTGGATGTCTATGAAGGCTCCCAGAAAATCTTTTTAATACGTAGCCTATGTATATTCGCACCTGTGTTGTGAACAGATGAACTCAGGCTGAACTGAATTCAACCAAACGTTTTTTTTTTTTTTCAGCCACGTTGCGAAATCTTCCCGACAGGAAGAGTTGGATCATTCTGAACCTTCAGTCCTCTGGTTACTACAAAGTAAACTACGATACAGAGAACTGGGCTCTCCTAAGAAGTCAGCTAGTGACAGAACCTGAGGTGAGACAGCATTTGCTACGGCATCCTGTGATCTTTAGTCACCGCTCACTCTAAATCCTCCGTGGCGCATACTTCTTTTTAATCGCAATATTGCCGATTTCTTACTTTGCACTGCAGTTTTTTCATCTAGTCGTTAGAAGCATAAAACGCATTTGTAGGTTAATAACCAACCTTCAATTCTTCATGCGTGCCGGCGCTCATACGCGGACACAGATGGCCTCGATTCTTCGGTGATTTTATCTGTGTGGAGATTTTACCATTCTTCGGAAATCCTATCCAGTTATTCGCACTCCCTAGAGAGGGCTATGTGACCCAAAAACCTTTGGTGGGTGTATTACTGTCCGTTTATCTGTGTCCCTTAAAGGCGTACGTTCTCAACTGTTTTTTGAAATCTTAAATGCTTGCAGATCTTGTACCCAACAGACCCAGTACTTCAATTAGGGGGTCGCAAAGTACCTCAGCCAGAAATTACTGCTCTATGCCCGTCAGATAACTTGGAAACTCGCTCAAAAGATTTTTCTCTCTTTCCCGGTCTTGACGTTCTTCGACGGCCCGAATTGCGTCACTGGGGCCATGTAGCGGCTGTTAGCCGGTTTTCCTTCAGTTGCAGCAATGAACGGTTTTCAATGGCAGCTTCAAAAAATAAAGCCACAAAAACAAAGCAGAAACCGAAGGCGTACTTGTGCGACAAGCAAATCCCGCAGTGCCGCTCCGTGCTGGCGATAACAATAGCCTTCGCAGTGTTTTGAGACGCGAAGGAAAGAGTGAAAGCGTTTATCGAAAATGTTGCAAGGTCCCTTTAATATCCCAAATCAAACTGTAAATACTTTGTAGAAGCGCTGTGAATAATTTCGAGGAGATCGCCGTGGCTGATCTCGGACAAGCTTCTTTGGAGGTGGTGATTAGGCGATGTCTTACAGTGCTTGTGTGTTTTTTTATCTTACTTTTTTAACGTGTAAACCTTGTGTGTTTGGTAAGAAACGGGACCCCAAATTACTGAATGATTGCTTGCTCAGGCAGCAAACCGAAACCGATAGAGATGTGCTTAGAAGGGTTAAAGAAACCTTCTTTCGCTTATTGCAGGAAAGGTAATTAATTCGACCTTCACATTTCAGTGAGATGAAAGGTCCTTCATGAAGTATTACCTCTTGCTCAAGTGATAAGCAATTTGACAGTAAACCAACATACCTATGTAGGGGAAGTGCTTTGGCACATTTCAGGGATGGTATCAAGGGTTGCGTAACCGTAGATATTACGCAGTGGAGTATGCCGTCTCCAACGGTAGCAGACTATGTCTGAAGCAGCGGTTCACGAGTATAAAAAAACGATTAGCGTTTCATATTTCAACACAAATTCTGGCGGGTTTCTCAACCCTCGCTTTCTGCAAAATACATGTGTAAAACACCTATTTGATAGGAGGCTGTAACTTAAAGTTTTTTTTCCTTCACTTCATGGCAGATGCTGCGAAAGTGAAGAACAACAGCCGCGTACTTTTAGAAACACCATTGTTTTCGTTTCCAGCAACGGTAGCACATCAATTGAAATCCCTTCATTCTAGCCTGACTTCCTGCGGGGCGATGTTAAATATGATAATAATAATTGACATTATCCACAGCCGTTTAACGATATCGCTGGATGCACCCTCTCCTCCAACATAAGCTCTTTTAGGACAATCAATGTCCTGACTATTGCTAAAGCAGGTACTCTCCGCTGTTTTATCACTTTCTGTCTACTCTGTCGCACCACTGAAGCCTGTAGAATTACCACGCCCTGGTGGAGATAGTCGAGATTAGTTATTGCAATACAAACAATACCACCTCAGGTTACACTGCTAACTGCTGCACCGACCGACAAGGCAGAGATGAAATTCACAACCATCCTAGGGGTAACAGCTACCTACCTATTCACTGATGCCCGGCTGGCTTTGCATGCTAGTTTTCAACGAGACCTTGACAGCTGTGCTCTTATAGTGACAAATATTTTGAACGATTTAATTAGTTCTGTGCGTAAACAAACCAACCATGGGCGAAACCTAGCCTTAGGCTTAACCTTATGTTAGGTGCGTAACGCTGACCTGTAAAACAGCGGCGCCTCAGAAATCAATACGGAATGTTTTTACTGCGGCTGTTTAAACAGCCTGCGAGCTGTCTCGTTCAGCAACGTGTGGGTACGAGTGAGTTGGTAATCCATTATAACTTTGTTGAGCGCAGCAAAGAGAACACAGGACGAGAGATACAAGGACGAGCGCTTCGTCCAACACTCGTCCGTTCCACAAGGGTAAATAAGCGATGCCCCTGAACGCACGTGCCTTAAATTTGTGCACAAGAATGCGCGAATGGAAAGCCGACAGTGTGCGACCGTGACAAGCGAAAAATATTTTTTGCAGGCCATTCCAGTGCTGAACAGGGCGCAGCTGATTCAAGACGCGAACGACTTGGCCCAGTGAGTGTGCCGCAGCTATTCGCAGCGCTCCCCATCTGTCATCCAGTTCGGGGTCGCCGTGAATGTTTGCAGTACGAACGTGTTCAGAAAGCATCCATCACCTGCTAGTCGGCCCGGGCCATGACTTATCCTCAGTCGATACGGGGAAGATTATTATTTTGCGGAGCTTCGTCTTCTCGGCTGGAAGTTTCGTTAGGAAGCTGATTAGTCGTGGATTAATCCAAAACACAAAAGACCACAGCAAAAAAGTATTTCGAGGCCGTCTATATTCTAGAAAGACGTAAAGCCAAAAGGCGCAAAGTTTATCACAAAAACTGCAAAAAAGCGGAGATACGTTCGAAACCGGAATTTATTTTTACTAAATAAGCACAATATTTTTGTCTATTTAAGAAACATGCTGGAAGGGTAGTTCCCAACAACAAGAAAAAATTAACACAACCATATGGAGACAGACGGCTTCTGTCATGAAATAGCAAAAAAAAAAAACGGCTACTATTTAAAGAAACTAGTTGTCCCGACGCTAAAAAATTACCTGTGTAATAAAACTTTTTGTCTGAATACATACATTAATTTGCAAATTCTTGTTTCCAAACATACATACGGCTGGGCACCCTCAAAGTGACTTTTAGATGCTAGCTATATACTCTTCCTTCTTGTATCACCCTTTAAATCCGCCATTTCAAGGAATTATGGCACGTAAAGGCACTCCTACAATCTTCCATCGGATTAGAAAACAAGCTCGTGCATTGCACCCTTGGCAACACACTTGTCCGGAAATGGGATGCTCTCTGGAACAAGTATGCCGAAATTCGACGTATTAAGTCTCTGACGGTAAAAAAGTGTCTTTCACTCATTCTTGGAAATGTTTGACGTGGATCTTATGTTGGGTAGGCTTAATAAAAACACACCTGTGCGAGCTTTATTCTGATATTTCCGCTCGAAATAAAAACTGGGTCGTTGCATTCATAAATACACACCACTTGTTTTTTTTTTGTATTTTACTGTGCTGGAAAACGATCAATGCAGGAATTGTTCGGCATAGCTTCCAGATCAAAAAAATCCACACCATATAATACTATTTGTCATAGAGGTCTGCGTGAATTCGTTTTCTATTTACATTTCCCCTTGTAACGGTTAGAGAACCGCTAGAGTACCGTGATTTACAAGCACGATGCCGCATATGTACGCAACCTTCACTAAAACGCAGAAGGAAATCTTATTCAGGAGCTTGAGTGGAACCGTAATTGGCGAAAAAGTAGGATCGGCTTCCTATGAGGCATTAACACAAGACACTTCGCTCAAGCTATGCACAGTGGTAGAGGAATCATCGTTTTGTTTCAAACTCACATTGGAGAAATGAGAAAAATGTATCCTCCGTGACCGGAATTGAATCCGTGACCTTTTTTTCAGCATCGTAACAACTCAACAGGTTACTATAGCTTTCTGACTCACGTAGTGAACGGGACAAGGTTGGGGGAGGAATTTTGTAGCATACGTACGTACGCGCGTGCGTACAGATATTTAGCTAAAAATATATGCCTACATCATGTTCTGAGATTTATACCTGCTGCATTATGCCGGAAAATGTCGTTACATACAATGCAGTACAATTTCTAAAAAAAGGGTCCTTTCACTTTACGGGCGCGTTGACTGCGGCCTCTGTGTGCGCCTTGCTTAGACAGGTGCTGAGCGTTAGATTTGTTACAGACGATTATACTATTCGCTTACGTTGTTTCCGAGCGACGTACCATATTCCCACGTGCTTTCATGCGAGCTGTGATACAACTAGCGACTGACTGAATCAACAACTAGAGACGTTTTGCAGAACCGTCTTCACCAACCTCGGGACAACCTATGAGGTTTCAGTGTATTTTGCTGTGCCTAGTACCTCTTGTAATTCGGCGCAAAACCAAGCGGCTAAGCGTGACACTGCCTGGATTTCTTCTTGCTTAACGTAGCATGCGTGCTATCGTTCGCGTATTAGAAAGTTCCTTTTGTTTGCTTGTTTGCAGTTAAACTCTGTAAAAGACTATTTGCAATGTCCGAATCGCTGCCTTGACATAGGAAACGTGCTAATAGCAACGTAAGGGCGGCGGCGTAACTGGATAAAAAGCTGCCAGCTGCCCTCACACCAAGCTCCCATTATCCTTCGAGATGGGGTGTTACGGCTGCCGACACTACATTATATCCTGCTTCGTGCAATGGACGCTCATGAATGTCCCCATATTTTGAATAACGTGAGAGATGCTAAAGTAAAATTTATTAAAGGTGGACCGTGGGAGACTCCATGGACCATCAAGCTTCAAAACCCTAATTATGTATAGGTGACTCACTTGATATATGGCCTGCCAAACAACCAACCGTCCTTTTCACAGAAACGCGCGTTGAGTAGATTTATTCTGCAAAAACTAAAGTTACGGTAAAAGGAATAGTTAAATTAGAAGCTGGATCTACCAAGCTCGTCATTTATACACGCGTTTCTCCGTCTCGACCTTCGATTTGTCTAATAGGAACATGGCCTCGTCAGTGCATAGCTTCAGAGGTTTTGCAAGTTCATCAAAGGTGACGAAAAGTTTTTGCCAGAATGCCGCTTCAGCCATTCACGAAGTGCGCCTGAACTTGCAGTTCTGGAGACCTGAGCTACTCCGTGGCGATGGACATCCTAGACTACGTGCGACGTGAGACTGCGTACGCGCCGCTCAAGTCGTCTCTCAACACGGTGGACGAGCTCGACACGCGCCTTCGCGCCACCGACTTCTATGCCAAGTGGCAGGTACCCGCTTGATCTCTCTCATATGCCGGCAACCAATGCGTATACAGCAGACTTGTGCACGTTAGAGAAGAAATGTAACCGATTGCATTGCAATTACAGCCTAAAAAAGTAACAAAAAAAGACCCTAAAGCACTGGTCCTCAACCACGAGTGTGGGGGGGATCCCTTGTGGACTTGCTGAAGTGCTAGGGGTCGCCACCATTAATTAAGTAGACCCCGCCATATTGAAAAAAAAAACACTTTGCTCTTGTATCTAAAGTCGCTCATACACCTATTTATATGTTAACGTCCGTCGAAGCCTCGATTTCATATGCGGACCCTTTGGCGTGTGTGGCTGTTTACCACGACTTCTGTGTTGTGGGAGGAGCCGACTTTACAACGCGTGTTACGAGAAAAATTCAAGCGTACGTAGCTGCTGCTTTGCGTTGCTACCTGGCTTGGTTTGGCTTAGAAGATTGGCACAGAGGAAGAGAGGTTTCGAAAAAGGAAAAAAAAAAGAAAGCATTGAACGTTTTTGCCAGGAGTTCAGTGTCTCTGGCACATCTAACACGTCTCGCAAAAAAAGGAGGCTAGAAATATTTTAATGGGTTATGTTGTAATCAACTTCACGAAAGAAGTAATTGGATTGCAAAGAGCGTTAATGCCGAAAGGAAGTAACAGAATTGTTGAAAAGCTACAATAAAATCGTAAAATGTAATTTTTTACAAGCAGTTCATTAATTGTAACGCGTTGCGTACAAGTCTGATATGCAGTAACCGTAGATGAAAAGTAAATACCAGAAATATGTGAACACAAAGGCGCACACTTCAGCATCTTCCACACACAACAACAAAGCTCCTCTCATAGTAACAAAGCATTTTAACTACTGACAATAAGCAGAACTAGAAAGGTAGTTTTATTGCCCCAAGTGACTCCATTCATAATCCCAAAAATACCTTTCTACATTTCCGCTGCCGAAGTTATGCCATAGAGTCCTCTTTGTTAAAAGAGTGTACTGGAGTGCTTGTCAGTACATTTCAGCGTTTAAAAAGAGCGCAGAATACGTGACTAAGCAAGGAACATAGGACACAGCCACGCGGCGATAAAAATGTTGTTGTCATATTAACAAATCTCTTTATATTACTTTTTACGGCAAAATTTTATTTCGCTTTTCTTCCTTTCTTCTTCTTTTCCATTCGCGTTTCATGTAAATTTTTCTACCCAATTAAAATCCGCACAGGTGTTCATCGTCTGTTGCTTCCTTAGTCCCGTCTTCTGCGCTGTTTTTAAGCGCTAAAACTTTGTCAATACTCTTCAGAATAATAAGAGGATATTACGAGTGGTTTTTATGCGTAGCCTACTTGCCTTTGCGTTTATTCATTCACAATCAGACGTACATGAAGAACCAACTGCAAGTCCACTACGATCGCCTACACTGGGAAGACGCCACGAATGAAAGCATGTCCCAGAAGTGAGTTTGCACGCATGTTTTCGATGCTCGAACCCCGCGATGCGGTGATTTGATCTCTGACGAGAGTGCAACAAACTCCCGCAGGTTGATCAGGAAGGACGTTGTTTTCTGGGCCTGCCAGTTTAACTACCAGCCGTGCTTAGACAATTGTGTACGGACGTTCCAGGATTTTATGAACAATTCGCGAAGCCTTAAAAGGTAAGTGGCCATGAAGTGTTTTCTTTTTATGCTGTCGTTCAAAGCGTGCATTGCCATGATACCTTTCTCGGAAAAGAAGTTTTCACGATTCCCAGAAATAAGTTTGTTCAGACATCTCACAGATAAGTAAAAGGTCCTGCTTCAATGCACTTCCGCGCTGAAGGACCAGATTAGGGAACATTAGTAAGTTTGTTCACCTCAACACTGCTAATAATGTTCGCTCTTGTACGGTGCTAATAAGGCAACATGCTCGAACAGTAATCTACAGATATGAGTGCCTGGCTATGATTATCAGTCAGGGAACCTAAAATAGCGGCAACGAAATGCTAGCCGTGGGCTCTGGTTAGTTTTCTGAACCCCAACAAGCACAAACCTTGAAGTAAATTATAGTTAAGCGTGTATAAGAAATGTAACATACAAAATATCTTAAAACAACGGAAAAGACAACAAATGCTACATTACGATGTTACATACGGGCACTATTATCTATCTTTGCTTACAGTGTATTCCTCGAAAAAACAAGTTGTAATTGTAATCACCGCTTAAACGATATGAAGACCGTTTAAAAAATTCATAGCTCGTGAACCAACTGTTCGTGACTATGTCGTATGCACATTTTGTTATACGATTAAGGGCACGTATAGCAAAGAAGATATCGTGTGCAAATGAATCAATGATATAGCAAGGAAGATATCGCGTGCACCCCTGAATCTTCCTTAAATACATCCGTTATTCAGATTCTATTCGTCGACTGTGCAATGGCCTTTCACGTTAACTTTGTTCGATGAAAAATGGAAATGCCATATGCGCAGGTCGCTTCAGCGCGATCTCACCGGAACCCTGGTGACGTTGTGTCATGGCATCCGGCTGGGGGACAACACGGACTGGCGCTTTCTCGTGGACCACATCCGGGATGCCAGTAACAGCGAACAGGCGCACGTCATTGTTAGCGCCCTCGGGTGCACTAAAGAGACCAACAACATTCGGAGGTACGCCGTCCCCCGGATTCGATCGCGTTGTCGGTCATTCGTCGCGCGTAAATAGACAGTCTCCGCAAAGGCGTTTATGAAATTAATGGCGTAGAAGAAATGTTTGGAATCACCAAGATGACAAAGGTTATGTCCATTAGAATCTGTCTTCTAGAAAAAGCAGGCAAGACTTCACTGAACTTAAAACAGAAATTATGCCGTGGTGCTAACATCGTGTCACGTCTAGATGGCATTACTGCGTGCAAATAAACCATAACTGAAACTCACTAAAATGACAAAAGGTTTCTCCTTTGGAATCAGGCGTCCAGATAAAACAGGCATGACTACTTCACTGACCTCAAAACAGAAATTGGGCCTTCGCAGTAACATCGTGCCAGTCCTTGAAAAGAATTTCCGCCCGCAAGGACACCATAAGGAAGGACAGGTCCATGACACCCTGGAGCGAGTACTACCATATGTTTAAAGATAATGTCCTAAGGCAGAGAAAAAAAAAAACACATTAATAGCCGAATTACGCGCGTGCGACAGCAAAAAGATGAGGAGAGTGGGAAGTTGGGTTTGTTGAGGATGCATAATTGTAGCGCGGGAATAGTCACAGACGCGGGTTCGATTCCCGGCTGCGGCGGCCGCTTTTCTGGGCGCTAAAAGCGAAAACGCCCGTGTGTTCGAGATTTCGGCGCACGTTAGATCCCCAGGGGGTCAAAATTAATCCGGAGCCCTGCACTACGGCACGCCTCATCGTTTGTGTAGCGTCCGTGCGCTAAACCTCCCAATCAATCAATCAATCAATCAATCAATCAATCAATCAATCAATCAATCAATCAATCAATCAATCAATCAATCAATCAATCAATCAATCAATCAATCAATCAATCAATCAATCAATCAATCAATCAATCAATCAATCAATCAATCAATCAATCAATCAATCAATCAATCAATCAATCAATCAATCAACTAATTAATTAATTAAAGTCAGTCAATCAATCAATCAAAGGGAATAGTCACAGATTGTACTCATCCCGTCTCTTGTCATCTACCAATTTAAGCGCTACGTCTACGAGCAGAAAGGTGTCCCAAAAGCTTTAACTGTTCCCTTTGCGTGCTTATGAAATTACCGGTTCGAGCTTCGTTACTGAGATGCTCATACCATCGAGTGTTACTGGCTAATAAAGGCCAAAGAGATACTATAGCTGCGCATTTGAGTTAGCGCGTTTAAAATACCTGGAACCGCATTTTTGCTAATTGCGTCTTTGACTCGGATGTTGCCGGTCGCAGTCTGCTGTCGTTCTCCATGCGCAACATGACGGCCATCAACAAGAACATGGGCGACGCCACCGGGTACTTCTTCGAGAGCGCCGCCTACTCGAACAAGGGAAGCGACATCACCCTGCAGTTCTTCATGGACAACTGGAAAACTTTGCTCGACAAGTAAGACACGCGCGGCTGCTGCTTCTGCTGCTTCTGCAGTGGTTTGTTATTTCGCGCTTTAAACTAATGCTTTTATGACACCTCTGCATCAAACGTGTTGGACTGCAGAAAATATAAGATGTAAGACGGGCATGTCTTATTTAGTGCCGTAGTTCATAGCTGGTTTGCTAGATTTACAATTCACCGGTTAGCCCAACAGCGAGTATTTTGTATATATTTGTAATTGCCTATAATTATTTGCCTGTGTTGTATCAAGCCTAGCCTTTTTTCCCGTCACCTTGATATTTATTGAGGCTTTTAATTCTCACAACGGCGGTTTATGCGAAAGACAGGCGAATTTGTCCGGTTGCTTTTTCTTCCCAGTGTCATTTGTAGTGCCAAGTACTTCCTTAATGCAAACAGTAGTTATTGCCACCATGGCGCGCCTCCCCGATGCGCGAAATTTGTGTCAGCTTACTCTAATTTTTTTTGCCAAAGCTGGCTGTCTTTACTGAGATATTTTTACTAAATATATAAAACCAGGATATGTAAGATGATCACACAGGTCCGAAATAGAATATTATTTTTTTTGCTGAGCGTACCGCCTGTCAGGGAAGACATCGTCATTCCTTAAACGCATGTGAAGGAGATTCGGAACGTTGTAAGGAAGAACAAAAAGAGTAGCAAATCATGGAAAACTTTATACCGCGGAGCTGTTATAAGTTAACTCGCCCCCTTTTTTTGTCGGCGTCCGTAGGACGAGAAAAGCCGCTCTCGTAATCTTCACTTAACCACACCCTCTCCTTTTGTCCACCTGCTTGCCTCCAGTGCTACATATTGTAGCGTGAGCTACACCGGCCGAGGTTGAGCAGTTTCGCGTGGCTCCTGGAGAGCCGTGCTGCGCATGCGCCAGGAGCGGTGACGTCACATGGCGCACAGAACGCTTCCCAGCGTCTCTCACACACCCCATGCGCCCAGCGTCTTCGCCGACCTCCGTTCCGCACGTGGCGGCCCGCTCCACTTGATGATCATGCGAGGGGTGGCAGTGTGTGGAACTGATGGTTCGTGCGTCGCAGCAACACCGGCGTGCGCCTGTGGAACCAGCTTAGCTCTGGGGCGATTGGTGAAGCTGCGCCGAGGCCGCTTGATAAATATACGTGTCACATAACGCGTATACCGTGTGTGTGTGTCATTGAAGCAGCAGCAAGCATGATAATCAAGCTAATCCTAGACAACCAGCGCCCGTGTGCCCGAACGCGATAAGTGTGGGAATAAGTTCTCAACTACGACTTCAGCTCTGTCTAGGTAATAAGTCGTTTGCCCGAAACTGATACAAACGCTCGGTTAAGGTAGTGTTTCCGTCGGGTTTTCTGTCAACTTGCTTATTTGCCGTTGCCGACTTCGTCTTATTGGCGTCTTTTTCATAAGCAGGAACTTAATCGGGAACTTATGCGTACGGGCAAAAGGGCCTTGAAAGCTAAGAATAACCAGCTGAACCTTAGCTCACGCTACTTATGTCCTGACATAGTCGGGCTAAGGAGGAAGAGGAGAGGGAGGGAAAACTTTATTTGGTCCTGCAAGTACTGATAATGAACCACTAAGCGGGCCGCTCCCACGTCGGGACCGAAAGGCCAAGCCTCACGCCCACGTCGTGAGCTTGCAGTACAGCCCAGAATTGATCGTGCAGGTCCGGACTGCGAAGTGCAGCCTCCCACCTGGACGCGTCCTTGATAGCCGGATCTTCAATTCGCTCGCAAGACCAGAGCATGTGTTCCAGTGTGGCTAAATCACCACAGTCCATGCAATAAGGCTCCGTATACGTCTCAGGATAAAACATGTTGAGCCTCCGCGGGCAAGGATAAGTGCCAGTCTGCAGTAAGCGTAATGTAAGTGCCTGAGCCCGGTTTAGTTTAGGATGCGGCAAACCATAAATCCTGCGGTTAAGAAGATAATACTTAGTTACTTCCGTCTCCGTCGTCCGTCATCCGTCCGTCCGCACCTCTCCCCCTACACTATAGAAAAAGAAATAGTTAGCGGCGCCCGGTTTCGATCCCACGACTCTCTGGCCGCAACGGGAGGTACGTGGCGCTCTTCCCACTGCGCTACAAAACCAAGAAAGGAGCAAGTGCTAGGACGCGCCGTATGTCCTTGACTCATTCAAACTACGTCAAGAAGCTACTGATACAACGAAGGCACGTGAACCTGAACGTCAACGGAAACGACGTACTGAAAAATTTAGAGGAGGATGTTGAATTTCCCGTGGGAAAGCTGTGGCGGAAGCGCCACGCACCTTGCAGCTCAACCAGAAAAGAGGACGAAGAGGGCGGGCAGCGGGGTAGGAGCGGGAGCACGCAATAAAG
This sequence comes from Haemaphysalis longicornis, assembly GCF_048455015.1. Classification (NCBI taxonomy): domain Eukaryota; kingdom Metazoa; phylum Arthropoda; class Arachnida; order Ixodida; family Ixodidae; genus Haemaphysalis; species Haemaphysalis longicornis. The sequence goes on along the minus strand of NW_027526460.1, from coordinate 20,809,862 downwards.
AAAGGCGAGAACCAGGAGGTGTTCGATCAGGTAACGCCGGTGTCGGTCTCTTCGCTGTCTCTACATTTATCTACATTTCTCTGTCTCTACAAGGGGGTTCACACTACGTTCCCATTCATGCTCCGATAAAGGAAACAACATAACGGCAACACAATGGAACCTACACGGAACCCCTATGATGCTTCGCATCCTCCTCATGGTTCCCCACGGGAAGATGGTGTAATTTTTTTTTTATACAAGATAGCGTATACTGCCCTAGGAAGATTGTTTCTTAGCAATGCATTTGTGCTCAAAAGTGAAGCCGACATTAAGAAGGTCGGTGTAAGCTTGGTTTTTATAAGCTGGCTCTCTCACATTCTGTGTTGCGCAGTGAAGCCTACTCACAATGCCGCTGAACACTTCCCCGGCACCAGGGCACGCGGTTTCAGCGGGAATTTGTGGCCAACCGCTAACCCACAAACAGCTCCACTGGTTATCGACCTTCAAAGACTGGAATGGCACTGAATATTTTATTGCATGATGCGGCTTGTGTTTGGTTTTAAAGCAAAGCTTTCTACCTTTACCAGCCAACGATGCCTTCGTGGCGTGCGGGACAAGGAACTCCGAATGCGGATGGGAAGGGGGAGGGCGGTTTTCCCTCCCTGAGCACAGTGTAGATGGCGCGGCGATAGGACGCTATTACCCAGCGTTCCCCGCGCACAGCTCCCTGCTCGCACCTGCGGGCGCGTTCTAGGCACGGCTTTGTCGTGTGCTTTAGCGACGGTGGTTTTCGGCCTGTTCTGGCGTGGTTCGCGTCCATCGCGCGCTTCCTTCGCACGGCTTGATTAACTTGTTCGACAGCACTTCCTAGGAAACCCGGACCCGACGGAATTCAGTCGTCGTACGGCAAACATACGTTAAGGATTGGTTTGCAGAGCGGGAAAACAAAATGTAGAGGCCACATACAGACATCTGGCCGCTAGAGAAACGCTACCTTTTGCGCACTGTTAGCCACGAATGGGACCGTTTTCTAAATTGGTGAATACCAATTCGGTTGTGCTTTAACAGGTATTACAATAGGCGAAAGGAGCAACTGGTTATCATAAATAGCGATTGTAAACGTTCCCTCAGCTTTCTCGAAATTCTCAAACTTAACAAAGTAACTAGTTTAAATTGGTATAAATAGGAATCACTAAGCTCACATGCCGAGTTGTTTGGATGTCTGCGCGTGTGTCGCCCGATTGCGTAGCCCTGAGTTAGCACATCAGAATGGCTAGGTTCCGCTGTCTCACCCTTCGAAAGACGCTGCTCTCGGTTTTCTGCCGACGCACGGCTGGGCTACAGCGGCGGCGGCGGACCGTCGTCCGCCGCTCTAGTCCGGCGCTGACGGACGCTCCTGCGTTCGGGACGCCGCCCCCGCGAATTCCAGGTAACGGCTGCCAGAATCTCTGGTTTCGCTCTTTATAAAGCCAGTGTGTGAATTCGAGTGCGTCGCATGAGCAATTCTTGTGGGCGTTTTTTAAAGCTTTGCTTTCCAACTACCTTCACAGCACGGATTGAAGCCAATTTTGTTCTTTTATGTTTTCTGAAAGCAATTGCTGATTTAGGGTATAATTTATACAGATATCTTTATTAACATGCGGGCATAATGTGTGCTTGATGACTTGTTCTCCTTTCCATTATTAGGTACGGGAAGAGTCCGTCTCTAAGGGACACCATATGGTTTGCAATTCAAGGAATCCGGAAAAGTGAAGATATCAAACGGGTACGTTAAACTGGTGATTTGTTTATGACGTCTTATACCCCGAAAACAACTCTCGCGAGACTGCTAAGAGTGCAGAGATGAAGCGCCACCCTGGCATGGATCTTCTCATGCTTCTTCGGGCCATGCAGTATCCGTAAAACTATTAGGTTAACGGTAAAGAGCGTTTCCCAGCTCATGAACGCTTGACCGGAGCCCGCAACAATTGGTTGATCGGAAACAACATAGCACCAAGTGGGTTATTGATCAAGACCAAGTTGGCGGATGGAGCGATACACGCTGCAGCTTTAACTCCCGGTTCATTCGTCTCTTTGTCGCTCCTGCTGCCTTCAGGCCATTTTTCAGTGGAAGGGAATTTGAGTTACATCACACGTGGGTCATTCGACTGCAGGAAAAGTTCACGTATTGTTTAGCGCGAATGTATAACGATGTGCTAATGCAAACCGTAATAGGTATAGAGAAGCCTGCCTTGAAGTACCTGGCTACCTTCTGTGTGGTAAGTATTGTGCGGGGCGTAAATATGCGGTAATGAGAGATCAGTTCAATGCACTTCTCTGCCTGGCGCACGCTAGTAGGCCTACCTTTAAGTGTAGTGTTTGCCTTCACACTCCTCCTACGTGACAAACTGACAGCAACATGGCTCCGTTTCTAACTTTCGTATTTATTCAAGGTTGGGGCTAACCGCGCACAAGAAACAGGCACAGAAAAATCCAAGCAAGAGTACCAGGGTGTAAAATATCAACGTTATTATTTCTGTACCATACTTTCATGCCCCCCTCCTGTACTCTTTTTTCCGTTTCTTTATGGCTCTTTCTTTCGGAAATACGCATGACGACCTATAGACACTTCGTTCAGTGGTTCGTCCTTTAGCTTAAAATGACCGTACTCTTTTCTTATAAAACTGTGCATTTGACTCTTGGGGGAGGTACACTGTTAGCTTTCACGCTTCTCTCAACTTTTTTTTAGGAAGGGATGGCAAATTTTAATATACATGTTCTTGTGTACACGGGTGTTTCAGACTTCATATGCTCCGAACACGGCACAGGTGGATGTTAAGCCCATGACGCATTTCCGCAAAATGCTTTTTTTTCGCTTTCAGTTTGCTCGGGTTGTCTGCACAGCAAAACCCGTCGTGCTCAGGTTTTTCTTATGCACGTTAAGACCTTCAGCAAAACTCATTGCTGAACAAGGTGGTGCTTACTTGTTCCCAAAAATTAAAGCGAGCTAATTCACAACGGCACAGAGGAAGCATGCCGGGGCAAGAGATTTTATTTTTAGAACTCTTGACACCTGTCGGCCGTAAAGGCTTGTACGACTATCTTCGCTTCCCGTCCCTCAAATGGAGCACTGATAAAGAAAGAGTTTTACCACAGCAGACAGTGAAGGCGGTACCTATATTTGGTCAAATAAAAATAAACGTTGTTCAGAGAGCTTAACGGGATACTTTAGTCCTCAGGCGTATGTCCTTGCTGCATTATCAAAAGGAAAAAACTACGTGGAGGGTATAATAGAGTCCACATTGCGGGGTATGTGCTGTGCAGATGGAGCACTTCTTCGCGGACAACGTCCAGAGCAAGAAAGCGCCCAAGAAGCTCACGCGCACCTTTCAGACAGCGCTGGACCTCGCTAGGTCCAACATCAACTGGGTTCTAAAGAACGGCCACGTCATCGAGAAGTGGCTGGACTCCAAACTTGCCAAATCCGACATGCCCAGTGTCGCCGCTGCGTGACGGACCGGCGGCTCACGTTGATGCCGCGTGTGGCGTGCCCAAGCGGCTGCGGTTGTATTGACAACGATTATCCGAAAAGAATCAACAAATAAAATTGAACTTAAAATTGTACTTGTACTGAAGAGAAACGCTTGTTCGATTCAGATCGTGGTGTTTAAAGCTGCACGTGGGCTATGAGTCGCGCCGTAGTGGGAGGCTATGGATTAATTTAAACCACCTGGGGATCTTTAGCGTGCGCCGAAATCCCTACACACGAGCGTTTTAGCTACTCGCCTCCGTTTGAAATGCAGCCACCGCGGCCGAGGTCTAACCCGCGTCCTTGGGCCCAGCAGCACAACTCACTGAGCCACAGAGGCGGGTGGAAACACGAGTATTCATTCACCTGGGCACAAATTATAGGTTTTTGTTTGTTTCTTTCTATTTTTTCTTATTTCGAGCGAAGTTTTTGGTTTTTGTGTGGGTCAGAGGAGAGGCACGGCCAGCCTGATGACACCCTGCCAAAGAACACAGGAAACGTTACCTTTTCGACATGAATCAGTTTGATGTTCGACGGAGCCAATTGTCTACGTAGAGGCAAAAGCCGGGCTGAATTCATGCAGTAACGTCACAATGCCTGTAGCAGAAAAAAAAATACTTTGTATGCGTGTACAGGGACCGGGCGTCTTTTGCGGGCCGTATAAAGTTCCATCAGGTTCTACAGTCACTACACCCAGATGCGGGCTGAAACACCTGATTCGAAAACGCGGTTTCTCGCATGATGCGCCAAACAGTACCAGTCAGAGACGTGCGAGCTACGAGACCTGCAAGCTACCTACGTTTGCATAGGGTGATGCTGAATTAGATCAGCCTTCCTTGTAATTACAACAATGAGCATAATGCATAGCTGTTGACACAGACCAGACGCACGCAGTAGGGACCATTACTGCGGCTTGCCTAATCCCTTGCGCCGAAAGCAGTGATGGTGATAGTGACAGTGACTTTAGATGCGAAACCATTATTATAGTATGTCGAAAATATAGCGTCTCCAGATCACAGACGGCACACAAAATGGCCGATGGCTCAAAAACTGAAAAGTTGATTGAGTTGAAAGTAAATTTGGACAAATTATAGTCTGGGTGGGATTCGACCCAGCGACCACCGGAATACGCGACTGGCACGCATACCCCAAGTTACCCCAGTTCAGCGAAGCTAGTGTACGAAGGTGAACCTAGTGAAAGCGTTGTCGCATTCGAAACTAGCAATTAAACGAGTAGCAAGGTATGTTAACCCTACATTTCCTGTTTGTTTAGCGATATCCATGCGGGTATGTGCAAGTCATAATAAATGAAAGGGACTTTTTTGTATTTGAGAGTCTGGCATGCAGTTGCTGGTTATCCAACTCACTTAACCAGACCTTTGAAATAAAGTTCTCTCTCCTCTCTCTTTCCTCTCTCTCTCTCTCTCTCTCTCTCTCTCTCTCTCTCTCTCTCTCTCTCTCTCTCTCTCTCTCTCTCTCTCTCTCTCTCTCTCTCTCTCTCTCTTATGATGAACGTTATGGAATACCAACTAGCCCGATCGCAAGCCCTTTTTTCTCGCCACCTTTTTCGATGTCTGAAACGCGGCCCCTGCGAGGTTCATCACTTCTGTCCACTTGTGAAACACTGATTCGGTGAAGTCTTGGTTGGACACAAACTCAGCCGGAAGACCCTCTCCTGCTTGCCATGCTTCAGCCTCAGGCCCTTGTTGGTTCTGGACCATCCCAGGGCGTACACTTTGGCCTTGCTGACTTCTTGGATCTTGCTGACTTCTTCCTTCGTGGCGACAATTTGTGGCTTGGCCTTCTCCTCATCTTCCGGTGATGAGGACGAAGATGAGGAAGAATGGCGCCGTTCTGACGCGTCGCCACCAGCCTTGTTGTCCTCTTCCCCATCTCGGTCGGAAGTGTCATAATCTTCGTCATCCGAATAAATGTCTCTGGCTTTGAGCTGCCTAGCCGTCTGGGCCTGGGAATCCTCCCCTTACTGCGACTTGCGCTTCTCTTTTTCCTCTTCCTCCTTCTGCAGCTGCCCTGGCTGATGTTCAAACCGCTGAAGCTGCCTTTTCAGCCTGCATTCGGCTGCACTCCGGTTCGTAGATGACGTGAGCCCAGGAGTCTTAATCATGAGCGGTACTACGTAGCGACCTTCGCTCTTGGGTACTGTGCTACGAAACTGTATGAGTGCCGGGTGTCTGTTGACGTCGTGCTCCTCGTCTGTGTCGCTTATACGGATGGCGTCCAACCGCCACATTTTCGACGGGTCTCCCGGTCGGAACTCGATGCGCCAATCGTCAGTACAAGCCAGGAATAATGCAGTTGCACGTCAGGCGATGGCAGACGTCAGTGTAGGTTCCTTGAACGACCCAACCTAATATTGTCTCCACGGCGCACAGGGTGTCGGTGAAGCGCTCGACACGTCCAGTTACAATCCTCCAGTAATTGTCAGAGCCGATCAACACGCTTATCACGGAGTCCTGAGGTTTATCGTCTTGGGGATCGTCGGCTAAGGGTAAATTCCGGTCACGCAGCATTGCAATAACGGTGCTCTCTATGGCCGGGCCCCTCACTGTACAAACCTCTGGCACTTCCAGAGCATGGAGGGTCAGCTCATTTGATTCAAAGCGGCCACAGAGAGTAATGTTTACCCTCCGGCATTTGTACTAGCGTGGGCGGTTGCACTTGCCGAATGTGAACACTGCCGAATCCTCAGTTACAGTGCTGGGTAGAGACAGTTGCTGCGACACGTCTTGACGGACGAAGGACCGTTGGCTTCCGGTATCAAGCAGTATCCGTACCGGCACGCGGTCGCGGTTTCCGGACGCCCACACCATGGCGGTTTGGAGCAATACGGGTGACGAGGACGTGCTGCTTGCAGGAGCTGTTGTCACCTGCCTTCCTCGTTGTGTTTCCACCTCTCGGTTTTCAGCTCCGATAGGAGTAGGTGGTCGTGGAGTGCCCGTTGCTGCTCGTCCCCAAATGTCGCACAGCGTAGAAATATGGTGCCCTGAGCAGTGGTCGCACCTGAGCCATGCTGCGGCTCGGCAATTACGGGCAGTGTGGCCCCTTTTCCCACTCACTCTTGAAACAGCAATGCTTCCTGGACAGCCGTCGGCGCTTTTCCTCCGCTGACAGTGTGGCCTAGCACCTACGTGTCGCGTGTCCTGGACCGTCGCAGAGGGAGCACTTAGTCTGCGCGGCCATGGACGGACCGGCACCTGGCGATGCGGACCATGCTGCCAGTGCTAGGGCGGATAGTATTTGAGGCGGTGTCACGTTGCGGTTTGCTGGCAACCTCCTTGATGTGGGTTTTTCGCGTGACGCTCGACTCTCCTCTCAGCTTTCAACATCCACTTGCAGGAACTTCAGGATGGCCTTGACTTGCTGCTCTCGTGATTGCGCTGCAGCGTCCGCCCCGGCCGTGTCGGTCTCCGTGCTCTTGCGGTACAGGATTGCCAGATCCTCTGGCAATGAGCGCATCAGCACCCGGTGCAGAACAACCGCGTACTCTGCAGACGACATGCCAAGGCTATCCAAATAGCCGGTCCGGAATTGGATCTGCTCATAGAGGTCTCGCAGAAGTGAAAGTTGAGACGATGACTCGATTGGCTCGATGGAAAGCAGGCTGTCTATGTGGTCATCGATGAGGACATCCTTTCGGCCATAGCGTTCAGTCAGCACATTGACGGCAATCTTATAATTTGCATCAGTCAGGCGCATACCTTCGATTGGCCGCTTTGCAGCGCCGGCCAGGTAAGTCTTCAAATACTGGAACTTTTCAATGTCGGCGAGATCGCGGTGAGCGTGTATGGTTGTCTCATAGTGATCCCAAAAGCCCTGCCATTCCCGGCTCTCACCGGCAAAGACGGGTATTTGAAGCTTTGGTAAATTTACGCGTAGACCCGGTGCTTCTGGCCTACCGTGAGCGGCGGCATTTTCGCTGATGAGCTCCGTGTGAGCAGCTCCGATGGTGTTGCTGGACCCGTTGCTAGTCCCCGCAAGCCTCTGTAGCTGGCCTTCACTGACAGGAGCACCAGCCGTAGCGCACGCGTTCATGGCGAACCGAAGCCTGCTCATCGGGTTGAGAATCTTATTACGGTAATCTATGGCACCCGCGACTTCTTCATTAAACGCCGCACCGTCAAGGGAGTCGGCGACCTGTCTGTCCATCTCAGCGAGCGCGGACTCTTTAGAGCGAAGCCCGTCGATAATTTCCTGGAGGTCGCCCAATGACAGCTGAGTGTCCTCCCGCAGGATATCGCTGGCCACGGTCAGAAGTCGGGTGGTAGAACGACGAAGGATGCCTCGCTGCCTGCGCAGCTTCTCCATGCTCGGTAACGTATCGGTGCGATGGATGCCGGCCGTCTCCCGGGTTTTACAGCACCAGAAATATTGAGACAGCGAAGAGACCGACACCCGCGTTACCAGATCGAACACCTCCTGGTTCTCGTCTTTCTTTATTGCGTGCTCACGCGCATACCCCGCTGCCCGCCCTCTTCGTCCTCTTCTCTAGTGTCGGCTGCGTGGCGCATGGCGCTTCCCGCAACTGCTTTCCTGCGGGAAATTCAACAGTACATAATTAACTTCAAGGCAAACGTTACCATTCAGCAACGTGCACCGTCCCTCAATTTAAGCGAGTACATTTAAATGGGATAGCGTGAACCGCCTCTGTAGCTGTATTCCATACGTTAAGGCTGTGGCGTGAGTTAAACTCAGTTCAGCATGCTTTGTGATGTCACGTTACTCACCCATTGGATAACGAGAAGACGATTATTTATTTATTTATAAAACTGGATGAGTTTGTGCAGGGCTATCACTTAAGCGTCAAAGGATGTAGTGGGAGAAACCAAACGGAATCTTCTTACGGCATGCACACGGTCGGGCCCGTTCAGAATGACAAAGGCTGCTTCAGCTGCAGTGGGTGTGTGGGAACCATCTGTGAAAGCGTGGAGAGCGGAGAGTTGCAGTCGCTGGTTCGCCTCCGTGCTGGTCTCTGCCACTTCGGACTCGAAGACGTCGCGCAGGGTGAGTGGCGAGACCATTGGGAAGGTCTTCGTCAGTAGATCGGAAAGAAACCGAGTTGAATGTGATTGATTGTCGATGATGAAACAGTAAAAAATGCGTACAGCGATGTCAAGGTGTATGTGTAACGGGTGCACACAAACGTAATTGGGGGGGGGGGGAGGCTCTGGCTCCCACAGCCCCCCCCCCCCCCGTTCCGGCGTCCCTGCCATCCGCCCATGCGTCTATCTGCGCCGCGAGTTATCTCTTCAGTTCATGGTAATTGTCCCAGCCAACTACATGTCTCCACCACCACCTATGGTTCCGATCCGATCAGGGTTGGTTGGTTGTACGTGGGTTGGAAAACGTATACAAGCTCTACGGAGTTTATTCAGAAGCATAGACATTTGTTTGTGTCTACTGTAGCGGCATCCGGTAGAAACAACTCAGGAAGTTTCTACCTGTTGTCGCCTGCAATAGGCCAAGCGCGCCTTCTGGAGCCTTCTTGGGGCAAATACTCCGCAAAAACACACCCTGCCGGTTGCTGCCGCAGTGGTATGGTATAACACCCGTTTCCAACAGAAAGGACAAGGACGCTGCTCGCTGCGTGCTTGGACACGTGCCTTTTCGAAACCTCCAATACATATCGACGCTGTTCCTAGTTTGACATCACAATTTTACGAGCTCTATAAGCAGCAGGGCTGAATGTTAGCGTGACCACACCCATACCTCTCGTGAATAGGGCTAGCCATGGTCACATTGTCTTGGTATCAACGTCTCTCTTGCTACGGTAACAGTAAGCTGAAGATTAGAACCGAAATCGCGTTTACTCGCAATAGACAGGCGCGAAATCCAGCTCCGGTTTGGAGATAATGCGTCGAAGCCGCACGCAAACCGTCAGCTAACATTTTCTTCTGTAGATCCTCCTGCAACGCTTCTAGCTTTAAAACCACCCCCCTTCGCATTTTCCGTTCCTATCAGGGATTTAAAGGATATGTCACGGTTTCGTCTCGGGACGATGTTTACGACAATGAGAAAAGAAATCGAAAAGAGGACAACCTTGACCAGCGACCTTCGAGAAGTACAGTTTATTAGTACAGCAAGAAGAGCGTTCGCGTGTTCGCAGGGGTACGAGCGACCAATCAACATCTGTACGTATTGGTAATTCGGATAAGAGTTAAAAAGGGTTGGTGGAAGAGGAAGGCGGGGTAGATGTGTGCACGAGGGGTTGCGACGAGTAATAGCCGGAGGAGGTAACGACCACCGGTTGACGGTCGGCAAGAGCCTCGGTGCGCCAGACCCGTGCAATAATAATGATAATGACGAGGACAACCCCCGCGAAAACCACAGCGGCAGTCACGATGAGGCGGTTTTGGGAGATTTCTTGCTTGTGGCGCAGGTCTTCAGCGATTAGCGGAATTCCATGGAAGAAGCCGGGGCTCCCCGGACCCATTTTCGGAGACCTGGAGCGGGGTCACAACAGATATACTGTTTTTTTTTACTTTTTAGCAGCACAAAAGTTTGAAATCAGCCTCCATTCATCTATCTTCCGCGCACGCACACACACACACACCTACAGGCACGCACGCACGCTCACACCCACAAACGTTAAGGATATGTGTCCGTGAGTTGTCGCGACAAACCAATGCCTCTTTTTGAAAATTTCTGTCGCTAACTACCTGAGGACTCTAAACCAGACGAGAATAATGTTGAGAATAATGTCAATGTCCATCAAGCCTCCACATTAGGATCCCCGTAAATATTATCCGTTCCTCGGAGACGTGTGGAGGGGACTTACTGTCCCTTGTGAAAACAAGGATAAGGGTTCCGCTCTTTATTACTGGTCAATTCTTAACTATACCTCATAATCACGTGTATCCTGCCATTCAAGAGTACATTGCTTTGTCATCCCTCTCTAGTGGCTACTTCCACCATTATCTTTAATGGTTACGTTTTTCCCTCCGCTCCCGAACAGGACGTCACATTTTTGTGTCATGCCTAGGCGCGAAGTCTGTAGCAAAAGGAACAACTGATGGTTTTGCGCTATTTTTCCTGTAAAGGCTCGGTTCCTGCAACGGTGACCGAGATCCGGTGTCCTGGGTAATTCCACTCACGGCTTCAATCCTCTCCAACACGCTGGCGAGGAGTGAGGCTTTGGTAGCACCAACGACTATTTTCTCATACGCAAAAAGTAAACGTCGACAAAGTCTTCTTCGTAGCTAGAGAAGCGCGCCCCTACATTTGCTTACTTTATAATGACAATGGCCTGAACACAAAATGGGACCCGTTAATTTTGCGCACTTAGCAGGAACGCAACTGGGGAGACGATTTTCCCAACGAAGAAAGAAGCTGTGTATTTGGGCGAGATATTTGAAAGCGGGCAATATAAGGGTCACTAAAAGCTGATTATTTCCTTTTAACTGAAGACACCATCTTTTGTTGTTCCTTGAGCATTTGTTCCACGACAGTAATGCTGCGTTTATTTTGAAAAAATAAACGTAAACTATTATTTCTCGTTCCCCTCTCAGTATTTTTGTGTGTCTGTTAAGAGCATCTCACAAAGGGCTTAGAGCGAGATGAATTAGTGGCTTTCAAGCCACGCCTCTAGCAAACAGTCCCGTGCAGTGCTGCCATTTAAGACAAATCTCGTGCAATTTGCAATCAATGGCACTTATGGCCTACCAAGCAATGCTCGAATTTGACTTTAGCCGCAGCCTGCAGTACATATATCCGTTAACAGTAATTATCCAGTCCTCCCCTTCATCGCGTAAATCTTTAAACTGCCCTGGTAAACCAAGGTGAATTATTTTAACGAATCGAGGATTGAAGAAAAGATTGGCACTAGTAAGGCTGAACAGCCTGTTCCTTAACGTCTCATAGCCAAGGCTTACTGATCCCTAAAAACAGGTGGGCAATAGACTGCCCCACACAATGATTCATAACGTTAAATCCCCTCCATGAATGTTTTCTTCAGAAAAACGATTTGTCTTGTCAGAAAAACGGTTTGTAACAAATAGCTGGTGCTGCTCTGAGTATAGCATTCCTATATGGCACACTGCAATCCATCTAAATAGGTGTGGTAGTACAATCAGGTTAACTTTCAGCTGTTTCTGGAAGACTTGGTAGACTTTAACGATGCTTCCAACCTAAGCCCGAGCGAGAGACTAACACGCTGATTCGTTGATAGAAGCGGGAGAATTTTCGCTTGTTGCTTTAAAATACGCCATTATGGCGGGACATTCCCAATAGGTCCCAAATTTCCCTCTGAAACTGTGCATGCTTTTCGGCATAGCAAAGTTTCGAAGGGCATCATACCGAGGCGACGGCGAAGCGGGTGGCGGCGTGTAGATGAGGTGTCCGTCCTTGATCACCGGCGGAGGGCTGAAGACATACGAGTGGCCTGTATGAGCCACCTTCGACGTCATGGGGCTGTCCAGTTGGCTCAGTGCACCCGGTGAAAGGGGCAGTTGGCCCACATCCGGCGAGAAGTATGGCTCATTGGCTCGTAACGCTGCGCCATGGTACTTCGCTCTGCCTGCAGGGAACTTGGCACCGCTTGCTGCAGTTTGGGTGTTGTTTGCGGTTGTTTTAGCTCCTGTTGCGGTGATTCGCTCGCCTCTTTCGGGGGTTCTGGCGCCGACTGCGGGTGTTCCGGTGTTGCCGGCAGGAGACCCGACGCCGCCTGCAGGAGATCCGGTGCCACTGGCGGCAGATCTGGAGCCACTTTCAGGGTACTGACCACCGCCTGCTGGGGATCGGACCCCGCGTGCGGAAGATCCGGCGCCGCTTGCAGGGGATTGACTACCGCTTGCAGTGGATCGGGCACCGCTTGCGGGAGTTTCGGAACGGCTTGCACGGGATCGACCACCGATTGCGGGGGATCGGGAACCGCTTGCGGGAGATCTTGCAGTGCTTGCTGAGGATCGGGCACCGCTTGCGGGAGATCCTGCGCCACTTGCAGGGGATCGACCGCCGCTTGCGGGGGTTCGGGAGCCTCTTCCGGAAGGACCGGCGCCCCTTGCAGGGAATGGTCTGCTGCTTGCGGGAGAACGGGCACCGCTTGCGGGAGATTTGGCGGCGCTTGCAGGGGATCGACCGTTGCTTGAGGAGGACCGGGCTCCTCTTGCGGGGGATCCGGCACCACTTGCAGGGGATCGGTCGCCGCTTACGGGTGGTTCAGCCTCGCCTTCGGGAGACCCGTGGCCGCCTCTGAGGGGTTTGGTAACGCTTCTGTGGGACTTCGTATTGCCTTCCGGGGCACCTGCGCCTCTGTCATGCTTCGGGGGTTTCTCCATGGAATGCCTGGTCAGCAGTCCCTGGGCGGTTATTAAAGTTGAGATAGTACAATCGGTGCACGCATTTGGTTCTTGGCCGCTGCAGAAATGTCTAGAGAGCAGTAATGCACCGGTCTTGCTACGCCTTATGCGAACCTGCAGGGAACTGTTCGAGGGGACAGTTCTTGATGCAAGGGGCTGCTGCTGCTGCTACTGCTGCTGCTTCTCCTTCTGCTTATGATGATGATGATGATTATTATGATGATGTTCTAAATAAAACTCACGCAATTGATGAGACACATGGCGTTGACAATAGTTGTATGAGCAGCGGTAAATATGATGATAGAAACAAAGAGGGGGAGGAGGAAAAACTTTTATTTGAGCCTCTATTCAAGAAAAGAGATGAACACTGGGTGGCATCTTATTTGGAAAGGTCGCGGGAAAAATTACTTCTCGACATCATTCACAGAAAAAAAAATTAATCAGCACGAAAGGGAGAGTGGAACCCTAGTCCGGGAATTCATGCGTTGCCCTAGATGTCTTGGCCCGTGTCACCAGGAGGCGTATTTCCAAACGCTTCGCTGCACACCGCCCCCCGTGACATGCCTATTCGCGCAATGCAGAACGTGTATTATACTTGCTCATAGGCTCCCCCCTCCCCCCAACTTAAACCGAACTAAAACATAACAGATCACTTTTATTAACTCGAAACAATGCGTAGAACTGAGTATAGAAAGGAATTTCAAATAAAAAATTACACCATCTTCCCGTGGGGAACCTTGATGAGGATGCGAAGCATCATGGGGGTTCCATGTGGTTGCATTGTGTTGCCGTTATGTTGAGTGATCTGGTGTTTAGTAGCGCCAGAGGGAATTCCGCGTCCGGGTCCACACCGGCGGCAAAGGCGCGCAAGTACTGTTGTGTTAAGGTGAGTAGGTGGTGGTTCGCGAGGCGCCGAAACTCGTCCATCATGTTCTTGTCGATGTTGTCGTCTCTGTGGTAGAATCGGTAGTCTCCGTCAGCGTTGGGGAGGTAAAGGTTGTTGACGTTGGTGCACCGGCTGAGAGAAACGTACACGCCCGCCTCTTCGCAGCTTTGTCTTCTCCTTTTTCTTCTTCAGGTAATCTCCTACGGGAAGATGACGACAGTGGTTGAACGTGAAGCTATCTCGTGATGGACTCTTTGGTTGGCCAATCCCTAGAGGCATCCTGCCACAACCATCATCAGAGGCGCTGCGGACGGGGCACAGACGCGGGACATCCCTCCGAGCAAGAGATGCTTGGCATCTAAAAACTGAAAGGTACTGTAGTTTGGGCTTGAATCCAGAGCGTTGCCCAGCACCGTACCTCGAGGCCACAGAGCCACAACGGCGGCCTCCTTTAAGCAGGAGGTCAATAAGATAGCACACCCAGTGACATCACACATGTCACGTGGGGTGCTGTGCAACGATTCTTTTGGAAACACGCCACCAGGAGAGTCTATTTGGTCAAGGATCCTGATCCTCAAGCCGTGAGCTGGGCAGCCTCCCACTGCGATAGTGAAGGGTAAGTATTTTTTTAATAGAGTGAAAGTGATTATGGTGATTTTTATACTTTGTCTACACAAAATAGATCTTATCAAGGAGTTCATACTACCATTTTATTGTAAGAAACGACGATGATTACACAACTAAAAGAGCCGGAATAATTGAAGCACCCTGACTATCCGACGACACTGCGACGACATCGGCACCACACAAGGACGTTTTGGCGGCATGCGTATTGTAGAAACTCCCTGTTCTAAACTGGCTCACACAATCTCGGAAATGGCTTCAAATGTACCTGTAGAAAGGGCGATCAGAATTTCAGCATTAAAATTCGATCGGGTTGTCGCGGAACCGGTTCCCCAGCATTTTTTTCCCGTCGACAAATTACTGCACCCATTTGGCTTGTGGGCGTCAGCGTTGGGCTTCTACTCCTTTTTGCAGTACTTTCGAAGTCTTCCAGAGGCCTTTCGTGCGGTTGATGGTAAATCCTGTCTTGCTCGCCGTCACGAGCACGTCCTCATTAGTGTGTTGCCTAGGGAGTCTTGAGTAGCCGCGTAAATATTTCTACGGCGCTCACGCGCTAGTATGCAAACGACGCTTCCTTGGAGATGAATATGTGATGATTTCACACCTGTGTCGTTCCCGTTGCCATAGCAACGGCGCTCCTTCCGTTGCGCTTCAGCGGGGAGCTCTACTGGATACTACAGGGATACATCTCATCGTGCGGTCATTTCCGCGGTTGTGTAGCAAGACAACCACGATGGTGTAAAAGCATAACATCAACAGTGGTGCTGTAAAAAAGGCGTTTGTTAGTAACAGATCACTGCAGTACGTCACTTCTGCTTGAAGAAAAGAAAAAGACGACCACAAAAGAATTTTTGTGGCCGGCGCTTTTGTCGTTTCTTCTGTTACCACTCCCGACCAGACGGGTACTTTCACTACTACTTTTGCTTGGAAAAATAGTAATTGTTACCGATATGCACAGTACTGACCTAAACATAGGTAAATTTATTTGTCCGTCCCGGCTTTCAGTCGTTCAGTTTGTGCGTATCGTTTTCCCTTAAAAACCTACCCGATCATACGCGTTCTCAAGGGAGCTCCCGTATTTGTTTATGTCGTTGACAAGCCAGTACACCACCCTAGGGCTGCTTGAATTGCCGGTAGAAGCAGCAACATATCTCGAATTCCGGACGGTGTCATTGGAAGAGCCCGGGAAATGGTGAACAATCCATTCTGCCAAAAGCAATCCGGCTTACTCGTGGGACTATAGCGAATCGGAGCTATTCCCTTGTCTGTCCAGAGGAGTACAGGCGCAATAGGTCATGCAGAACGTTTGGGTACCATGCGATAAAAAAGCTTCAGTATCCAGTCGAGCCGAAAACACAGCGTTCTCCGTGCCACGAACTCTGCAGCTGCGCTCAGTTGGTCGCACTTTGGTTGATGGCGATCGCATTGGGCAGCGAGAGCTCCCAGGGGCCCTCGGTGGAGGCGAATGCGGCGTCATCATCAGCTGCTTGGCGGCGTCCGTGTGGTTGGACGTTCGGTGCTGGCGGCGGTGGCAGACAATCGAGTGAGTGGCCGGCGAGCGATAGACGTGACACGAGCACCACCACGACGAAGCCGACGGACAGCGAGACGAGTACGCAGCCGATGAGCACGTTCCGCTGGTCCTTCCGCTGCTCCCGGCGCAGTTGCTCCAGGATGAGCGCCAGTGGGTACTCCGACAGGTCGGTGGCGTTCACGCGGCCGCTGGCGCTGCTGCCAGCGGCGTCTCGACGCGTGGACGTCCCATTGGGCAGCTGGATCGGGATGGTCGCACGATTGTTGCGGCGCTCGGCTGAAGGAGCGCTTTGAGACATTGTGCCGTTTTTGATGCCGAGAATGATGATGTCACCCGCGATGCAGATGGCATGCATTCACAACTGGGCAACTGACGAAGTTCCAGGCCACGTGCCGCAGACAAATTAGACATGCAAATCAAGATTAGATGTGAAGTGGAAAGAGAAGGAAATAAACAAAAAGAATAAAAAAACGAGCATCATCAAAGGGGTCGTGAAGGCCAATCACAACTTCATTTAGTTTGAAACAATTACTGAATTAATGCTGCTTCAACCCTGGAAACATTTTTAGCAAGAAAGATGAAGGAGGAGGAGGCGGAGGAGATAGCCTTTATTAGCGCCACACGTCAGCGCAACTAGTTAAATGACGTAAACTGGTTAAAAATCTTGTGGCAAAGGCAAAATTGGCCAGCAATGCCGGTATTCGCATAATCGATAAGGGAACGAAAACTAACTGAAATCTAATCTTTTTTTCAACCAGAAAAAATCCCCACACCCTGCTACTTGGCCGTGGTGCACTGCGACGTTGTAAAAAAAAGACGTCCAGAGTTACGCCGTTTTCTTCTGACATACTCTGCAATAAGTAGTGAAATTTCAATAAGCTTAAACAGCCGCCCTAAATTGCTGGTGCATTGCCGAAAAAGTCGATAAACTGCATTCATGTCACGTTTTTCATTTAGGTATAAGTGCGCTATGTCAAACACTGTTCATCGCCAGTTTAGTAAATTACCTTCATTGAAAATCAGATAGTTCCACGGTCCACCAACCTTTGATAACAAGTTCTCATATAAGATCCAAGGCGAAACAAATTCGACGATTACTGCTCCGTCCGAGATTCTACCACACCAACTGCCCCTGTGAAACTTCTTTGAAGATGAGTCATGTTTAGGGCGAAGTGCTCATCGTCGAAAGGTTCCGTTGCCGAGAAGGGCGTTTATAAATCGCGTTTGGTCGCCTTCTTCATTTCCCGAATCATTCTCAGGCAGAGCTCGTCCCACGCCTAGGCGTGCCCGAGCCGCTGGAGGCGGCGCCGGAGGCCTCTGGTCTGCCTGTCTGTCCTGGAAGAGCACCCGCGCCAGCACTACGGTGACTACGAAGCCGATGGACAGCACCATCACCACGAAGCCGATGACCACACGCCGGGCATCCCGCTTCTGCTCCCGCTGAAGTTGCTCCAGAACCTGTGGGTGGGGCGAGAGCCGAATATTTATACGATAGTCTTTCTTGGGCTACTTAAACCCAGAAATTTTGGCCTGTCTGTGTGTCTGTTAATCTGTCTGTCTGTGACTCTATTGAGCCGCCCGGCCAAAGTAAAACATGGCCTGCGCAATAGTCTTATACAGTCACAGCTAAATCTACCCGTCAAAGTCCGGTGTAAGGTTCATACTTCTCAACATTGTTGAACAAGAACAAGACACTACGCAAATATAAGACAGAAAATCAATGCAGAATGGATATTCACAGTGTTCCTTTATAGAAAAATTCATGGATGCTTGATTTCTCCGAAATGAAATGCTACATCAACTGCAGAAACAAACTTTCAGCCCGTCGCATGCTGTGACCCGCGCCGCTATAGCTTCTGGCGCCATTTTAAGAAATCAACCGGCAACAGTTACGAAAGGTTCCACTAGATAGGTTCCACGTTCTGCTTGGAACTCACGTGGAGTAGGGCGACGTGGTTCTATAAACGTTGAAGTGGGGCGCCTCGATTTACGCGCGTCTCCTCCGTACGGCAGCGTTGGCATCGAGACACCCGGTTTGGAGCAGTGGAACGCAGGAAATTTAAAATGATTTAGGCAAACCTTTGGCGTCTTTACCTTGAGAGGAGCGCGACGCAAGAGGAATAACATGAGTGGTGAGCGGGAAAACGAAGGGAGGCATTTACTTGGCAAAAGTCGCTAAAGACTATCGTCTTTTGTCGACATTTGCAACGAAAGGAGGAGATACGTGGCCAATGTTTTTACAAGGCTTCAAGATGGCTGGTCACACGTGAATGTCAATCTAAACCCCGCATTCAGAAAACAAATTTAAATGTTTATTTATTTATTCCCAATACTGGTAGCACTTGCGGGCTGTTACAGGAGTGGGAGGAAAATCATTTTCCACAAACACGTAACGCCAGTTCCGCGATAGACACAGTGCATTCAGAAAACACATAATGACAGCTTACGCTCAAAGGCTCCAGTTGTGTGTGTGTCAATAAATACACCTGCGTCAAGGTTGTTCCACTCGACTATAGTTTTTAAAAGAAAAGAAAATTTGAGGACATCAACGCGTCGCACACACGGTATCACTGCACGAGAGTGACCTGTTCGTGGCGACACTCGCTCTTGGGGGTGCAAGTATAGCCTGGAATCCAAGTTGAATTTATTATTACACAGTTGATACAAGAATTTCAGCCTAGCTATTTCTCTGCGCGTTGAGAGTTCAAACTGGTACGAGATAATAACGCAGATACTGACTGCGTTCTTCGGTAAGCACCGAAGATAAACCTTGCGGCTAGTCTTTGAATCGTCTCCAATTTATTTATGAAACCCACTTGGTGCGGATCCCACACTATACCAGCGTACTGCAGTGGAGGCCGTATAACTGAATGGTACGCCTTCAGCATCACCTCGGGTGTAGCATCTCAACTTTCGCCTTAACAGACCGAGTTTATGTTGAGCAGATCCGCAGATGCTATCACGGTGCTCATTCCATATCAAATTCTTTTAACTTTTACCTTCCTACATCTCTCAGCGCCTTAGGCAGAACGAAGGTATGCTGAAAGGTTATATGCTTCGTTCTTGAAAAGCGTTGAGGGGCCGTGTCTCATGCGCTTGGCCTCTCCTTCGAAGAAGCTGAACACATGCTCGCTGGTTTAGAGAAGCGTTGGGCGCTTCGCTATAAAAATCGTTATTCGCAATATTGACGGTGGAGGACGGTGGAGGACGGTGGAGACAACAGCGCCTCCACATGGGCGTACCGCGCTCGTGACAAAGAACGCCCATTGTTGAAGCGGTGAAGCACATTGCGGTATACGCTTCAATAATAAAGCCAACATCATTAGCCTTGGAAAGTTTAAAAAAGTGAAAACCCGATTGATAGCTTTCGGTTTAGATAAAAGAACTCTGGAATGACTGACCAAATTGAAAGGACCAAATTCAACTAAACCGAGCAGCTGCCTCTCTCTTGTCATTACCACACTTTTACAGAGGGTTGTGTTCAAATACTTCATGCCACATGCCTCAAATTATAATTCCTTAAGCAATGTAAAATTCACCTCCCATTGGCAGATACAAAAGCAGATCTTTTGGTTGGCCACTGAAAAGGGTTTTGATTGTGTGCCTTATGATCGCTGAAGGCCTCGGTTGTATACATAGCTTTGTGTCCATCCATGCTTCAATGGGGTGGCTAAGGACGCCATTCGGAGGCTTGGCTTCAGGAATTGAGGGGTGTGGATAAACACGTGTGCTCCCGCTCTATAGACATGGCGGCGGCCGAGCTAAGCGCAACCACAGAACACAGACACACGCCAGCTTGGGTCGCTTCCCGAAAAGTCACGCCATCACGTGGTGACACGCGAAACTTTGAGTATACCTGGTGTGAGTTAGTACAGACCACTTACACAATATAAAGGTAGTGTCTATTATCCCGGCAACCGGCAGAATTACCGCCAGAAATTTCTCACGGCAGTCGCTTCTTATTGGTTAAGCACACTACGCGGAGATTCAATCTGATAAATATCTCCCTAAAATGCCTTGTCTGCAGCTGCCCCTGTAGCTCTGTGGTATAGCGCTCGGTTTAATGCGGGGAGGCTCAGGTTTGAGTCTCACTTAGGGATGTTTTTCTTTTTTTAAGCTTTCGGAATTTTTTGGTCATCGTGATTTTGTTAGTGTTTTTTTTTTACTCTGGTTTTTGCTATATCAAGAGATCGACGCACAGGACTTCTAGAATTAGTTCTAGGTTGTGTTCTGTGTCGCAGGGCTGGGTTACATTAGGTATGTTGCAGTTTGGCAGGATTTGGGTAGGTTATGACGCGTTCAGTTAGGTTACGTAAGGTTCGGTCTGGTTATGTTACGTTAGGTTACGTTGGGACGTAATAATATTCAGCAAATTACCGGCCAGCCAGCTTTTATGGAAACTGCCGTGAGAATTTTCCGGAGGTAATTCTCACGGCTGCCGTGAGATTAGACGCAGTCCAATATAAAGCATTCGTTATTCATACGAAGCTGCACCGTTACGAGTTGATTTTGGGGGAATCGATTTATATAAGCCACTAAAGAAATAACTGTCTGTTTCACCCTCCTACTAATTGGTGTCGATTGTGAATATTCTACCTCACTGAATAAGCCTGTTATCCATCCAACCCCGATTACAAACGAAGAAAACTCTGGTAGGGGTGAACCTTAATAGTTCCGCCCTTCCCCATACCTGGTCCAGCGGTGGAGGGACGACGGCAGTGCACCGCGAGTTCTCACTCGGGCTGATGTTCCTGGCCACGGAAGCGGACGACGGGCCCACGCTTTCATTGTCCTTCGACGTATTTGACCCTGCAGAACTCATGGTGGCGGTCGTGGTTATTCCTCCTTTTCTTCTTCGTCTACGCGCGATGGCAGGTATCGCGTGAAAGGGGAAATAAAGTGGGTCCCCCTGCCGCCTCTCACTATCCGCCGGCATATACCGCTTCTTACGGCTCGGTGCCCTCTACACTGCGCGCGCGGGGTGAAAGTTTGGTGCAGTGTGGTGAATTTGCTGTGTGTTGCGGCAAAGCCCGCTCTCCTCAAACAAGTTACGACAGGCCGGAGCTCGAGACGTCGACACCATCCTTCAAAGCATCATACAGTACAATCCGTCGCTACGCATCATCGACGCCAAAAGACTTCATGGCTCCACGATAGTGCAGGTCCTATTTCAGGGTACCATCGTGCCGTATTGGATCAGCTACCGAGCCGCAACCATGAGATGCTACCCCTTTAAGAGGAAGCAAGAGGCCTGCTACGCCTGTTGGCGGCCTGGACACCGCAAGGATGTCTGCCCGCACCCACCCCCCACCGACCGCTGCACCACCTGCGGCACCACATCTCCTCAACCCAACCACCCCTGCACCCCGTCCTGCATCTTATGCGGGGCGGCCCACCTCACCGGAGCGGCTGGTTGTCGCAATCGCTTCCAGCCCCGGCGGAAGACTAGCACACCTGCCGTGACTCGACAGCACCTGGATACCCTTTCGCCCCATCGACGCTCACCGAAGTCGACCACTCTACCTGGCCACCACCTGCACCACACTTCCGCCACAACACAAGCTAACGTTACCCATGTCGGCCCTCCTTCCTACAGCCAAGCGGCCCAAGAACTTCCCCGACGACCACGCGTCGGTCACCCAGCGCAGGTGAGCCCCCAGAGCCTCCCAGTGACCACAACCTCTCCTCCCACCCACTTCCACACCTCACACAGCACCACCTATGATCACGTCATTCGTGAAATGAAAGCTCTGCGCGAAACAGTCATTCGCCTCCAACAAGAAAACGCCCGCTTAGTGCAGGAAAACCAAACGCTGCGCCAACTTCTCACCACCTCCCCCGCCATCCATGCCACCCCCTCTGCAGCCCCCTCACCTACTCAGTCATCCACTCCTCCTAATCACGCCCAACCGCCCCCCTTGAAACGCAAAGCGGAAAGCGATACTCAGCCAGCCTCTACGGACGCACCCCTTACTCCGCACGAACTCCGCGCTGAATATCAATCTATGTTCGCGTCGCTTCAGGGCCAGTTGACGGCACTACAACTGTCCACACAAGAATTACATTCGGAAATGCTAGAATGGATGCGCTCGTTCGCTCAGAACCCACCGCCTTCCACGGACCTAACTCCTGCGGACGCCCCCATACCCATAGACGCCGACAATGACCTCTAAAGACATTATAGCCTGGCAATGGAACTGCCGCAGCTTCAAGACGAAGCGGGCATTGCTTCAAGCTTTCATCACCACACTGTCTCACACGCCTACAGTCATTGCATTTCAGGAGACGGGCCCTAATGTCAAACTGGTAAATTACAAAGCTTACCGACACTCCGATTTTCCCCAGCTGGCAACTCTAATACACCGCAACTACATGCAGTATAGAGAAGCGCAGCCTGCCTTTCGACATTCCACACATATTCACGACCATCCTACCCAAACGTATAGGACACAGACAACCTAACGTACTTAATATCTACAGCTCTCCCCGAAACACGCAACACACATTCCACGACATATTCCCATCGGCTCTCCAGCACGCAGGCCACCAACCCCTCCTCATTATGGGCGATTTGAATGCCCCGCATATTGCGTGGGGCTACTCCCGAACAACTCGTAAATGGCGCGCCTGCTGTTGGAGGCGATCCAACAACTCCACCTCACCACTCACAACGACCCCGACCTCACCGCACGCATAGGAAATAGTGTACCGCGCGACACAGCCCCCGATATCACTTGCTCACATCTTCTCGGTCCTGCCACTTGGCACCCTCTTCCACATACCTTGGGCAGCGACCACTTCATCACCGAGTTGCACACCACGATATACAGAGGCTAACCAGAGGCTAACAGCTTCACTGTAATAAACCATTGCCACAATTGCATTGGCAGGCACGTTGCGGTGAGGTGCCCCAAGCACTCATTCTCTAAAATTGATTTTTTGCGGTTTGTTCCCGTTTTTTCAGCGGGCAGCCGGTCTCCAAACAAAAATCTTATCGCCGTCGAAATCCTATTCTTGCTTCGTAGCTGTGAGAGACTGAAAATATGGGCAACGCGAATTGAGCACCGATATGCGCAGCAGTCGAGCAAGCGATACGTGATGCTGCGTCATTAAATCCTCTCAGTCATTCTCTAGCAACTAGCTGCCTGTTTTGCCTGCTGATATGTGATGATATGCTTAGCGTGGCACATCGTTTTCATTTTGTTCTTGTTGCCAGAATTGTACATCGAACACTTGAAAAGGGATGACAAGGAGGTGCTGGTCATCCAGTAGCTGCGTACATACGTTTGGTGGTGCCAGGGTAGCCCGTGTGCTGATAAGACGCGCGTCATCATCTCACTCGGCGCCATTTCTTGCTACATGCGCGCCGGTGGTGACGGCTGTAATGCTTTCTTGCTACGGGCGGAAGCGTTGGTTGCTGAAAAGGGCGTGCGTTTCTTAGCAGAGTACAGCGTTGCATCTGTGCGGGTGCTGTGCCTTTCGGAAAACAGGACTGCAGACTTTGGAATATCGGACTGTGGTCCCGGCCGTGGTTCGGGAATTCTGACGGCCATCTCGCGGTGCTTGGAACCATTGAGAGCAACACTGGCGTCGCGTCCGCGGCGTCTCGTGATTGGATTGGATTGGAAAAAACTCGTGAAAATTGTGAGTTCCGTGGCAAGGCCGCGGGGCGAGTGTGTGCGGGCTAAGGAGCCGGGCTTGGGTATAAAATTGGTCTGTTTTGACGTTGTCCTCTCGAACAGAGCGGCATTCGCTCGTCATCTTAGTCCGCCACTCGTGCGACATTGTCGTTGTGAATGCCTCGCAATGGGCGATTAGGCTTCAACTGTCGCGATATCGGCGCAGTGGTCGCGTGAACTCTGCGCTGCGGCCCCTAGGCCCTTTAGTTTCCGGGATGGCGATTTAGTGGCCCATGTGGGACCTATGCGTTGCGGCCTCGATAGGGATAGATCGCAAGCCCTCACGGGGTTTCCGCGACGCTCAATGTATTTCCGAACGCCGTGAGGACTGGGCAAGGGTCATGTGAAATTCTAGGGTTGCTTTTTTTTTTTTTTACATTAAACTATACGACAATGTCATGACGTGTGCTCTACGCTCACGTCGTTCGGAATTCTCGCCAAACTCATCTAGCCCCATTGAAGCACGGATCCCTGCTCAACATTTCGTCGTTACCGACGCTGTCCGGAGCGGCGGCAAAGGCGAGTGCTCGCCCTTTATGTATTATAAATCTCTCTCTCTCTCTCTCTCTCTCTCTCTCTCTCTCTCTCTCTCTCTTACTTTGTCTTCGGTTCTTTTCAGGTGGCCTGAATGTGGTCCACCCAGCGTTCCCCTCCCTTTGCGTACTGTCTCATTTCTGTTCACGTTCCCGCAAACACTCACTATGGGCATTTAGTCAGTCAGGTACAGTCGAAACCTTTATGACGGTAACCACGGGAGCGCGTGCCGCTCCCTACATGCGCAGCGCTCCGGTGGGAGGCTGGCGCACTATCGC
The DNA here is from genome assembly GCF_048455015.1 of Haemaphysalis longicornis. Classification (NCBI taxonomy): domain Eukaryota; kingdom Metazoa; phylum Arthropoda; class Arachnida; order Ixodida; family Ixodidae; genus Haemaphysalis; species Haemaphysalis longicornis. Next base: position 20,785,526 of record NW_027526460.1, on the reverse strand, counting down.
AGTTGGTGCGTATAGCGGTTGCACTCCCAGAAACCGCTTTATCGCGCGGCTGCCTGCTGCATTTGTTACGTCACGGAGGATAACACATTTTTTATCACCCAATCAGGCAGCGAAAAGCAAATCTTTTAATGCGTTCGCTGAGTTTCGCGCTTGATGAAAAGCCCCTCGTCGGCACAAGTATTTTGTGGAGTCGTTTCCAGGTATCTAACGTAGCTACCGCAGCAGACAACAGTGCAATCAACCCTTTTCGGGGAGTGGATCCGCCGAATGTACGAACTACGAAAGTTCGTCATCTCATCGCTAGTCCGCTCTGCACATATACTGAGCTGCACGCGCTCCCGTGTTTACTGTCATAAAGCTTTCGACTGTACAGGTCTCAAATCTGTCCAGTCTTTAGCTGGCCGCCGTTTGTAATAGGTTTTCTAGCCAAATAAAGCTGTCTCGGTTTTTCCCTCGGTTACTGTGCGACTGAGTTACCTTCCAGCTTCCCTTGTGTTCCGCCTGGCGTGGTCCCTGGAACCCGTTCTCGTTGAGTTGACTGCTTTGCTGCTTCAGGAGTTTTCTTACATCGTTTTTTTTTTTCCTTTTGCAGGTATATCTGGCCGTGGGGCGCAATGGGCATCGTCTTCCTTCGCTCCCTGTTCATGTGGTCCCGTGTAGGAGCTCATTTTACCGTGCCCTGCACCCAAGCCTGCGGCTCCAGCGGCTGCCTACAGTGCTCAAATCTTTGTACCTGGGCTCGTGTCACCTATAGTTGCAGAAATTAAACTGTTCACTGCACAGCCCTCAGTGTCGCCGTTTTGAATCCTGTGCTCACCGGTTCAGTCGGCTTGAGTGCAGTGACTTTTCAGCGTACACCCGGCCAATTTTTTACCACTATCATGGGAGCCTCGACCGTTCCGTCGACCAGCGCCGTATGATTGAGCGATACGACAAACTCGGCGAGACTAACCTCATGCGCATTAAGCAAAGGCCGCTGCTGTAGTTTTCTGCTAGGCTGTTTTAAGAACAGACAGGCACTCCCGGTTTTTAACGGGGCGAAAACGGGGCAAGTGAACGGGGCGAAAAAGGCAAGTGAAAGCGAGCGGTAACAGCAGTACAGAGTGACTGTCTGCAATTTGAACAGCCTAGCAGACGACGGCAGCAGCGGCCTTCGTTTGGTGCGCATGCGGTTACTCTCGCAGAGGTTGTCGTATCATCCCATCATACGGCGCTGATCGAAGGAACGGTCGATGCCCCCGTGATATTGGTAAAAAAATTCGGCGGGTGTACATATTCCAATAGTAAGGCCTGCCCATGCCATCACGGTTGTCGGAAGGTTACGTATGCTGTCACGAGGAAACTTATTTCAAGCAGCACCAAAACTTGGTACTCTACTCATCCTCGCTTAATCCTAAAGTACTGGGCACAGAACGCGGTGCGCGTACAGGTGCCCCCATAGTAAACCAGCTTGCGAGCGGTGGCGAAGCTTGTAAAAAGTGCACGTCAGCGCGTACAGTCGCATGCGCAGCAGAGCGAGGGCGCAGCAGCTCACCAGGCTGACTCGTTTTCTGCTGCTCCCGTTATTGCCGACAGTAAAGAAGCCGCGTTCTGCTATCATCACGGCTGATCAGGGACTTTTCCAACGCTTTATGCAAAGCTGTTTTCCTGTAGTGGCCGGAAAAGCTCACCTTCCGCGGAATTCCACCAGTTTCAATCCGCGTGACTGTCGTGGTTCCGGCGTGGCTTCGCGCAGTGGTTAGATTTGACGTATGCTGTCAAGCTCTTGCTTCGTTGAAGGCAACGCAAGGAAAAAAAATATTGCCCTACCACTCTCTAAAGAAGAATTACCCGTAAAGCTGGGCGCAGTTCAAGCAGTAGACGAAACAGAACATATATGTAATTTGTGTTTGAGCATACTGCCTAATTAATTAGCCGAATGAAAGTTGTGATGGCTAGTTTTATTTTAGGGGAAAAATGTGGGGCTACCTGTTTCTCTCTCGTAGAAGTCCATGTACCGAAGGCAAGGAAATTCCGCAATATTTACAACTTCACAGTGAACAACGTAGTAGTAAAAAGTAGATAAAACTCGGCGTAATTTTCAAGCTGTCTTAACGGATAATCTTAATTATTCTAACTTGTTTCTGGATCGTCTTTATAAAACAAGTTACAGCCGTTTATGTAATCATAGGTCCTCCGTAAACGGCCATGTATTGTCAGCAGACGAAAATTCCGTAACGTTTACGACGTAACAGTTATATAATTACGAGTACGTACAACTAGGCTTAATGATAGTGTTTTTGGTGGCAAATTTCAGTATAATTCCGGTTTTCAGATGCCGCCTTCGGAGGAGAAAGGTGCTTGAGAACTTTTTGGAGCATTCGGGTCTTCTTTTTCTCGCGCCAAGTCAGCCAGCGCCCCATTTTGCAGTGTACTCCTGTACAAGACTCCGGGAATTCTTCCTCCTGCCACAGCAGGACGTCACACCACAGCAGACCTCACTCATACTTTTGCTTCAGTTTTCGGAATTAAAGCACTTTTCTAGACTACCCTTACCTCTTCCCTTGCGCCTGAGTTCGCTGGATACGCCGAGAACAAAGAAACCTATCTACCGCACTATGAAACCGGGATGTTAGGTGAACCTCGCCTCTACACAACGATTGCTCGAAACTGAAAGTAAAACTGTCAGTCGCTTTATGAAACGTTTCGCACCACTGACAAACGTTGTAGTGTGCATCACGAGTTCCGTGTGGAAGTGAATACATTTTCATGCAATGTAAGGAATCCCTTCGCGGCTCCTCCCCTCTTTGCCTTCTGCCACTGGATGCACTGGTTTCACACCCAGTGCACCTTCACTGCACAGCACTGACTTCACCAGTGTTAATGGTGCTTGAAGGGACGAAATGACTTGTGGGGACGTCAATTTCAAGGTACCGTATTTGCACGATTCTAACGCTCACCTTCTTTCCTTAAAAACAGCCTTAAAATTTACGTGCGTATTACAATCGGGCTCAAGGTTAAGTCGGCTTTCAATGTTCCCCGCTTTAGTTTTAATTCGAACAGGAGGTGGGTAAGCGAGTTTATGAACCACGAGGAATTTTTGCTGCCACAGGTGCGCGCGTCAAATAAAATGCCTTCTAAAAGGCACGTGATGCCATGTATTTTACATTGGCGCGGTAGAATCGGCGACAATTTTTTTTTTTAATTTTCATGATTTAACCTATCTGCGCTTTACAATCAGGGACAAATTAAAATCGTGCAGATACGGTGCTTGCAGTATGCTTGATGTACGCAACTTAGCAACTAATGACTTGGCGTACAGGGGCGGGATAATTATGGCCGCAAAGAGGTGGCGGATGCACGAACGTTGGTTGCGCTAATATTTGCGGGTCTGTGGATATTCGAGCCTTTGGTTTAGGTCTGTCATTTTAAGTTTAATGCTATGGCTGTCCAATTTCTACTTGGTTTCACGTCTTTTTCGCAGCTTCCGTTGCGGAAGTGTACTAGCCCAAGTTTGTACTATCATGTTGAAAGTTAGCTCTTGCTGTGAAGTTGGTATACGCTATATTGGTAATGTATTGCATATAAAGTTGATATAAACTGCTCGCAGAACTTTTAGTTCAATGTGTGATAAAAAAGTGAAAAAGAAAGACCAGAGAAAACCTTGTTTTACAATTCGATATAAGGGCTAACGTTATTTTGCGGTTTCTAGTTGCTTCTGATGGGCAAGCAGAATGGGGTTTTTGAGAGCGAAAGTGTGGCGCATATTGAAGTGAGCCGCTCATAATTAATTTATTCCTCCCCTTATGTACGCCAATTCATAACAACTAGTGATCGCGTAATCGTCCCCGGTGGCCTTTCGACATAGCCTTTTTTTTTTCATAGGATAACTCCGGGTTGGTGGTGGTAGCTGGCGGCGCGAGCGGCGGGCGTGCGCCGTGATCTCCTGGTATCTCAGGAGGCTGTCTCGAGATGATAGGGCTCCGTGCAAGGGGACGGGGCTAGGTGCAGCTCGGACGGTAAGCTCTCGAGTTGCCCTATTTGCTGCCTCGTTTGCTTCCAAATCTGTGGGGGCTGGAGTCCATATAAATTCTACCGGGGTGTCGGGTGAAATTTGATTAAGAATTTTGAGTGCCTCGGGTAAAACGAATATCCACTGAAGCTGCTGTGATATGCATCGACCATATAGTAGACTAAACGCCCTAGATATAAAATTCAGTGCTGACTGGCGGAACGGAACACCTGACAGCGAGTTTGACCGATCCTGCTGCGTCCCCAGCTGCCTTTCAATGCTCCCGGGCCAACCCTAGCCTTCTAGCTAGGGTGAAGTTCGTAAATACAACACGGCGTGGCAGCACAGACCTGGTAGCAAGTTTAAGCTGATGCATCGGAGCACAAGGAAGAAATTTTATTACAGCAAGGTAAGGGTAAATCGGGTTGTCAGTCTCCTGTTATGAAGGGGGAAGTGGGCAACTACGTCAAGGAAGCCCGCAGCTAGGAAGGTAAACGAAATTTGAGCATAATAACAACCATTACCAGGATGTCAGACTGAGTTGAATCTCTCAGTACACATCAGTGAGTAATTGAAACTTATTGTTTTAGTACTTATTGTTTTACTGGTTCACGGGGCTAGTCGTTCACGCGAGTGTCTATAAAGAAACAAGAATAAGACAATAAATGTGGGAGCGTAACTTTCGCCACTATGACAGACTACCACAACAGTAAGTCAGTTCGTACCTTCGTTCAAAATTCAGTGTCCCCTTAGCTACGCGGGTCATCCAGCTTCATAGAGTGGTATGGCTCATGATTTTCCCCCCTTGTATTTCACTTTTTTTTATCTCTGAAATGACTCACTCATTTTATACCTCATACTTCTACCGTCTTGGACAATTCGCCGCAAGAGTATGTCCTTTTTCTTCGAGGAACCCAAGCAACCGACCCGAAGGAGCACGCACCACTCCGATGCGACAGATCCCCCGCATCTACGGAGTGATTCGGGTCATTTTTGTTTTTTGACTCCCTATTTATCATTGCATTACTAAACAAAATAGCAGTTCCCAAGCAGCGGTCAATCCGCTCTGTGGGTACAAGCCACTACATTAAAGGGACACTGAAGTGATATGTAAACATTGCGGGATTACTAGCGCAAATTGTAGTCCGAAGTCCCCAGGCCATGTTTCGACCACTCTAGGCGCGTTTACGCGATTTTATTTAGTAGAAAAACTAATTCGAAAATGCTGTCCTCCTCTCTTTACGCTCGCCCATTTTCTGTGGCGTTTTCGTGTGACGTCAGGAGGGGAGGAGCTGGCAATTGGCTGGCTGCGCTACTGCACGGCTCCCCGGCCTTCAGACAGAGTCAGTCGGCCCAGCGTTTCGTCCGCCGGCCGCCGGCGGGTCGTCGCAATCAAGGAGGTTAAAAAAAATTGCTTGGTCGCAATTCGTTCGCTTAGTTGAAACGAAGCCAGGACACGTTTGTGAATGGAAGAATGTGCCTTTCTTTACTTGGTTTGTTTGTACACTGTATCTAGCTCCAAGTCAAGGTCGCTTCACACAGGCGCTGCACAAGCGCACATGCGACGCTTCGCTGACTGGTACGCCAGTAGGAAAATATAAGGCCTCTTGAAGGCGGGAGAAGAGTCAGCGAAGTTAATATAGGTACTAAATAAATAAAATCAACTGATATTTTTACCGTACAGCGTAAAACTAGGGCGCGGGAAGCACTTTTTTGCGCTGGGCGAACAAGAACGGCGGTCAGCAGCACGACTACGCATCTGCGAACGCTTTTCCGTCTACGAAATGCAATTGCTAGACGTGAGCTACTGTGGAAACTCGGGCGACGCTTACTGCACGAGCGCAGTACAACAAATAGTCACCTAAGCTGCTTGAAATGCCAAAACTAAATAAAAGTGTAAACCGGTTGTGTAATATATACCCTATATTAGGAAGCCCTGCGGATCCGGCTTCCTGGCCGAGTGGGCTGAGGCGTCATCTAGTTCACCGCAAAAGTTTTGCAAGTCACGAGTTCGAATCCCCGCAGTTACGTGCTTTTTTTTTTTTTTTTGTAAGTTAACTTTTTTTGTTTTCCGCCGATGTTTTCTATATTGAGTTCACCTTTTTTTGGGCCGCAACGTTCATGTCTACACGAACTAGTTCACAAAACACGCGCAGGCTGGCACTGGCGCGCTAGCGAGTTCTCGTTGGCGTGCTGTTGCCATAAGCACCGACTGCTTGCAGGCAGTGGGCACAGGCCAGAATGAACAGACCCTTGGCCTGGTGCGAACACGCTTTTTACGATACAGGCATGAGGGAGGCAAGCTCCAAATATGGGGGAAAAGCGCATGACATTTGGGCGTCTGCGGGTACGCGGAGGGCGTTCATGCACTGCGTAGGTCTCGGCTAGTGAATGCTACGACTACAAGCCGTCCTGGGAGGCTTATCTTGTGCATTTTACAGCCGCCAACATGGCAGAAGCGCGGTACGATGATTACTGAGATATTGAGAATGCCCATCCAACAACGCCATTGGTTATGTTTTACAGAACCGAAACCGAAACTTGTTTGATTGCTAACCTTGGGCATCGTCCAATCACGGCGCCCCTCCTCTCAACGTCACAGCCTTAGTTGGTGCGGCCGCCGCAAACCGCGCATGGTAGTTTTTCTTCTTTCGCGCTTTGTAAAATAATTACCGATTTGTCAACCGGATAAACGATGAAAAGTGCGCTAATTTGAGCCAGTCTACGCAGTGCAAGCAAAAACGGGAGCTTGACAAATTCACTTCAGTGTCCCTTTAAGGTGAAGAAGTTTCAGAGAGAAGAAGAGGAAGCCACTGGTTCCCAGATACCATCATCATGATCACCATAATCTTACGGTGGTATAAACGAGCCGGTGTCTCCTCAGGTCGCAAGAGAACAAGATGTACGCCTTCGGAGCCGGTCCGCCTTCATGCCCCGCAATCTGGACGATCCGCTTCCGGCAATCGGGGGCAACAAGCGTGTCCCAAGTGCTGCAGGAACTGCAGCGGGACTGGACTCCGTACAGTTAATGGGCGCTGATCTGCTTAGTGGCCGTCATGCTCCCTCTCCATCGGAACCATCCTCTCGCCAATGATCCTCGCCGAAATAAGCCTCCGATCATAATCACACCTCCGCCTCCCGCCGTTCACCAGCGTTGCGACTCCGACTGTTCCCGGGGAAGCCAACGCCCCCGGACCGAGACCTGCTACTCTTCCTAGGTGAAGGATCCTCCCATGCCGCACGGAAGATGGCTCCAGGGTTTACCACTTGGGGTGCTCGGACTTTTATTCGCACCACGTGCCATGGTGTCGTCGCTGCAGACGCAGGCACATTATACTATTTCATTTGTCTTTACCATAGCTATGCTAGCGCTTCCCACATCCTTTCTTCACATCCATTTAATTCCATCAGAATAGGTGAATTCGTCCCCTGTTTTTGTTTTTGTTTTGGGGGGCAAAAGTCGGCCGAATTCGAAGTACCCTGGTAACTGTTGTGTCGCTGGAGGTGACCGACCACAGAAGCCCGGCACCTGGGACGCGACGTACACCAGCACACCAGACAACAACACGAGCAAGGAGTGCGAGACCGACCCGCTTGAGCCCAACAATAGACTGGACCGACCGGCGGCCGTTTATTTCCGATGACCCGTGACGACAAGCCTACACACGTGATTGGCTAACTCCAATCACGTGTATTGCTCGACAACGACATCTATTACACAGTCCGACACAGCGGCGCACCTAGTGCACATACTACACTGAAGTACACCAGAGTAACGACAAGCTAGCGGTTATCCTGGCACCCCATCAGTCATGACTGCGGATCACCTGCAGAGTTCGTGCGTGCTATAAAATTTAAATACGAAAGAAATCGGTGGTCTTGGTACTTTTGATTGTTAATGCCAATTAACCTATTGAGCAGTTGCAAAAACAGGAATGACAAGTAATCGTTGCATGTAAAGTACCTAAGTTAAATGAATTTTGTTGTTGTACCCTCCAATGTTTGCGGACAATAAATTATATTTTGCATTTGTTCATGGAATATAAGTATTTCCTTTTTTTTTATTTTGCTGATATTATATACACCCAAACGATGTACCCATCGCGAGGTTTGTTGGCCTCCCTGGGATAATGACTGCTTTCGTTACGGGTACATCGTAACCTCCAGGTGGAGCCAGACATACTTCCCATGAAATGACGTGGTGAAGGATTGAGGGGAAGACCCATTTTTCTGCACATGCAGACAACCCTATTGCGATGCGTACTCAAGAAAGTAAAACCTCCAACATTTGGAACAATGAAACATACTAACGGAGTTTATATTGTTTTATTGATTATTCCTCAGAAAACCATTCTGGGAATTGGCGAAGCAAAATCCTCGCAGAACCTGTCTCAGTTTTTCATTTTGTTTAATATGATTTCCACAAAACAGCAATATCTTCAGCTTTCGTACAAAAAGTAATAGTCTGATTTGCGCACGGCGTGCGGTTATATTGGGCAGTTGTTCATTCGAATTTGAAGCACATTTCTAATCACTCTCGAAGCTTAGCTAGCCAGAGCAAATAAAGGTTATGTCATCAATCCCCCTGTTTAAGCTACGCATAACAATACTGGCGCACAGCCAAATCCTTTGCGCCAAAATTGGAGGAAGAGATTAAGGGCCCTTTCACCCGCCAAAGAGGAGCTCAGTTCTACCACAGTGGCAATCACTACGGCATCGCCATCTAGTCCTGTGCCCTTTCCTCTGCTCGGCGTCGGAAGTCCCACACGTCGTAGACGCTGTCATCGTGATCGTCTTCGGTGGCAACCCGACTTTTCGCATTGAGGTGACTTGTCAAGCGGCGGCCCTCCATGGCAAGCTCCATCGGCCGCTTCGTGATTGGCTTGGTATTCGCGTCGGGCGAGAGTAGCATCCACCCAAGCGCAAGGAGAACCAGGGACAAAAGAAAGAGCGACACCGCCGAGCCGATCATGACGCGCCGATAGCCTCCCGTCTGCTGTGGATGTAGTTCCTCCCCAACGTGACGGGCAGACGGCAAACTTGAAGAGACAGGGGCTGGCGGAACGGACGAGGGGGTCGTGTCTCTTGTTTTAAACGGAGCACGGACTTTATTCGCGGGACTGGTAGCTCCTGGCTTCGGCTTGCCCGTGGCTCCTGCACTTAATTTAGTCAACGGAGGAGCTGGGCTCCTCGTAGGGGGCTTTCCCTTGGACGTGATTCCGTATCGAGCCATTATGCTCTCGGTTTTCGTTGGGGTGGAGACACTTGATCGAAGTTGTGCGGTGCGAGTTCCGGTAATAACAGTTTTTGTGTCGGCGGAGCTTGACTTCGCTCCCAGCTCTTTGCTTCCAGTCGGGGCTTTGCTTCCAACGGAGCTTCTTACCGTCTTCGTCAGGGTTGAGCTCCCACGGAGGAGTTTGCTTTTGGCGGTGCTTGTGGTTCCAGCTTTGCTTTCCTGTGGTCCATGGCTGGTGCTTGTTGACTCGGGTAGGCCCTTAGCGCTACGCTTCTGAGCCATTTGTGCCCTCAGAACGCCTGGCTGGCCTAAAGCGATTAGGAGACAATCACGATGGTGATAATCATGAGCACGAGGAGATGTCACGTACTTAATCAAGGAGATCTACCAACGTACGGGTTATTGCCACTTAAAGTGAAAATTCCGGCTGGGGCCATAATTGAAAAACCAATTAATAAATTTTGTGAAAAACCTGAAATATCCACTGAGAAAAAATAAACAAGGAACGCCTGAAGCACCATAGCCGGTGCTCGAGGATACCCAGGGTGCCTAGAGGCAGGTTTTAAATCTGAAGATGAAGTTTATAGGTATGTCATCAGCAGGCTGTTTTCCTCCAGCATGCAATGTCGTTTTTTGATTCCTATTGATCTCGTCTCCGGCGCCTACAGGCCATTTTTTCCAATTAGTTGCTTACTCCAAATAAACACCACCGTCCTTTCAGTTCCGGCCTTGCAGTTACCATCCACAGCAGTAAGGATTTCGTTTGATAGTATTTTCCCCAAAACGCTAAGTTTCTCTCGCCTAACATAATCAATAACATTTTCCTGGCTCACCAGTCCGAATACCCATCCCACGTGGTCATTGCAACTGACGCGTCGAAATAAGACGAGAAGGTTGTGGTGGGTATTTTCTCTCCGGAATTGAACTGGTCTTTTTCATTTGCAATTACCAAATTTCATCCCCATTTTTTATGCAGAATTTCTTAATCTACTCCCTGCAATCCTGAAACTTGATTTGACGAATTCTTCAGTGATGTTACTCACCGACTCCCTGTCCGTGTGCATGGCTCTCTCCTCAGCAACTTTACATCCTATTCTTAAACTTTTTATTCCTGCGTCCCCATTCACGTGCGGGAGATTCGGCTCGTTTGGCTGCCCGGCCACTGTGGGTTAACCCTCAAATGAAACCGCTGACATATTAGCTAAAACAGCTTTCGCTTTACTTATCTTCGAGGTTCTTCCCCCGTTTTCTTGCGTGTTGTTGGCACGTTATTGCCAATACCCATTGAATCAAGATGCCTCCGATCATGGTCTGAACACTTCTCCTGATCTTGAACACCTCAGGTACCGCTGGAAGAGAAGTTTCTACCAAACTCGCTTGTGCGAAGTATCGCTGACTTGTTTTCGCTGTGGTGTGCCGCCACTTAATCGGTATTTATGTTGGGCAAATCTGATAAAACCTCCCTCATGTGCCACTTTTGCCAAGAAAGTGAATCCGAAGAACATTTCTTTCTTTTTTGCCGCCAATTTTCTCATCATCGGAGAAGGCTGCTGGAGATTCCCCTGCTACGTCATGGAATGGCTTTGACTGTACCGGTGCTTTTGTCGTTTGGGGGGACTAGACTAGGCCGGTGGCTTAAGGACGTGTCCAACACCATCCACTTTTTCATTTCGGAGACACCTCGTTTGCAGTGTTAAAAACATTCCGATTGGGCTGATTTTTACGATTGGGCTGGGCTGATTGGGCTGATCTCTGTTGTTTTTTCGTGTTTTTGTCTCTCTCTCATGAACCTAGACCAAATTCTTCCTTCTACTCCATTATTTTGCCTCGCATGATTGATTGCAATGGAAACATAACTCTTTTTGGCCAATCCCCCAAAGTGGGTACGCGCCATTTTTCGGGCCACCACCACCACCAGCAGTGACTCCAGAAAAAAGCGGGTGTGCAAACAGAACGAGTAAATTAGTGTAAGAGAGAGAGAGAGAGAGAGAGAGAGAGAGAGAGAGAGAGAGAGAGAGAGAGAGAGAGAGAGAGAGAGAGAGAGAGAGAGAGAGAGAGAGAGAGAGCTTTTTATTAGAAGAAAGCAGAGAGGTCTGCAGGCATGTATTCGCCTACATGCTACTCTGCGGGGATGGGGTGGAGGAAATAAAAGCCTTAAAGGAAGTAGGGTGAAAGAGAGGGGAAAAAAGGAAGAGGTAAAAAAGAAGGCAACATGGAGTGTTCCGTGGGTCACGTAAAAGTCCAAGTGGTCTCACAGGATAACGATGTAGAGTTCTACAGTGTCTCTGCGACGCTGATGTCGTTTAAATAATCAAACACTGCATCTAACACTTTTCGTTGGGATGATGGAGATGACCATGGTCCAAGAAGAGCTTTCAATGATAAAAGTTCATTGTTGAGGCACTCGATATTCTTGGCGAGGTGGTTCCTTTCCTGGTTGTGCGCCGGATAGTCTAATAAAGCGTGTTCCGCAGTTTCTGGCAAACCACAGTTATCACAGTAAGGGTTTGTGGTTTGACCGAGGCGATGTCGCTAGGAGTTCGTAAGTGCTGCGTTGAGGCGCTGCCGATGGTAGAGCGTCTCAAGTCGACGTGGAATTCGTTCTGGGAGCCTCATTCTAAGGTCAGAGTCGATATCATACAGAAAAAGGTGGTGAGTTTCGGGAAAAGACCAGAGGCGGTTTCGTTCCTCTAAGGCAAGCTGCTTCGCTAGCGCTGCAGCCTCGTGCTTTGTAAAGAAAATTGTCCTTACATTGCGCCGTTGTAGCTTTCTGCGAGCCGCCTCATCTGCTTTCTCGTTGCCGAGAACGCCACAATGTGCGGGTATCCATTACAAGGTCACACGATGCCCAGCGACGTAGGCTAGATGGTGCAGGTAGGTGATGTCGCGGGATACATGGTCGTGGAGGCTGAAGCAACTGGCATGCCGTAGGGTTTGCAGCGCTGTCTTAGAATCCGTGAATATAGTCCATTCTGCTGATGGGTGACGAAGAATGTAGCGGAGGGCTTGCTTAATTGCATGAAGCTCGGCCGACGTGGATGACGTTGCACGTTCAAGGCGGTAGGACAGCGCTTGGCCGGTAGACGAAACGTAGCCGCCCGATGCACTACTGTGAGGTGTAGATGAACATATGGCCCACATTTTTAGTGTAAGTGTATAAGAAAATGTAACGCATGTATGAATCTCGGTACGGAATGCCACTCATACAAGCCATCAGATTTTCAGAATTAGTAGTCATGTCCCTCATATCAAACCACGTGGGAAAGAGCTCGGATATTCCCGTTTAAAACAAGTTCAGCTGATGTAGAACTGATCAACTTATAATTCAACGCTCCCAGATTACAAATTCTTCCTGCTTCCACTTCAGGTACCTATTTTGAACTGCAGGCGCGTTTACTGATTTGAAAATAAAGCCTTCGCCGTTTTGACGCCAACATGCGCTCCTGTACAAAATACTGGGTTAAAGCTACCTCGACAACCCGGCTTCGACACACTTTCAGATCTGCAACTCGTACGTCCAGATGCACCTAGCGTCCACCATGTATTCAAAAACAAAATTTAGTTGCCTAAAGATGTGTTTCAAAACCAAATATGAAGTTTACGGGCTTTGTTCTCACCCTTATTATGATACTAACTCGGTATGTCATCAGCAGGAAAGGGTGCGCTTAGGAATTGCCGGGGACAGACGGAAAATACGCCTCTCTATATTTTCGTTTCTTGCGACAATTACAGTTCATATTCCTGTCACTGGGAGTCGCATATCTTGAATTCGAAATGACTTTTAGGCAACACAGCCTCTTTCAAACTATTTTCAAGAAACTTCACACGGCATGATCAAATGAAGAATTTAAAAGACGTCCCTCACCGCGCGAATTCCTTGCTTCGCGTAGGAACTACCAGATGGCAACATAATCCCATTTGGCGCCTGATACGTACATCCGTCCACCCCGCGTGTGTGGCTTTCTTACTGAGCTCCGCGGTACAAAGGGAAAGCCATCCATTACAAGGCAATCATTGAAGCATGCAGTTTTTTGCGGCTAAGCGCGCAAAAATGAAGCAATGACGCAACCGATGCACAGTTTTGAAGGGAAGACAGTATCGATACATGTGTTTCTAATGATATTGTCACGAAGCCAAATACAACGCAGTTGTCTTCGAGGAAAACGCGTTTACTGGAGCGAACTTGTGCTCCCCTAACCACTCAACCAATACACAGGCGGCGAAGCAGCAGTCAACAAAGTGAGGCACGCATGCGAGAGTCGGCGAGTCGAATACCACGGCTTCTGCTCTGCAGGCGTGTTATCTTACGGCGCCCGTGGTTTTCGAACCATCTATTTATATTCAGGGCATTGTAGATGAAAGAAGATTATTCTAGTCTAGTGACGTTAGGGCGACACAGTCTCCTTATTTGAATGTGATATCCCATGCGGAATATGCAGGCGTTTTATCTTTCGGCGCGCGTGGTTCTCGAACCGTCTATTTTATTATGTAGATAAAAGAAGATTATTCTAGGCTAGTGGCGTTAGGGTGAAACAGTCTCCTTATCTGAATGAGATATTCCATGCGGCGTTAATATAAAGAATGGAACACGTGCTTCGCTTGGGACACAGATAACAACGCCTGGCGCGGCCGGGCAGTAAAAGAAACAATAAATAAACAAACCCATACATGGTTCGCTGCAATATTAATCGGGTGGAAAAGATCAGCAGGGTCTTTACGTCAAGTGTACGTGTCCTTTCCAGTCTGTCTGGCCTTATGCCCAGCACAATCATGAAAACGATGAAAAGATAAAAACTTTTAAAGGCGATGTTTGTGTAAATGTATCATCCTGGAATTTTACTCGCTATCACCTAACATGAAAAGCTGAAGGAAACAGTAAGAAACGCAAAATAAAACAGAATATATCACCATGCTGTGCGACAACTACGAAATGACTGGATGGGAATCAAGACGTAGGAAGCAGGGAGTATCGAGTGTCAGAGATATTAGTAGTATACGTAAGATCAATTGGCATATGTAATACAAAGGTAACCAACTTATTTATTTACGAGTATCTTACAGGCTCTATTACGGAGCATTTAGTAAAGGGCATACACAGGGAATAAACGATGAACCAAGTCTCGATGCCGTTCATTGCGGAAGCGAGTCAGAGACCAGCTGCTTCCTGCGGCCAAATCATGGCTATGGCGTCAGAGCTAGCAGCCCGCTGTCACGCCAGGGACGTTAGCGCGTGAACCCCGAGCCCCGGGAGTGCGCGAGCGCCTTGCCGGTATGTAGCACATCTCCCTTCTGCTGGTTCGGGTCTCAATATCTTGTAGGGCTACGTCTATTTCTCGGTGGATTTATGCGCCGTTAAATGGCTGGCTGACGACATACTGGCTGGAGACACTCCTTCCGCGTCGACAACCGCATTGGGCGCAAGTTTTTCTCCGCAAGTGCTTCCAGCGGGTGAGCTGTCTTCATCAAGTCTCTCTTTCCGGGTTAACTCCGGAACCGGTGTGTCCAGGGATAACTGCTTCCGTAAAGACGATGGGTGATCCGGAGACTCCGTCCGACTTACGCGTGAATGGTTCAGATGTCTGCGAACCTGTCCAGTAGACATCTGGACTAACCACGAGTGAGGCCTTTTCCTCTGGAGGAGCACGCCAGGAACCCATCGAGGCCATTGTCGAATTTTCTAGTGAAAACGTGCCGTCATGCACGCAGAACCTTTCTCAAAGTGTCGGATTGTTCTGCATGGCGATTGGGCCTAATCGCTACTAGCAACTGTAGGTTTATCCTGAATTCCCGACCAAACATCAGTTGTGCTGGGCTTTTCCCTGTTGACGAGCTAACAGTGTCGCGCTGTTTAGAAAGGAATCTGGCCAATCGCAGGTTGATGTCCGTACCTTTCTCTCTCGCTAGAGCCAGTGTAAGTTCATAGACCATGAGTTCCGCATGGCCTGTAGTTGCCGGATGGTATGGAGCACTTGCGATTTTCTGAATTCCGTTCCTGTGGCGAAAGGTGGTCTTTTCAGCTACAACGAGCGCAGCACCGTTGTCGGTGATGAGCAACTACGGAATTCCAAAAGTAGAAAAAAGTCGATGAAGCTCCAGAATGACCATTGCCGAAGTAGCGCTTGGGACGTACCCCACTTACCATATGGTGTATTCGTCTACGATGACCAAGAACATTCGACGTTCGAGCTGTCCACCAAAATCTAAATGTAGCATCTGCAAAAGGCGCGATCGGTGTTCCCAAGTAGGCAAAGATGCTCTGACTTTGTCTCTCCGGGACTGCTAGCCATGGATGCTCATGCGAAGTGGCTCGAACCAGTTGCGGCCGAAGAGGTTGCATCTAGGTGTTTTCATTATCACCAAGAGCAGGCTCCGGGTCGTACCCTTGTGCGGCGCCTCGACGGTGGCAGTTCTCAGTGCTTGGAGGCTTTCCCCCGACCACGCGCGCAGAGTCACAGGCGTGTCCAGAAGAGAGGGTGGCTTCTTCAACCGAGCACGGCCGAATATATCTTCGCTGATGATGGGGTGCGATGATCCCGTATCCACTCCGAAAACCTGGTTCACACCGTGAACGTGAAGTTCAATCAGATCCTTTGGTGTCAAAGACGCAGCCAAGACATCGTTTGGGTCGTAGTATTGGTCTTGATGACATGTCTCGGTACTGCTCGTGACGGGTGGAAGAACAGCGTGTATACTCTTCACACTGGGAGGTCTAGCCCTGTGGTCTCTTGCCTTTTCCTTCGTGCACGCCTTCTCAACAGGATCAACCTTCCTGCAAAAAATCACGGGCCATCTCCACTAACGTGAAACGGGGGGAGGGGGGAAACATGCACTGCATAAGTGTATTCAAAGATTCTAAGCTTCTCTCTTGCAACACGGTGCGCCCTGATTGGGCGCAAGGAAAGCGTCTCGGGCAATCGCGCGCTTGCTTAGGCGGTGGCACCTTCTCAAGCGTTGAACTGAATTTAAGTAATTTCAGCACAGCTGTTTTTCCTGCTTTGATTTGGCAATTACTGCGACGAAGCAAGCATTGAGGGGGGGGGGGCGAAGGGGGGGGGAAGGGGGTCTGTTGGTGGTGGCGCTTAGTAACTGCTTCGGCGGCGCGAATATTTGATTGCGGCTGAAGGGATCTTCTGGCACAGCAGCTCATTCGGGGTAAACGGGTGAGGAAACGCTTACACTGGTTGCGTCGCTAATTGTTAAGGTTTCGTAAACGCATTTCAGATACATGTGTTCGGTATCACCGGAGTAATTCGCGCATGCTAATGGTGACTATGTGCGACTTATAAGAGCAGAAGAAGAAGTAAACAGAAGACAAGAAAACAACCCTGCTCTGTATGTGCGCGCCAATGCCTTAAAGGAGGACAAAAATAAAGAGAAAACGAAAATGACGCAAAGGGAAACAAACACGGCGTGGGTCATGAGAGGACCCGATCGCGCCCTTGGATGGCTGCAGTAGTAGTTTGAGGATGCTAACTACAAAAGTGTGGAAGCGTCTTTACGCGATGAGCTTGGCGATGAGCTTGACGGTCGACCAACTTCGGCTGTTCCAAAGGGCTGTCGATGCCGCCCGCACTCAAGCATCTTGGACTGAGGACGGCTCCTTTAAAGCATCTATACAAGCCCATCTCTTGACTTCAATAAACGTTTATTGTGTCTCAATCTTTAGCGCTAACTAGGACGATCGGCCAAGCTTTCAGTCATATTAACATAGATAAGGAAACGATCCGAAGGGAAAGAGATCACGGCAATGACAATAGGAGGATACAATCACACTACTGGAGGCTGGCGTGATTATTTGGGCATGCTAATTACAAAAACAGAAAGGCTGGTATACCCTAATGGCGTAGAAGTGTAGCAAAGAAGGCCGACTGGCTAAAAAATTCCCCGCATTTCCCCGAGGGGAAGAATGTGAAAGTGCGAATGCACGAGTTGAATTTGCGCGGTTCGGTAATGTTCGCGAAAGAGAGATCACACACACACACACAACTACAAAGAAAGAAAGATGCATTTATTCACAGACACCTATTTGTGTTGTCGTTGTACTTGATTGCTAGAGCGGATCTCAGCTTTGAAATTTCGTGTCAGTACTCCTTTAAGCGGGTGCATTAGCCCTTCTCACGCCCGATTCCTGGCCAATCCCCCACGTGGGTATGTGCCATGTCAGCGGCCAGGCAGCGCGCGCCCATCTCCCCCCGTTCCCAAGGAAGACGAGGAGATTCCTGGCCAATCCCCCACGTGGGTATGTGCCATGCATTCGCACGAGCGCGGACATTGCCGGTGGACGCAGGTTCAGGGTCGCTTAAGAAGTGCATTCGCACTTAATAGTTTAGGCCATAGTGACGCAGAGAAAAAAACGACGCAATTGGAAATGGTAATAACTGTGGTAATGAAAGGACAATCGCTCCACTGGACACGTTCGTGTGTACCTGTGCTGTCTGTGCGGCGATGGAATCTGAAGTGTCTACTTCAGCAGCAACTGTGATGTGCTGTCTTAAACCCGAAATAATTTTGTTCCGGAGGCAGCACCGTTGCCGGTCTACATGGGTACATGGGCCGTTCTCTACCCGCCTTACCAGCCCACCCTGTAGCTAGGCCACCCTGGCTGTACCATCAAGTGACCGACAACCGGCCGCTCATTCTACTCCACAGTCGGTCAACGGGAAACGCCGACGAGCAATCCGCGGGCGTGCCGTTACTAGCGACTGTGAACCAGCCCCAGGTTGTAGAGGCATTTGTGGACGCTGGGTCCCATGACGGCGTTTTAACTACGGCGATCGAATGCCCCTCTCATTCAGAAGCGAACCAAAACTGCGCTTATGAAACACTCCGCACCTGGCCTTCGGTGCTGGCGGAGCTTACAGCCATCCGGGACGGACTGCAAGCGCTACTAACGGCACTTGTTCAAGCTCCTGGAAGTTTTACGGCACAGATTTACACGGACTCAACGGCGGCCATGCGGGATTTGCGACGTGTAGCCTCCAACTCGTCTGCCTCAAGAGACATTCATAACCTGCTGGACACGTACCCCTGCCCTCTCCCACTGTCGTGGATCCGGCGTAATACTATCACCGCTCATATTGCGGCGGATAGTGCCTGACCCTACGTCGGTTCCACGGCCCCTGCCCTTGGTGACAACTGAGCCACATGAACAATTTCTCCAACTAAAGGAAGATCTGCGTCGCGCCACACGCGCTCTCATCCCACCGTGTGGAACAGACCTTCCCAGTGGGCTCGCTCGCTGGGAGGAGGTCCTGCTGCATAAACTTCTAGTTGGGGTGGCCCTGTCTCCTGCGGTAACCCGGGCATGGCTACCGCGATACCATGGCCCGTTTAGCAACAACTGCCCCTTCTGTACGGCTCCTGCCGAAGAAGCCGACACCAACCACCTGCTATGGACGTGCCCTTCCCACAGTGCAGCGAGATCCCGACATCTTCGCGGCACACGCCTGCATCCTGGGAGACCCCCCGATCTTCAGCGATGGCTGTGGGGGCCCCACCACCGCTGTCTTGTGGACTTCCTCCAGGAAATGGGTGCCAACTTGTACCTGTAGGACCTTATGCCAAAGAGCATGCTATCGCACTTAAAAAAAGCCTCAGAAGCAGACGCAAGGAAACGCAGAAATGCTGCCCGCGAGTAAAGAGGCTGGTAATGCCTGCACTGTAACGACAACCTGAGACATGACAGCAACTGTTAAGACTTGAAGTTTGCACGTTAAACGTATGTCCCTTTTGTGAGGAAGATTTTGTCGCATGCAACGGAAGAGGACATCATCACGACAGCCTTACTATTAAAGAAAGAGGATCGCAAAGATTCAAATAAAACTTGATGTTATCTCAATCCCACAAGTAGCCTCTCTTAAATATGTCACGGGATTTTTTTTGCGTTCTTATGTCCTATACTTAAGCCCCGGTCAATCTTCCCCTGGGCGCATCCGCCACCACTGTTGAAGAGAAGGAGAAGATCAACTGAAAGCCGCGGCCCGCTCTTCCCTCACGGAGGCACATACTTGCCAGCTCTGCGGTCGCAAGCCAACAAGATGCACGACCTCGAAGGTCTGCCGCCTCCTCAAGACACCACCTATGACGCCCGCATCCGGCATCCACCGAGGGGAACGAGCGTGTCCCAAGTGCTGGAAGCGCTGCAGCGGGACCGGACCCAGTACAAGCGCCGGACGCTGATCTGCTTCGCATTCGTCATGCTCGTTTTCGGGTCGGCAGTCGCATTCATGTTCTCGGGGACCATCCTCGCCAAAATGCGCGCCGGATCATCGCCACACCAGGCCGCCCCGCTGTTCACCGCCGTTGTGACTTCTTGGCCTCCCGCACCGGCCAACGTCACCGCTGTTGTCTAGTCACGGACCGACGCCTGGAAATCCGCCTTGCTGAACGTTTGCCCCACGCTGCACGGAAGCCAGTTCCTCCTTTTACCGCTTCAGGCGTTCGGACGTTGACTCGCATTACGTAATGGCGTCGCCGCAATGATCGCAAACTGATTTTTTTATTTTAATAGCTATGCTCGATCTCCTCATGTAATCTCACCGTTTGTATTAAATTTGGCCGTATTTCTTCATTCTATTTTCGGGTCTTCGTAAACATCAGTGGTAGAAAATGGGCCGAACGGGCGACATCGTCCTCTCTTTCTATAATGGGTGAGTAAGGTAACCTGAAAAAGCATGCTGAAATTAGTTTAACTCACTCGACACTCGTACCGTACGGAACACAGCTACAGAGGTTGTGCATTCTATCCCATTTAAATTTATTCGCTGGAATTTACTGATGCTGCACGTTGGTGAACGGTAACTTTTGCCATGAAGGTTATAATGCGCAACTACAAAAACATGAATAAAAGAGCTGGGTTCTGGCTACGGCGGCACAGAGAAAGAGCAAAAATGAAAGAAATGCATCATCTTTAAACGAAGCGCAACGCTAATCATGGCAGAAGTTACAGGAGTAGGTAGATTAATGCAGTGAACTGAAATTTCGCAAGCAAAAAATAAAATACATTTATAGGCATAACCATCGTTCAGTTTCAGCTCTTTTTTAGATTCGGGTTAAGTTTTTTTTTAGACTTAAGTAAAGCATTTGATACGATTAATCACGCTGTTTTGTTCCAGAAGTAAGAACCATATGGGGTAACAGGGCCACCTCTAACATTATTAAAAATATATTTTGTCAACAAGCCGTACACAGTATATGTGGCTGACACCTTCTCTGCAACCATAACATTTAACCATGGTGTACCCCAGGGTTCTATTTTGGGTCCGCTGCTGTTTATTTTATGTATTAATGACCTTCCAAATTTACTTCATTCCTTTCATTGTGTCATATATGCCGATGATACCACAATATCTTTACGCGATAAATCGATAACTTCTCTCATCTCCGAGTTGAATATTGTGCTCAATAACGTTAACTGGCGTAGCGACAATTACTGAGTGATTAACCCAGAAAAGACTAAATTCATGATTTTCAGGGCTTTTCATAGGCAGACCAGCATCCTTCCTGCCATAATGCTCGGATCTCGCACCATTTTTTTGTGCGAACATTAATTATTTCTCGGCATCGAACTCGACCGCAGCCTTACGTTTTGTTTTCATATTTCACAACTTAAGCAGAAAACTGCATTTGGCATCCCGGAATTACTGAAGGCACGGCTGTTTTTTTTTTTTTTTCATCATGCACTGCTATCATTGTATTTCCCTTTCACTCATAGTCATATCAATTATTTCCATATCAATTCTGAGTCTATAGTCAATCAATTCTGAATCAATAGTCATATCAATTCTCAGTCTGGCCTTCCCCTTCAATCTTTGTTTCTTGTATCGCCACTATGTCAAGTTACTTCTCAGCGATTCGCCGGTAAACTTGAACTTGTCTTCTTCGGTCAGAGGGCCTACGAACATTTCGAGTGGCGATTAGTACAGGATTTTCAAAATGTATCATTTTATGTTTGTTTCTTTTGGTCAAGACTCAGCCGACGATGAAATTGAAAAACCTTGGGTCGAAACGAGATAATAATATTACAAAAAAGAGAGAAAGAGCTGCTTTCGTTTGGACATTGCAATCACGTACTGCAAGCACCAGGCACACGCTCTGTCCAATCCGTTGCAAAATGAATGTTTGGAGACGTAGAACAAAAGGCAGTCCCCTTAAACAATTTCATCAAAGCAAACGTCGTGAAGGGAAACAAATACCTCTGAATATCGATCTCACTTTCACTGGGGCTTCGCCGCTGCCGCCCCTCGGTCGTATGGCGTGGAGCTCAGTTTCAGTTCAGAGCACGGACGCCGCGCCACACGTCCTTTTGCAACCACTTTTCCGTAACCCGGCACGTCGTCCCTCAGCTGCTGTTCGTGTTCTTGTCGCGGTAGCTTTGTTGCCGTTCCATCCTCCACATCGACTTCGGCAGTTGCACTGACGGGGGTCTCGACGGTGTAGTCGCCTGATGCTTCCCTTGGTAGGGCTTCAGCGCCCTCCTTTTCGGGCTTGGCGTCCGGACCTTGGTCATCATTCTGGCGAGTCTCCTCACCCGGAAACGGCTTCACTTTATCCATGAGAGGTGCTGGCTTGTTAGGTTCCTTGTCGCGCGGCTCCGGCGTCTCGCGAGGCTGAAGAGCATTTCCGGCGGCCAGTTCGTCAGTTTTCTCAGCGTCCATGACGTAATTGACCGGCAGTGCCGGTCCATTACGTCATGGACGCTGAGAAAACTGACGAACTGCTGGCAATATACGTAATTGACCGGCAGTGCCCGTGTTCATTTAGTTAGGAACGCTTGTTGGGTTGGTTTTTACGACAGTAGGCGAAAAAAAGTGGCAGTGCAATGCCGGCACGTGCGGGAGGAAAAGGAAGCACAAAAATAACAGAACTCCCGCTGGCGCAGTTTCAGGCAGCGGGCGCGTGAGCACTACGAAGGCGGTAAAGTTGATTTGCATTGCTGGTATCAGTGAGCGGATAACGGCGCTGTATCCTATTATGGCGAATCAGTACTCCGCACTTCCGGCAGCTTTCACATTGAGTGGAACGACTTTAATTTTTATACACTGAAAATAGTTGGAGTACGCTCGGTCTGTCGCCGAGTACGATCTGCTGGATCCTATCCACAGGCAGCCTCGCTGTAAACATGCACCAAACGCGGCTTCCCGGTCACTGTGGTTGTTCTAGGAAATGAGGAAGTGGATGAAGCTGCTCGCAGGGGCCTGGAAATGTGTAATGTAAGAAAGGATTTCTTCACTAAGTGTGATGCCACAGCTATGACGAAGGTGTTTGTTTTAGCGGAACGAAACCGTGTGTGGCCTCTTCCAGAGCACCACCAAGCCTTTCTACGCAACATAGACTTTGAGCTCAGGATGAAGCTGCCAGAGGTACTTCCGCACCGATTAGAGACGTTGTCACTGTCTATGTCTAATGCAGCGCTCGCGAAGTCATACCTTTTTGGACTTGGTGCCACCACAAACCCTTACTGCGGCAAGTGCGGTTCGCTAGAAACCGTGGAGCATTTGCTTTTGAAATTCTCCGCACATATGCACGCAACGTTCAATCTTGTGCAAAACTACAGCGCCTCATTCCACGACCAATGACCTTGAAAGAACTCCGGGGTCCATGGCCCTCTCCACCAGCTCGACGCAAAATACTGGCGGCGTTGTCCAATAATCTGGACGAAATTGGCGTCATTGAACGGATTTAGTCTTTATGAAACACTTTTTAGAAACCCTAGTGATACACACTACATGTTCATTTCTTCTTACTTTTTTTTTTCTTTTCGTTGATTTCTTCTCTTTTCTCTGCCCTGTAATCTATAGGGTCTTTTCTCTCCGCCTTTCTCCCATCGGCCGCCGAGTAGCCTGTCGGTATCAAAATTCCGGCAAACATTTATGCTTTCTCTTCTAATAAAGAGCCTTTCTTCTCACACATACACCGCTGAAGACGTCATACTCGTACGTCATCAATACGAAGAGAGATCAGTGCCGAAGTTCGTTTATTACCGTTCGATTCAAGTAAAATAGGTTCGTGTGTTGTTCTTAGAATTCTGGTGGCTGATCGGGCACCGCCGACCATAGGTTTAATTAATCCGAGACGTTTCTCGCTAGTAGTCGAGCGTTTCATGGCGGTGGTGGCATCTGCATCCTCACCTGCTTATCGGCTAACAGACCACATGAGCATGCGCTCTTCTCGTTCGCGACCTCAAAACCAACATCTCAATGCGGCTGTTTGCGAGCGGCAACCCTCAAGGCAGTCCGTTCAGCACCAGTAGCACAGGAGAACAATGGGATGGAAAAAACTGATATCGTAAGAGGCTATGTCGGAACAAAGCAGCTGACAAGTAGAATACACAGTAGCACCGGTGTTGCCAGGATGGAGGGCCTTGCGAACCATGCACCACAAAGACGAGGAAATCGTGGGAAAGTGGTACAACGACTGTGCAAACACGGAATTGGTCTTTCCTTTTGAGATGAGCCTACGTACTTGGCCGCCACTTCCACATTTTGCGCGCCAAACTTAAAGGACTAGTAACACGAAATTTCCGTGTTACGTTTTTTTTTTTTTTTTCGCTTCTATGTGTGCCTATTAGCCCACTAATCATAGAATGGCACATTAGACGGTCGATTGCAGCGTAAACAATCGTTTACGGCGTCGCTTATTCATGTCAGTTTCGGTTTCGACAAAACAAACGCCGAGCGGCCGCCATGACAGGAGGTAGCACCTGACGTCACCATTCTTGTCGCACCGCTGCCTGTCCCACCTGGATGCACGCGAGAGAGAGCGCACGCGCTCGCCCAGACCGGCCAAGGTCTTCATTATCCCAGCGCGCCCAGACAGCATGACGTCAGTCCCAAAACCATGACCTGTAAACACGGTGTAGCAGCGCGCCCCAACCGCAGCCAGCGCGTCGGCTAGGTCACGGGAACCCCGGCGTCGGCAGTTTCGGGCAAGGAGCAGATGATGTCATGCTGGTCCGCTCTGGGTTTTCTTGTTCGGGCAGAGATTAAAATCGATTTAAAATATGTTATACTGAACGGCTACTGTTGAAACTTGCTGGGATGGATATTTCCTGATAAAAATGAAGCATTTTACATAGTTATCTAAGCTTTGAAATTTTGTGTCAGTACTCCTTTAAGGTTAACGGTATGCGGCCAAATAGGAACATATGGCTTAGCGCCTAGTACGTTGGTCATACGAGGTTATCCGAAAGATCCAAAATGACGCTAAGCGACCCTACTTGGTTCTAAGCTATCCGCAGGGCATAGTGAGGGGGAAAAACATCGAACCTTGCACGGTGTGGGACCAGAGTGGCGGGAGGAGACATGATGAGACTATGAAGGGGATGTAAGGGCTAGCGCTGCATAGTCGAAAGTCCTCTCTGGACACAAGTCCTCTTATCTGTGCGAGTATTTATGTATAAATTTCTTACCACTTTCGGTACTGGTGTTATTTCATGGAAATGTTAATAAATTGCTCCTCAAATTTATCATTTTGTGCTAAGACCCATCCTGGCGTCTTCGAAGTAACCATTTTCTGAACAGTTGTTCTGAATCAAGAAGGTACCGTTGGCCCTATGTAGGTGTGCTTAAGTTTTTACAGATGCTGGCACGTGACACCCTGTTAAAGACATCAGGATCCTGGCTGAAGTCTGCGAGTTTTACGCTTGCGTTTTGTGTTCTTGTCTTTCTTCAACAGCTTTAATGGGGTGCAAGAAAGCTAAGCTAAGCGCCAGTGGCTATGCCACGAAACCAGAACAATGTACAAGCCATGTGCCTCACGGCGGCTGCTTGGAAGTAGAAAATGAGTAGGGTAGTTTCCCGGAGGACATCGACTACATTGAAATGCTTCCGGGAACCTCTTGGCATCCGTTGGAACCATTTGGGGACGGCTGTTGACCTTCGGACTCGTACCAATAGATCTATATCCCCTGTTGCCTTCTTCTATTGAGGTCCGTTTCTACACCTTTTTCTCCTTTAAGAGAAGGGGAAAAAAGCAAGGTTGTTTGTCGACAACGTGGGCACGTATGCCGCAAAGACATTATGACGACTTCCACAAACTAGACTGAGTGGTGGCCACACGAAATCCGCACTTTGGAGCGACATATTGTAAGGTGCCCAAAAACAGGGTATACTCTATAGAGAGCAACATTTCAAAACCCTGTGATGTAAGAAAGTCAATCAGGATTCACTCGACAATATTCTTTTCTGTATTACAGCTAAGAATAACTTGCAAGAACAGACCAATTTTCACCGCTTTACTCATTACAGATTACCAAAAAGAAGCATCACAAGATCAAGAACATTTGGAGAACTAACTAATGGTTCCTTTCAATTACTCATGCGGGCGTTTTGGTTCTATTTCACATTTAAGGATTGAACACATTCTAGAACATTCTCGTTGATCTCCGTGGTTAAAACGAGCCGCCCGCAGACATTGGTTTCTGCACGACGTACACACATTTGGATGCGCTTGCGAGTCTCTTGCGCCAAAAGACAAAAAAACAGACGGAGTCATTTGTCTAATTTACAGTATTCATGTACATAACCCTAGAACAGAACTCTCCCATCTACAATCTCTGCGCATTCACTGGCTTTGCGCGTGACAGATGTCTAGGTCCTTCTCCTAGTCGCCGGAAGTCCCGCAAGTCCTCGCCGGATTCATTCTGTTAGTGGTCGCCAGAACAGGGCGCCTCATTGAGGCGCCCTGGTCGGGGGGTGCTCTCTCTTGATCGGCTCCCTCTCTCCCCTCGTGGTCGGCTGGGCAGACCTCTCTGTCGGCATGAGCATCCACATCACCACAATGACCAGAGCTATAAAAAGCAGCGACACCACTGAACCGACGATGATGCGCCGATTGTTTCGCGTTTGCTCTCGCACCATCTCGTCCAGGGCGAGATTGATCGACGGGGTACGTATCAACGCCACGTTTGCCGGAGGGCTCCCAGCGGTGGCGCCGTCAGTTGTAGCGGGGATGCCGACTTCACTGGGGGGAGTGGACACTCCGGGCAGACTCTGTCCCTCAGCCTGTGCGCTGCATGTGGTCTTGCCGACGTCAGGGAGTGCAGCAGCGCTTCTTGGCGGATCTTTCTCATTGAGAGTGGATGCGGTTGGAGCCGTTGAACGCTTCTCGTTCGTGGCGACGATGCGGCCCGGTTCGGGTCCCGACCGGGAAGTCGCAGTCACCCTGCTTCCTTTGCAACCGGAGCTCGGCTTTTCCGAAGGGCGCTTTCTGCTCGCGGCAGGAGCTTCAGACCCAGGGGTGTCGCTGGCCATCATCTGTTGAGGATCAGGAAGCAGACGCAGGCTAGGCGAACGGCAGTTTGATAGCTACCATCGAAAGGGCAGCGGAATTCGGAAGATGATGATAGGTCTCGCGCCTAGTTGCCAGCGCATGCGCTGTTGTTGTGTTTGCGCCGTTAGATATGGCACATACCCAATCAGTGGATCGGCCAATCAACAGAGAACGGTTAAAAATGGACTTCTTACCTAATTACGATAGGCTGAGAAAAGATAATTTAGAAAGAGTTTTGGTACCATAAACGACAGAAAGAAAAACTGGAAAATCAAGGCGAGGGTGACCAATCGCAATCATAAAGTCAACCTATTGGAGTTTTCAATGTAGCGCAGGAGGGCAGAGAGTATACATACCGGCGGCAGGACCCCATTTCGGATGCCCCGAACGATAGTAGAGCCGGCACTGTTAGGGATATCCCCAAACTGCAAAGCGGCACCTCCAGGAACTGACGTCTGAGACGTGGAAAACGTCGACATGTCAAAAGGTAGTGTTCTGCAGATTCGTCTTCGTTACAATAGCTGCACAGAGCTGTTGGCGCCAGACGAGACCTGTGTAAGTACCTATTTAACTGGGGTACTCGACAACATAGGGCTGTAATAATCACCTCTAAGTTGGGTGAAGGGCGCCATTCAGGTTTCTATGAGAATTTCATGTGATTAAAATCTCTTAACGACAATAAAACCGATTCTTGCTGTTCTTGGAGTTTCAGCATCCTACGCTACCTAGCAGCGGTTATTTAAGGTGTCGGCTCTACGACGTCTACTACAGGCCCAGAAAGTGCAATCCTTACTAGAGAATCGGCCGTCTCGTTGAATGTGATCCCCGCATGACCAGGAGCCCAAAGAAGGTTAATTTCAGTGAGGTAAGGTGGCAGGAGTGACGGAAACGTCCGCAGAAGGGGAGTGTGTCTAGAGGAAGAAAGGGCTAAGCATACAGAAAAAGAATCTGAAATTATGTTTGGAGATGTAATTGATGCATCCAGCTTTCGTAGTGCCAGGACAATTGCCAGGAATTATTCCGCGAAGAATATGTGGATAAAATCAACCAGACGAACCGAAAAGGACCAGTTAGGGGAAAGCGAAAATATACCTATACCGGATTTTTCTTCTCGTTGAGAGGCATCTGTATATATTATAGCACCTCGCTGCATGGCGGCCAAATAATCTTGGAGAAGACGATTGAGCAGACGGGCTGGTAACATAATAGCATTTTTGGGGAAAATGTTCCGGAAATTGATAGAAAGAGGAGAACTCCTGTAAAAATATGGAATAACCTGATTTATTGCTACACCCAATGGAGAAAGGAAGCTGTGCACTAAAGTGCCTTGCGGACATAAGGATCTGGGCCATTGGTGCCCGAGAAACGCAGCTGGTTCTGCAATAAATATAAACTGCTCCCTGCTCACCCCAGAGCTATAAGCTGTGAGAAAAGTTTCCACAGTAAGTATCCGGAACCTATTAGGCAGAGAAGGAACGCGCGCTTCCAAGTAAACTACTGCATTAGCTGCCTTCATAGGTAACCCTAAGCAGCAGCGAAGAGCCTGGCGCTCCAGAATAACCAGACGATGTAGCTTATACGCCGCGGACCCAGCGAACAGCACACACCCAAACTCTAAAATGGGGCGAACGTACATTCTGTATATCATAAGGAGGGTCTCTTTGCGCATTCCCTTCTTTCTATGACTGAGACGCCTCAACATCCCAACAGCACGTGCACCTTTGGCCTCTATGAGGGCTATACGAGGGGTCCAGTCAAGCTCACTGTTGTACATTATCCCAAGATAATTTAAAGAAGGAATCTGAGGAATTATGCGCTGTCGGTAACTGAGAGTAAGGCTAACAAGGGTTGAAATCGCTAATAAGAAACTTTTGTTGACATTCATAGAGAGACAAATACTGTCCAACCAGGAGGCAATAATGTTCAGATATGACTGCATTAATGCGTAAAGTGCTTGAATGTCAGGTGCCAAAGCACCGGGACACTCGTTTTCCTACGCCTCGCGCAAGAGCGTTTCATCTACGTGGGCAAAAATGCGTGCGAAAAGAACATAATATCCAGACACCCGTTTTCCAACGCCTCGCACTAGAGCGCTTCGTGCTTCAAAGACACGAGACTTTTACAGCAAAATTGTATACCTCTACCCCATCCCCTCCCAATGATTTCCTCTCCGTGGACAAAAAAAAGCCAAGGCGCCAAAATACAGTTCTACACTGCATGCTTCGCTCCTCCCCAGGTT
The DNA here is from genome assembly GCF_048455015.1 of Haemaphysalis longicornis. NCBI lineage: Eukaryota > Metazoa > Arthropoda > Arachnida > Ixodida > Ixodidae > Haemaphysalis > Haemaphysalis longicornis. Next base: position 20,756,789 of record NW_027526460.1, on the reverse strand, counting down.
TCACTTAGTGGAGCTGGTCTGGGATTTTTTTTATTTCCTTTACCTTTTTGTGGCTATACACAGTAGCATCTTCTTCATCTCACTCCAGGTGTCACAACTTAAGCTCGAGTTATGCTGTGAAAGGGGGCCTTCAGTGCCGCAAACTACCGTCACTAATGTGATTGTTTGGGGAACTCAAATGTTGCCTGGAAGCCCGCCTTCTCCGGCAACGTGTCCGTTTCCCATGCACACCTCCAGATGGCGCCACGTGCCCTAACTATCGCGTCTCACGAGTACGCTTGGCAACAGCTGACGGGTGGCTCGTTCACAGCGCTCCGTAGTGTTGCGGCGAAGCCAACCACCGAGGTGACGATAAAATAAGGGAAACAAAAAGCTCTGTGAAATTGTGGTATGAAGCGTATTGGCGCAGCCAGCGTCCGCTTCAGAAGTAAAACACGTGTGTAGACATATATGAAGAGCAGTAATATTGTAGAGACTACAGGTATATAGGACATTCTTAAACGTTAATTCCTGTTAAAGGGGTAATCAAGACCAAACGCAAATTTGGTTAATTCGGAAGATTGCCCCATTAAAGTAACACTGGCCCCATTTGTAACACGAACTTCACTAAAATAAGCGGTATAATCATGAAATAACAAAATCATGAATAAGCATGCAACATTCTAGCTACTTTTTCTACACTGAGCTCATGACCTGTCATGGCTAGCTGGTTGCGATTGGCTTGGCCAGCAAAATCCAGCGCCAATTAAACGCTCTGTTTGAGTTTAAATTTTCCGCACATTCTTTACATAGCAGCAAGAATGGTGGAGTAAACAAGGAAAGTTACGAACGAACACGTAAACATAGAAACCCAAGTGCCGCGCAGGGTGTGGGAACGAAACCAATACCGGAACCGACAATCAAAAAAACAAAGACCATTTTTGGCGCCACGAAAACGAAAACGTAACGTTATTTATTACTTAGTTCAGGAGCGAAACCGAAATTAAATTGTTTCGGTTTTCTGTATCAGTGGCAAGTTCAGGTATTCAAGGATTGATTTCAATTTCCGTGCTGCGAGATGAAAGATTGCCATCGAATCGCTGTCATGAAATCCTCTGTCTAAGGCCCCTAACATAACGTCTATACTCTCACTGGCACCCTGTATCCTTCGACAGCCTTGCTACCTGCTTCCGTACTCCCTCGGTCTGTTCGATAGCCGCACTGCTAAGTTCCCCGCGTGACCGCTGCGCGCATCTGGGTGCGACGCAGGCGTCACGTCCTTATTTATTTATTTATTTATTTGTTTATTTATTTATTTATTTATTTTGTCATTAAAATGCCCTCATTACCCCTACGGCATTGTAGCAGGGGGTGTGTAATACATAAAGAAACACGAATATTTCGAAACACGACTAGCAGCGTAAACAGCAGATTACAGCCGCACACTCAATGGAAACAGCTACAAGGCATGTACGCAAGTTCTGCCAGTGAGCGGCGGAAAGCATTCCGTGAGGGGCGGGAGCAACACTGTCGGGCAGGGCATTCCTATCTTTAATAGAATTTAAAAGAAAAATGAAGAAAGCTCACACTGGCGCGTAATACTTGAATGTAGCGGAGCTGTACGCAAACTTCACGATCATCACGACAGCTTAACTCCATGATTGAAGCCGATGTGATTTTTCTTCGCCGACGCAACGACCTTTACTCCATCATTGTTGTTAAAAGTATGCGTTCCCTTCAATCAATCTTTTAGTGATAATCATTGGACATCACCTGGGAGGGGCGTACGCTGTGGCGTGTCGATCTCGTTCCTACCAAGTGTTGTCACATGGCGGCGAACGCTGGTGTTTTTTTTAGCCCAATCTTCGCCGATCTCCCTCTTGAAAAATGTACGCCAAGGACGCTGGGGCGATCGCTAACTGGCGGGAGGTCGCCGCAGTTTTGGCCAATCTCCCTAAGTGGGTATGCTTCGCTCGACAAGCGTGCGCCAATGACGCTGAGCGTTCGTACGCACCCCCGAGCGACCGGCATTTTTCTGGTTTTTTTTTTTTTTACTCCGTACACAAAATTCTAACAATTTTCTAAACAGCTTCGCTTTTGAAAGACGCTTCCAATGCGGATGTGCGCCTTGAATATTAACCAATTTTCTGGCTGTAATCTCTTCGTCTATATGTATACGTAGGGAGCTGAATATACTGATGCTGGTCTTTTGCTTTCTCATTCATACAGTGTGTTTTAAGATGACAGACAGGAGTTTAAGAGCGTTCCTTGAGACAAACCGTTACGACAATATCACATTACGAATTAATAACAAAGCGCAGAGCCGGATCTTGAATGGCCTCTAATTTATTCATAGGAATTTTAGTGTTGGGATCGCAGACCAAGACGTCATACTCAAGATTTGAGCGCACGTGCGCAGCGCGCTGGCTTTCTGGAGGCTTGGAGTGTTCGCACCTAACAATTGTACGCCTTACCCGAACGGGGTGCCCCAAAACAAATAGCGCTCGAGGATGTTTCATTTACGTCAGTGTCTCAATCAGTCCTGGGTGCCAGGTTGAGGACTGCCGGCATGTAGTTTCTAGGCACCATAGGGTGCAAACTTGGAACGTCATTTGCAACTGCGCCATCAAAATGTATACGACAAGGACTGCTTAAGTTTTCTTAGACTTTTTTTGTGCAGTTCAATTACTTACGAAGCTTTTTTACAAAACATTACCCGCCGCGGTGGCTCAGTGGCTAAGGCGTTGGGCTGCTGAGCACGAGGTCGCGGGTTCGATTCCCGCCGCGACGGCCGCTTTTCTGATGGAGGTGAAAAGCAAGAACGCCCGTGTGTTCGACATTTAGGTTCGCTTTAAAGATCCCCAGGTGGTCAAAATTAATCCGGAGCCCTCCACTACGGCGCGCCTCATCGCCTGCGTTGCGTCGCCGCGTTAAACCCTACAATCAATCAATCAATTTTTACAAAACATTACTAAGCATCACTTATTCTTTTTAATGTAATTCCACAATTTTCAATCTTTTAACGGAATTTCATAATCTCAATTTTCATAACGATTCATGACGGTTCGGGCTTGAGATTTCATAAATCTCAAATGCGAACTGTTATGAAGCGTTGCGAGCCATGATTTTTATTTTCGTTCCGGAGCTGAACCGGAAAGGAATTTTCATTCATGTAACCAGACAAAAACCAGAACGAAAGACATTTCGTTCCGACACCCTGCCAGCGTACGGCGCGCATGCAGGCCGGAGCTGCACATTGATTGATCGTAGCGTTTAACGCGCCCACGCAACGCAGTCGGTGAGGCGCGCCGTAGTGGACGGCTCCGGATTAATTTTGACCACCTGGGGATCTTTAACGTGCGCCGAAATCTGGAAACAGAGGGCGTTTTTTCTTTTCGCCTGCATCTGAAAAGCTGCTGCCGCGGCCGGGAATCGAACCCGCGTCCTCGTGCTCAGACGCACAACGCCTTAGCCACAGCCACCGCGGCGGGTGCCCGAAGCTGCACAGCAGTCGGGCGCGTTGGGAATGTCTGACACGACACTGGCCAACTGACATAAGCGGCATCGCCCCTTACGTGACCCTGTTCGTCGATCACACCCAATTTATCAGGAATAATTACTATCAATCGTAACGAAAGTCAGCCAGATCAAGATCCGGTCCCAAGCACAGAAAGTGCGGACAGTGGTCGTTGTGCGGTATCGCCCCGCAATCTATAGAGATAGGCAGTAATCAAGGCATCAATTCATATGTTTTCCTTCTCAATCAGAACGAGGAACGGCGTTTCCTCAGCGCTCTTCCTCGTAACTTCCTCGAAACATCCAGTCTCTACCATTTCCTTTAGCTTCGTAACTCATCGGATATATCATTTCTTTCCAAATTCCCATAACCTACCCCTCTCCCCCAGACACCAAAATTCTCTAATGCGTAACAAGGCGTATTTGTATCCTTTGCAAATAAAATAAATTCGTGTTACCACAACCACTACCCGTACGCAGAAGCCTTAGTCAACGTAGTAACGTTTGTTAATCGACAAAATTTAGCGGAAATCCCCAAGGTGGAGTAAGTATCCTGGACAAGGACGAATTTTTCTTCAACTGCGACGTTTCTAAGAAAGCTGTACAGCTTTCCTTTGTAGCCTTACTGCTTCATTGATGTGGATGTCAAATTTTCTTTAGCATAGTAAAGTTTGTTTTGGGCACATTCCCTGAATACGTCATCACTGACATCACGAAACACACGATTCAGCGGGAAAATGTAAAATTTGGCTGAAAATGTTTAATTTCTCAGTGAATAAAGCATCGTTTGCCACCGGACACGCGTTGGGGGCGCTATAAAACACAATATCTCTCAAATAAAGCAAACTTGTATTTTGTATTATTCGGCCCCTTTAAGGATTACATGGCGGTTAATGTACTACTATTGCATTTAAACAGCGGGGTTTGGGAGATTTGTTAAAGACATCTAAACGTTCGATTTTCTTAGTTCTACGCTAACTTGAAAACTACAAGATAAATTTGAAAATCTAACGCCTCTTTGTGGAAGAAGGTTCAAACGCGAATCTTTCTCATAAACAAATGCAAAGTCCAATCAGTCCAATACAAATCCAATCAGCTAAAGTCCATATCTACGACGACGCCATGCTCATCGAATATGATGTTATGATTTTGAATCTATTATTTTTAATTGGGTCATCTGGAAGTTTTGAGCTGGTTAGATCAGCGTTGTCGTTTATTTGGGCTTTCCATTGGTTAATCGTGAGACGTAATTAACGTGGCATTTGTGCGCGTGTTACTGGGTCCTTTAATCGTCATAATCGCTCAATCGTATGGCGCTAAACTGCATTCGTCCACCACAATGGAACCCGTTATGCATTAAAGACATTCTATTTTTTTGTGTGCTTTGTGATTGATGTGCCCTTTGTAGAAACCCCATTGTGTAAAGTTGAATTTTCTGTGTAAATGTGGCGTTTCTGCAGTACGGTTTTCCGACACCGCCCCAAGTGGGACACAGCAATATTCACTTTAACAAAAAGTGTGCGAGCATCATCTCGTCTTCGAGCAGAAAAGCACACAACGTGGAAGAGCGGACTGAGCAAGGCGACAGCCGGCGCGAAGCATGCGAACGCCGCCAGTGCAGCGTCAGCAAATCTGCCCAGTCATGGTCAGGCCACGACTTGGCTTTGCCCACGGCTCTGTTGATGAGGTGGTCGCTCTTGCCGATTTTATCACTCTTTTTATTGCTGAAAGTTTGCTCTAGAAGCAGATGAATCGACGAAGTAGCGAAGTAGAAGGGCTTGACTCCAATAGCCGTGCGCCGTCTGTGGCACTTGGGAATGATGGCGAAGGATAAACGCGTTGCGTTGCCGCTGCGTCGCTATTCTGAGCTTTTAGTGAGTCGTGACCGGGCGCCTACCGTGAGGGAAGGCTTCTGCGTCCTTGCTGCGCTCGGCAATGTTGCTAATGCGAACGCTTGTTACGCCTTTGTGCAAGTGATTTCTGTTGTGTCTGCGCGCGTGTGGGTGTGTGCACGTGTGTGCGCGTGCGGTGAACCCCGGAACTGGACGACCGACTGGAGCTACGAACACTGCTTCCAATACCCCGTCACAACTATCCACTCCGTCCACGGAGTGTCGTCGAAGCGGTGAGTTCCGTGGCACAGCCGCGGGGCGAGCAGTTGCGTGCGAAGAAGCTGGGCTAAGACGTAACTTCGGTCTGTTCGGACACCGTCATTTAAAACAAAGCGGAACTCGCTCGCGAGCGCAGCGCTTGTTGGCCCGCAATTAGTGGGGCATTGGTCGTCGTGCAAGCCTCGCGACGCGCGGTAGGCGATAGCTTTCGAGGCAGCACCGCAGTGATCGTGGTAAACTCTGCGGAGCCCCCCAACGGTGGCTCCAGGGGCCGCGGCAAAGGCGAGTGCCTGCTTTCTTCGTCCTCGGTTTGTTTCAGGCGGTGGCCGTGTTCTCGGAGCGTTCCCCTCCCATTGTGTACTGTCTCATTCGGTTCTCTTCAAGCAGGCGTTTAGCCAGGCAGGTGCACGTCTCCTACCTGTCCTGTCCCCAGCTCGCCCGTCCTTGTAACAGGCCTTTTGCCAATAAAGCTGCTCCCGTGCATTGCCCTCCCTTTTGCCTCCTGTGGTGCATTCCCTTCCAGCCTCCCCTTCCGCCCGGTGTTGTTCATGGGCCCCCTTTTCGGTGAGTCCTGCATAGTCTTCCTGGTACTGCCGCTTACCTCGCTTTCTCTTCGCAGGAAATCCGGCCTACCACGCAGGCGTCGTTCTCCGGTTACCATCCAGGACTTGCCTTTCGCTCACCGCGTCTCCGAGCTCGAGTGCCAGAACCTGCCGTCAGTCCGATCACATTTTTGTATCGTACGCGTTGGTGCGATTTTCTTTTATCGCGAGCCATTATCATCATCATCATAATTTATTTCCTTAAAGACTCCACAAGGGGGTATTACATAAGGGGTGGATATACAGAGTATCAAAAACATTTGCCACATAAGGGGTTGGTATACAGGATATAACAAACTTTTGCTACATAAGGGGCGTATACAAGGTATAAAACATTGTTACATAGGGGTGGATATATACATTGCCATAAGGTCTCACTGACAGAGGTGAGTCGTTACATTTTTAGTTAAAGTGGATGGGCAGGTGATTGTGACGACGTGGTTTGGGAGGTCGTTCCAGTCCTTCACAGCACGCGGAAAGAACGACGCGGAGAAGGTAGCAGTCCTAGTGCGGTAACGGGAAACTTGGAGGGGGTGGCTGGTGCGGTGCGAAATGTACGTTAAAGCCATTAAAGGTTTTGTTTAACACTCATAGCTGTTTCACCCATGTGCTCGCTGGCTCTGTCGGCTTAGAGCACGGAGAAGTTACTAGTGGTTGTTCAACTAGGAGCGTTTAACTGCAATTTATGCTACACTGCGATCCTTCGGAAGAAAAAGTTGAGCCCTTCGCATTGATGTCTATTCAAACGGAATTCTAGCTTCCCCCCCCCCCCTTTTTTTTTCCACACATCCGGAGGAAGTTTGCTCGTGTAGAATGAGTAGTTATGTTTCAGTGGAAATACAATTGATGCTGCATCCGGGCCGTCCGTGATGAACTGCTGTTGCTTTTTTTTACCGGCTATGCGGGAAGGTGGTTTTTACGTTACCTGCAACTAGTTGAAGAGGCAACGAGGACGCGGAGTTACAAAAAAACGTAACGCGTTACAGATAGCTGTTTCTTGCAACGCATTTCTGCCAACACTGTTAGGTGATTGCGCATCTTTTACAGGCGCCCTGCACTGGCCAGAGGCCGCAGTGAGCGCAGAACTTTTGATGATAAAGCTGTCTGGAGCGCACGCTGAGCCATCGATAAATTAGCGGTGATATTTTTGTCAGTCATACCCCCCCTTCTGCAGTGCGCCGTGCCTTCGATCTACTGTGTTCTCACTGAGGGGTCGTAAAGAACGCCATCCAAGGTTAATGCATGTGTTCCTACTGGCACTTTTCCTTGTCTACAACCTGGTTGGCCGAGGCCATGGGCGAGGCCTTAGTGCCGGCTTCTAGCGTCTTGTCATCCGCTCGAATTTAGCTGTTCATTCGCCTCGACTTTCGTTATGAAGTTAACCTAAATGTCTTTTTTATGTGGGTGCCCGTCGCTTGACAATATTTGCTGTTGTTATTCGAACAGTGCGTCTACATGTACAGGTCCACGCAGAAGTAAACGGAGCACGGGAGCGGTGGCTGAAATGCATCGCGGCGCCCTTTAGAAACGCCGACGGGAAGCGACAAGTGGCGTTCTGGGGATGCGTGTGCGCTGCCCCCGCCACCCTATCTAACAATGCTTAATCGTCGCTCTGCTGGCATGTCTGACTGCGCGTGCCAGTTTTCAAGGGGCAGTGCGTTGCTTTAGAATGGCGTTGGTTTTATTGCCATTCGCTGCAATCAGCGGTGACTAAATCCGCTGCCTGTGCCGGAGAAGGCAAAGCTAACGAAATTCGGATGCACTTATGTTCGACACATGGTTATTCCAGGAGAGAGCATTTGTCAGTGTCACACCAAGATATTTATATTTATTTACTTCGATTAAAGGTCGGGTTGGAAGAGTATACGTGAAGGACAGGTTTTTACTCTTGTTGGTTATCCTCATGAATAGTTTCGTCCGCATTTAGCTTTGTATCCCACGAATAACATCCTGACTGAATATCCTGCAGGTTATAAAGTCGCTCCTGGTCTTCTTCGCCAGTAATTTCACTGAATAACACACAGTCATTGGCAAAAATTTCAATTTGAACTTTGTCTGCTACTACGGCAGGAATACCGTTGATGTAAACCAGAAACAGCAGAGGCCCCAGCACACCTCCCTGAGGAACACCCGAATTTACTGGAAGACAGGTAGAAGTCTTCGTATAAATGCTAACAAATTGAGTGCGGTTAGTTAAATAGAAAGACGCCCAGTTCATCAGAAAATCAGGGAGACCAATTGTTTCTAGCCTGTGAATTAGTTTGCAGCTTCGGGTGACCCGCGGATAGAGAGGATTGAGAGGAATTGCAGATAAAGCCTAGAGGAAACAAAACGCGAGGTTCTATCGGTGGTATTCATTGAAAATTTTAACTGTCAGTTTCTTCGCTTGGCAACACTGGAAACGGCAACGTACATGGCCGATGCGCCACTGACATGGCGCGGCTTGTGCCACTGGTCCCGCAGGCCGAAGGTGCAAAAAGAACAGCGGCGTGCGCCGTCTGCTCCGTTTCAATCCGATTCTCAACGGTGATGTCAACAGAGATGTTATTAATCGCACTCACATTGGACTCCGGGCCTTACTTTGCATTCTCAGTGGGGTAGAGTTTGGAAGGTCCAACACAAATCATGTACTTAGCACGGACAAGTACCCCCATCCCGCGGAGCCCGACGTAACCAGTGACGGCGCACTTACATGGTTGCTTGCATGCGTACCTCGCCCATGAATACAAGCTATTAGAAGACATGTGAATATCCGGACAGGAGAATAGGTACAGAGATCTCGAATGCACGCCATACTGTAATAAGTTGCTCAAAACTGGGGAGTAGCGTACGCAGGTATGGACTTGAAGGTATATTTAGATGATGTGACAGAATCAGCCTGGTGTTCATTATTTGAGCGAGCTTGCCGAATAGCCCCAGCCCATAATTTTTTTACGCTGGATTCATCTCTCATGGTTTGTATCAGCACAAAGAACTTGTCCAAGAGAGTCATCCTAATCCACTTCTTCAAGGACTTTATTGCAGTACTTACACTCAACGTGATCACGTTGTCTGCCAATTTCAAGTGGTTAAACTATTCTTCACTCTCTCGTGCCCTTTGGTTCTCCCATTCAAGTTTCCTGATTAATGCCCCCTCCACACTGGCTGCAATTTTGAAAGATAGTGTCTCCTTGTTTCACTCTCTTCCTGACCGGAATTTTTCATTCGTGTGACAGATCATCCTGCCGCGGTGGCTCAGTGGCCAAGGTGTTGAGCTGCCGAGCCCTATAGTATGCGGGGTCGATACTGTCCATGGTGGCTGCTTTTCTGATGGAGGCAAAAAGTGAAAACGCCCGTGTGTCGAGATTTCGGCGCATGCTAAAGATCCCCAGGTGGTCGAAATCAATCCAGAGCCCTCCACTAAGGTGCTCCTCAAAGTCCAGGTGTAACCTCGGAGCGTTAAACCCCACAATCAACCAATCAACGTATTTTCCTGCCCATGCACGCCTTGGATATCCTTTCAAAAACTCTTATGAATGTCTCTATTTCGTGATCTTTTAGTACTATCAGCACGGGAGTGGTGGTTACAGAATAAAACATCCTTGGCTAATCAATGGCATGTAAAAAGTTGATGCTTTAGCGGTTTCTGTATACAGTCTCTTCTCCCGGTGTTGTGAAATCAAAGGTGTCACGCTTGCAGTTATAACCTCTAGAAAGAAATTTAATGCTGCATAGAGTAAGGTTATGGCCGTAAAAGCAAATTCTTTTACATTGCCCTTCCGATAAGCCAGGGTTACGTTGGAATTTTGTCACTCTAGGTGAAACTGTAATCTTTTGAGACATTCTGTGAATAATTTTGCAAGCTTTTCTAGTTCAACGTCTCCTCTACCCGTTAGACAGAACGTCACTGAAACCGGAGAACGTCACTGACTGTAACTTTTCCGAAAAGCGCAGTAGTTTCAGCACTTTACAGAAAGTAACACGCAACACTGGCGTGCTTAGAATTTGCCCTACGTGTTTCCACGCCGCTCTCTGCATTTGGGAGCGCACCCGGTGAACCAGACGTCTTTCCGAAAATTCTTCAACTAAGTGCATCACAGGCTGACCGGCTTGAAGCACTACTGTGGGTGAGGGAGACAGTGCCACGAGAACAGAAGGACGGCCTGTCAGCTCGGGATCCCGCCGACGCACTACGCGTCCACGCCTGATTTCTGCTCTTTGACTTTTTGTTTATCACCCTGCAGACAGCGCTGCCTCAAAACGCGGTTACCTTTTCGTGTAGTATGCGAGACGTGGGGACGGACTGGTTGGTTTCAGCCGGCGGAAAAACAGCGAAAGGTGCGGAGGAAGAGGACAGCCACCAATCCCGGGGGACATGTACATGTTTCGCCTATTTCTTCCGCCGCCTTTTTTCGTTCCTTTTCGGGCTTCTGTAGACACAAAGCAGGCAACGCCTGAGTATGGTCCCTAGAAAGATAGAGCCTGAGGAAGAGCGTGTAGCCGCAGTCGGGGGCGCTTGTGCCTCTCCATGTAGTGCTCTTCGTCCCGAGGGTCGAGGGCGAACTATCGCCTCTATCGATGCGTAAACTCAAACATGTGGCCCTTCCGTACACGACGTCAATGAGAAGACCAAAGAAAAGATGTGGCGCATTCTGAGCCGCTGTCGGCGACACTGTGCACTTCACTCTTCTCCTAAAATGGTGTGGCCCCAAAGCTGCATCATCTGCTTTTATTCCTGACCAGAAAGGAACAGTTAAAGCGTAGGGCAACAGTTTTACAGAAGGGAGTACGAGGTCGCGCTACTTACGCACACTGGTTGGGGAGAAGTCGAGCTGGAACCCACATGCATTAAACTTTCGGGAAGGAGGACGGGGGGCGGGCCCCTAGGGCCCCCCCCTTCCCCCTCTGGCTACGGGCCTGGATGACAGTTGACTCGATTGAAGGAATAAGTAATAAAATTTGGTAGCAAAAGATTGGCTAGGGTCTCGCAAGGTAGGAACGACTTGAGGAATAGGTCAGCTGCGCACAGGACGCGAATGTCGTGATGATGATGGTTATGCTAGTGGTACCGTGATGGTGACATGTTATGTGCTGGTTTCTGTCAAGCTTAAGGGGGAACTTAAGTCATTTACAGGCTATTCAACAATTTCTCGTCTGAATGGTTGCGCTATTCTACGATAAAGTCGAATCTGATGTTCTATCAAAGCGTGTGGACGACTGTACAACCAGACCGTTCACATTGTATGGCTTGGAAAACTTCGGGACGTTATCGGCCATCCCGTATATCGCCCAGTGACGACGCTTTGTCGTCTCGCGCACGATGTGTATGTGGGTTGCTACCAGTGGCGGTCCCAAGACGGGGGGGGGCGAAGGAGGCGATCGCCCCCCTTCCCCAGGGGGGTCCTCAGCTTTCTATCTTTTTTTTTAAGCATTCCACTTGTGCGAGGTTAAATACCGCTTGTGCGAGACCGCAAACGTGTTGCGACCGTCAGAAATGCGGTCTCAAGCCAGCCGTTGCACCGCCTAAGGGGCGCCAAAAACAAACCACCAGATCGCTGAGTGATTTCTGTGCAAGCCGGTTACACCGCATACGCGCACACGCCTGCATGGTTATCCCCTCCTCCGCAGAATTCGCGTAAAGAGGGGAGCGGTTCTTTATTCGCCCCCCCCCCCCCCAAAAAAAAAAAAAAACTCTGGGACCGCTACTGTTTGCTACCTTGTTAGTCAAACCGCTTTTCTACTATCTGAAGCCGCAAGGTGCCGCGGTTTCATCACTAACAACGATTGAGAGAACACTTGTGACTCCAAAACGTTACATAGTGAATTGCGCTGGGTATGACTACGACGACAGTGGGCGACAAGAGGACAAGCGTATGTCTAGTTATTCCCAGCGCAGTTCAACACGAAGAGGCGTCGACTAGCTCAATTTGTTGTCCGTGTGATGGGAAACGTTAATTCGCGTAACTTAACCGCTTGTCTTGACCGCTTGCGCAGCGGGATAGCACTAGCCTATCACCTCGTGTGCATGTGAGGTGACCTTTCTCGCGGTCATCCCCACACCTTGGAGTCCACGTGGCCGACCTTTTAGTTAAACGAATCCCTAATTCACCGCGCAATAATCTCAGACACGCTCAACGCCCCGCGGAGAATGAAAAGGACACCGACACCGAAAGAAATAATTAAGAGAATGCAGGGAAAGAGTAACACAGACGAACCGGTGGAAACGCAAAAAGCAAAATTGCAGCTTCAGCAGAAGCAGCGGAGTTATGCCGGCCGGCAACGAATGGCTGAGCTCCGGAAGCGTGTCTCGGCCACGCCGCGAGATCCCCGCTGCGTTCGGTGTCCGTTGGTCGGGTCCCTTTTGTTTCTGGTCGCGTGATAAACGCTGTGTCAGCGTCGCGTCCGCCTCGAACAATGCCGGGCCCATTTGTCGCAATTAAAGGGGGGACAAAAGAGAGCGAGAGAAAAGCAGGAGCGCGGTTGGTCCCCGTCGAAGCAGGCATGCGCGAAGAGGCGCCTCGCGCATCCTGCAAGTATACTGCAAGCGAATGAAGGCCGCCGCCGCGTGCTCTCTAAATTCTCATAACGAGCCTTTCTTCACGCGGCCACACGCATTCAACGGGCTCATCTCCGTTGCGCTGTGTTGCCGCATACCAGGGGCGACCGCGGTTACAAGCGACGCTGGCTCTTCGTGGCTGTTACTTGGAAAGGCCACGTCTTCCCTGAAGCTTCAGGGGATGTTCAGCGTGCCGTGAACGCCGTGAATCCTGAATTCAACGGCAAATACGCCACGCTGCGGATAATTTCATTGAGCAAGCGCCAGCCCAATCATCCAATGAGTGGGGGGTTAACTATTAGCCTGAAGGTAGCGGTTCGATATATTGGCCCTGCATCCAAAATTATTTCAGGGACGTAAAGTCAGGGTTAGTCGTTCTTTACAACACGTTTGTTGGAACATACCATGCGATGACAGGTGATTCGTGCAATCGTGGGCGCACGCACCGACAGACGCACACCAAATCGCCCTCAATGCTGCCGGTCCTAAGTTTTGAGGGCATCATGGGACATGTTGCACCGGCCGAGGAAAGGGTCAGATCCTGCTCCTCTTGACATAGTAATAGTAGTGTACCCTTCTGTATACGCTTAGCATTATACATCATGATCCTTGTTTCATTCCTAAATTGTGTCGTAGCGGACCAACTGTCTGTTACAACAAGCTCTCCCTTTCGTTTCTCACATCAACGAAGAGAAAGTCACAACTATGCCGACGATGACGATGGGTCGCGACGTCGTGCGTCCGGAATAATATTCTCTTGTTGTCAGGCAAGATAATATTCTCTTGTTGTTGTTGCCTTTACGTGTAATAAATCTGCGGCTTTGGTACATGCTCTGCAATCTGAAAATGTATAGGGTCCCACTGTGGCTTCACTTGTAGCCGGTGTGTTGTTTTGGCTCGCCTTGACACATGATAGGAGAAAGCGTCATTTTGGCACTTTCGCTTATAATGGCGCTCTCGTCAGACCAAAATTAGAATATGCGGATTTCATCTGGAGCCCGCATCAAAAATACTTAATCAAGAAAATAGAAAGAGTGCAAAATTTAGCCTTGTGTGGAGTTTATATATATATATACTCCACATACGCGCGTTTTTTTTTCAGCGTGTCCGTTCTTCGCGACAGGGTAAAATTGAAAAAACTAGCTCATCGCAGAACTGTATCTCGCATTACGTTTTCATATCAGCTGTACCACGGTCGCTACAAAATACCTCGTGAAAGTTACTTAACTGAGCCTCCATGCTGTCAGGTCGTACAAACCACAACAAAACAGCTTCCCTATGAAATAAATTACCCGAAGAAGTAGTTAACGCTAATACAGTAGAATCTTTCATTCAGCTTTTAAACAAACTTTCCTTTGACCTCTAAAATTGTTTTTTACTGTGCCGCAATGACGGCACCTGCCTCTTGCATTCGCTTTTCATTTTATGTAGATCGAGTAAGTAATTTTATTTGTGAATTGCATTGTTGTATGTATATGTTTTATTACCTTTATATTACTGCTGTTTATTGTGTTGCATTGACGTTTGCACATGTTATTACTGTTGTGTTCGGAATTGCGAAGTACATTTTTCTGTTGATTCTAATCAAATATGTATTAGCGGTAGTTCTATTTAATGTTGCTGCACTATGTATGCACCCACTCCTGCTTGGGCCCGAATAGGGCCTGCATATTTGTAAATAAATAAATAAATAATAAATGTTTCCCCACCATTATCTACGACGCTCAGCAAAACGTGGCTCCGTCGAGCAGAGCATTTCTTCCTCACTTGCTTGTTCTATAGCCGACACCTGTAGGAGTCCGTGGAAGCTACATTTCTTCAATCAATGATTGATTTGATTGTTTGATTGTTTGTCAACGGAGGCGATGAGGCGCGCCGTAGTGGAGGGCTCCGGGCTAATTTTTACCACCTGGAGATCTTTAACGTGCGCCGAAATCTCGTACACACGGGCGTTTTTGCTTTTCGCCTCCATCAGAAAAGCGGCCACCGTGGCCGGGAATCGAACCCGCGTCTTCGCGTTCAGCAGCGCAACGTCTTAGCCACTGAGCTACCGCGGCGGATGTGAGGCGCTGGTGACGTCAGGGTGACCGAAGTTTACTCTAACTTGTTCCGGTTTCAGTTTTCGAAACACTGATTTCACTTGCACCCCGACTTAGTCAATCTGAAGCACTCAGATCACGATCATATAGCAACTCGTGTCCTTATATCGCCCGAATGCCAGTGATGGAGAGGGGGAAACTGGGACTATATATTTTTCTTTGGCGACGCCCGTAAGCAGAACTGGCCTGCTCAGGGAAGAGGAATGGCTGCTGCGGCGGCCCCGAAAGAGACGTTTCTTTTTTCTCGAGCCCGCGATGCCATGGGACGCGCGTAGAGCATCGCTCTATGCTTGGCCGCGGCACGGGGTGCCGGAGAGGTGTTAATGAAATGCGCTCCGCTTCAGCGCCCAGCTAAAACTCCGGCGCCGGCACGGCACCCTGGCGATAAGACGCGCCGATAAAATTTTTTTTTACGATGCCGCTACGGTGGGCTTGCCGCCGTAACTACGATGGGAAAAGAAGGAGTAACAATAAAAATAAAGGGAACAGGGTTCGGGGCGGTGCGTGCAAGGCGCCCGTAAAAAAAATGTAGTGTGGGGGGGCAGAGCACTCGTAAAAACGGGTGAGGCGCCTCGTCGCGTGCTGCGTGCCCGGTCCCGCCCGCTGCGTCCCAGTGGCGTGACTGCGGAGCCGGAGGGCCGTATCCTCCCGCGCGTGTTGGTTCGAGCCGTACGCTGCTGCAGACGGCCTGGTTGGCCTTATAGTTGCTTGCACTCGCTATAACGAATTTCATTATTGCCGAACGAGGGGATGCCGCAAAGTAATTAGGTGGGTACGCTGGACAATGCTGCGCGAAACTTCCCAACTGTGTACCAGTGGAGTGCTAGCTTAAGGTTAGGGCCCAAGCTGCTGATCGTAGGTTAGTCGCGAGGGGTCTTGACTTGTTCTGTTCAGCGCTACCAGAAGACCCTAAATCAGGTGGTAGGGCTTGGTTACTCGTCCGTCTTGAAAGCTCGCAACGTCGCCGCCTTTCTCATTTGGTGCTTGTAACCGAGTTGTGCTGCCTATGCCCCCAATAGTACGGATTGCAACGTAGAAAGTTTTGTTGCCCCATATTCGCAAATATAAATACAGTCATCGATAAGTTGTTGGGGGAGGTGGTGTAGTAAGCCCAGAGGCGGGATGTTTCTACAAGCCCGAATAATTCAGAAAGGTATCCGGCTTTATAGAACGCATGGTAGAACAGAGAACGGCTAGCCAACCATGAGCATAGAAAATTAATATTCCTTTTAAATTAAGGCAGGAAGACAATATATTATGAGCGAAAGTAAGCAGGGAACTTTTTAATGTTAGGTGGCAGTTGTATTCCAATTCAAAATGGAAGTGGAATAAACTGTTTATTTATTCTCCGTAAGTTTTACTAGGTTTCGACCCTGAAATGTTATTGTGCGATGTAAAGCGTGTCAAGACTAAACGATGCACCCGGCTACAGCTATAATTAAAGGACAGTAAACATGACACGCCTGTTGTCTATTGCGTACGATCATTCAGAATGATGACTTCAGTTTCATGTAGAACGTGGACCAATGTCACTGACATGGGCGCTCCTGATCAATGAGATGCAGAAGGAAATGCGGCCTGGTTTGGGAAAATCCCCGTAAAACAGATTCATAAGCATATTTCGTAAAGAGGAAGTACTACTCTTGTGTACCCGAGTATACGAGCGTATAAGTTTTTGTATAGATGCTTAACACCGAGAATGCAGTTACCGAAACCACCGGGGGCTCCCTGAACATTCCTGATAATTTTCGTGCGACGGGTATGCATTTCACGCCGCTCGAGGACTTGCCTCTCTTGCCCAAAAATGGCGAGGCTTCGTTTAGTTCAGAGTTAGTCTTCCCGTTCATCATTAGTGTTACGGGCTGGTGTCCAATAGATGACGATGAAGGAGAAGTCAGAAGCTCGCTAGCGCTTGGTTTGAGCCGACGATGGTTTGCGCTCAGCCCCTGTCTTCCAACTCTAAATACTGTAAATAAATCTCACTATACCTTGCCGGTGATTCACATCAATACCAATGCCGCAGTGTGTCACTCGCGTTGTCTGGCACTCTTGATGTAGCTGCCGCTGTACAACAATGGGGTTCGAACGACCTGGTCGTGGTGTTCCCTGCTCCGAGGATTCCGAAATGCAAGAAGAGCGATAAGAAATTGGCGCACATCTTTAGCACCTTGGAAGGACACTTTCCCATGGCTGAAAAAGAAAAAGAGATGTAAAATTCCTCTAGGACAGAATATTAGCCATTAACCCTGTGACATGTGTCCTTTCTTCAATGATGCCTTCTTATGCACGCAAGAAAATTTCTCGGATGAAAAAGAACAGCGGCTGGAAAGTTTCGTCACCACACCTGAATGCCACGATCGCCGCCAAATAGATCCCATATTGTCGCAGTCAAATTTATTCACCTTCAAGATTGAAAATAAGGCGGACGTGTTCGGCCCTGATAAGTCACTTTCGCTAGAATCCTGTCAAGCTTTCCACTCATAGCAGTGGCTTTGCAAAAAAAAAAAAAAAGCTAGGCATATTCTGGTCATCTCCGTCATGAGTTCTGAGCGGAAAGCTCCATTCAATTGAATTCGATTTATTGAACATTTGAAGGATGTTTGGAGCACAGGCAAAAAGCCTATGACAGCTTGACAGGGCTTGCGCCCCAATGAATGGCAAACAGCATGGTCGAAAGAACAACCCTTAACTGTGTTGCAAAAACAAGGATGTTGCTCCCCGTCTTCGAAGTTACCTTTAGTCTTCGAAAACTCCTCACGCTGCGAATCTAATACTAGATGCAATGTTCTCAACCTTGTTCACGCAGAACGCGCGTTCGACTCGCCTGCCCGTGTCTTGTCAAGACATGCTAATGGGTATATAACTGCCCCCTCTCGAGAGGACGAGGAATACGCACGCAGGCCCTTGTTGGGGGGAATTTTCGGCTTTTGGCGCGAGGCATTTCGCTGTCAGACGCCCCCTCCTTCAGGCAGAGCAAGCTCCTGACAAATCACGTTTCCGGCATGAAGTTCGATCGTTACCGCAAGGTTAATTTTGCACAATACGCCTCCGGTCTGTACTCGCACAATAAAACCTCGTTACGATGAAGTCCTCGGGACGGGACACTAGCTTCGTTACAAGCGGTACCAGAAGGCCTCCGGTGGTATCTTACTGAAAACCAGTGACGTGTTCTTTATGCACTGCAGTCATGCACGTAAACCAGTCCTAAAAAGTGAGATGTTGAATAAAGTGATTTCTCTGTGGCGGGGGTTTACTGCATATGGGTCCTTATGTGGAATAAAAGTATAGTTGCAAGTCTGCGCCTGTCCTTGCGTCGTCTCCAGTTCGCCCAGCTTAAACTTTTTGTCAATTAAGATGCACCAACTAGTCCCGCAACAGGTCATTCTAAACTCTCAGTCAATTACAGACTCCGACCTGACATCATGGTTCATTTGACGAGAATTGTGAGGTGGATACTTCACGAGGAGCCAGGAGGCTCACCTACGGATAAACGTGACTTAGAATTTGTATTTCAGAAGTAGCATAAGGCATTTATTTAGCTTTCTCTCGCACGAACGATTGACACGAGGGCACTCGCAAAGTTTCCAATGTTAGCTGCTGCGAAAACCCTGCAACCTTAGGGGGAAAGACTGGTTGATTCCTCTGTCATAGAATTAGAAAAAATAAGAAAGTGGAATGTGCAGTGAAATGTGCAGCTGAGCATGATTTGCTGGTCAGCGGCTGTCTTGTGGGTGTGCTTGGCGAGCAACGTCCTGCTGGCGGGTCGCTTCGGCAAAGGTGTACCGGCGTCATTTCCGTGACGGACATGACGTCAGTGAAATATTGGTGTATCCCGGCATAAAACACATTCGAGTTAAAAAATAAAAGCCGAAAACGAACAACCCGAAGTATAACGTACTCTTTAGTACTAAAGGCTGCTTCCCCGCAAGACGACCCTGTGTGCGCGGGTGCAGCCTTTCAGGCCGCTTGCTTCTTTGTACTGGCGTCATTTCCGTGACGGATGTGACGTCAGTGAAGTCATCGTGTATCCCTGAATACACTTTCGTATTAAAAAATGAAAACGGAGGATGCTCCAGCATCGCCGATAAGCTTGGAACGAGACAGTGATATTGGCCAATAACAGTCGGAAGGTTTTCACGCTATGCGAATGAAGCCCGCTTCGTTCGCATCATCTTAAAACTTTCCGAGCGGTGAAAACTTTCCTCTCCTCCTCCCAGCCCCACGCCATCTGTTGGGGAAGCCCGTTATGATACCCGAGGATTTCAGCAAGTGCCGCAAGTGGCGCCATGGGATTTTTGCTCATGGTCAACGCCGCCACCGACACCGGCTTCCCAGCGACACGAGGCCCCTAACGCTCAGCGTTAGTAACGCGAATAATGAAATGGATGCGTGATGATTTCCATGTCCGCTTGCGCGGATGCAAGCTTCTAAAGCCTTATCGATAAGTTCGCGCAACAGGTGGTGAGGAGACTTCCTTTCGCATTTCCGGAGAGGGCACCCCTTCGGCATTTTTTCCAGTCTTGTAGCATCAAGTTGGCTCTGGTGGACAGCGGGATCGTGCCGTGCACGAGCGTATAATTTATGGTTCGAAGAGTCAAAGGTCCCGCGCCCTGTTGCAGGCTGGCGGCTAGTTTGCAGCGCCTACAGCATCACGGTAAGGAGCCCCTCGAAGATAAGCGAACATAAGGAAAGAAGAAGAAAAGAAGCCTTTCGGTTCTTCCATACGGGCCGCACAAAATTAGATCTTGTCCACGCGACCAATTTTGTTTTTCTTTTTTTCTTGAGTGTAAATTTATACAGCTGCGTAGGGATGACCACCCACCCCAGAACGGAAAGGAAATAAATCGAGAAAAAAAAAATCAAAGCCAGCTTGCACAACGGTTCAAGCCTGATGTCACAGCAGAGCTATATGTTCGTCTCACTTAGCTAAACTCGAGGAGCGCCATGTTAGTGACTCAGAACCAAATCAAACGCGAAGTGTATAAGTGCTTTATTTGTACAGTGCCATATTTAGTCCCATATACTTCATCGTCCGCCGCCGCAAAGTCTTCGTCGAGTGCTCCCTCGCCGGTGAAGACCTGCACTACTTCTTCTGCTGCTTGTTCTTCTCGACCATTGCATTCTCGCCTGGCAGCCTGGCACGCTTGTTGAGAAGCCGCCTTTTCTGGGCGCGTCCGGATCTTTTTTGGTCTGTGCGCGGCACAGAGTCCGGAAAGAGTTCTGCCGCCGCCGCCGCCGCAGCGGTTCCAAGTTTCATGAGCGCAGTTTTGTGTAGCGGCCGCATTAGCTCTCCTGATTCCCGATTCCTGCCCAATGCCCCACGAGAGTACGTGCCACCGGGCGCTCTCACGAGACTCACGCTCGCGTTGGCTCGGCATTTTCTTGGGGTTTTTTTTTTTCTGTTCATTAACGGCGCAACCAAGGGCCTGAACAGCTTTTCAGTTAAAAAGAAACAGAAAGCATATAGCCTGACTCCCATGTATGTTCTTTGCCCTCTAAAATGCATTCGGAATGAAGAATCCCGCTCCAAATTGCTATCACTCTTCGCTATAATAAAGTGAGAAATATGGCACAAACCGTTGGCACAACGCCTCAGCCGCTCTGCCACCGCGATGGGTATGTGAGAGTGATCAGTGTGGCGCATGCGGCAGTCATGCGTGAGAATTAGTTTTTCCCCATTTTGCCCGTGAGCGTTACCATTTGAAAGATCAACAGTTTTGACGGTGCCTTTGGCGAGTAGCGTGTGCGACGGGACATATTATTTAGGACGAGTCAACGTAGACCGGGGTACTCGAACTGATGGCAAAGGGATACAAACATTGTTTTAACAAAAGCTCATGTGTCCAGCATTAGAGTGTCTCCGTATATATTTCGTGCCGAAGTACAAATGACCAAATGGTGCGTTTCTCGATCTCCCACCTCTGCTTGCGCTGACGGTTAGGTTGCGCACGTTTAGACGTCCAACCTTGGAGTACAACTGTTTCGTGCGACGTGCTCGAGAGG
Source organism: Haemaphysalis longicornis (assembly GCF_048455015.1). Classification (NCBI taxonomy): domain Eukaryota; kingdom Metazoa; phylum Arthropoda; class Arachnida; order Ixodida; family Ixodidae; genus Haemaphysalis; species Haemaphysalis longicornis. The sequence goes on along the minus strand of NW_027526460.1, from coordinate 20,735,944 downwards.
TTATGTTGGGCTCGAGTGAGTCGTCGGAAAAGCGCCAGTTGCCACTGTTTAAAGGGGTTAAAACATGCTGCGTACGGCTCGCAAGGCACTTCATCCTCCTGTAACGAATGCCAAACTTACTCCAAACATTTTTTATGAGCCTTCAGCAACCTTTCCACTAACACGTCTCAAGCAAAACCAGTAGACCATCACAAACACCGTGTTGTAACAATCAGTGGAAATGTTAAGCTCAGCATGCACAGCGTAAAAAACGATGGAACATGAGTGAGAAGTACTCCTCTTCCGCCCTTTTTTGCGCTTGCAAGATGAACGTATTCCGACTAGCCCGAACATCCTCCTTGATTCAAGCATTGTCAAGTATTTCCGGCGGCGGTCATCTGCACCTTCCCGGAAGATCGCAACACACCACCTGCGATCATGCACCCATTTCTTTATGTTGGGCCGTAAGGTTTCTCCTCATACAAACAAGATAACGATCGGCCATCTGTGGTTGCATCTTTATTAAACTCCGTTCAAGCAGTCAATGCATACAATGATTAATGATACGTTCGGGATAAGTACGCGGGGCGAGACGGAGAAGCAAATGCGCTCCTGTTGCACCTACGTGACGCTGCACGTCGGGGCCGATGGCGCCCAGCACTTACGGTCATTTATCACGGCCGCCTACCGCCTTCGAACCCCTGTTCCACATGATCGTTTCGAATGTTGCGTAATGTTTGCCCCGTAAATGTTATCGGCCGGCGGTAAACTTATATTCTTCCCACCCCGTGTTTTTCAGTACCACCGATAGGTCCGTAGTTTAAATGCAACGTCCATCTCGTTGCAGTGCGTCACATGGTAATAAAATAATTGCGCTTATGTCGGTGAAGTTAAAAAATTATAAAGCAGGGTGTGTTAAGCTGTATAAAATTAAAACAATCTGTACAGTACTACCGCAACCTGCAGCTGTGATTCAAACACACAAGACAGCGCTCATGCCAATCTTCGCAACCTATATTCGTAGCTGTACTTTGGGTAGACCATCTGTGTTGTTCATATAGCGTCACCGGGTACTGCTGAGTAGCCCTTTGCATTGATAGCGTTTAACGTGTGTCGTCTTAAAATGTCCCGTCTGGAGTTGGAAATTATTTCGAAGACCATTGCTTTCCCTACATTGTTTCCAATTCTTTCTACGAACAGTTTCAAGCTTATATTAGCTTCTGTGAATGTCAGCGCCCGAGGTAGGTTGGCACGAAGGCAAATGGGCACGGTGTTAAGGAGCCGCTCAGTTAAGTAGGCACTGTCGTGATGGCTCGTTGATGAAAACAATAATTTTTGTATTTGCGTTGTAAACCGAAATTAGGATATTTCGTTGTAGAAAATTTGCATTTTTTACATGTTTTGCGTTAAATATCAGCTTATTTCTGTTTATTTCAGTGAAGTTCGTGGACGTTCACGAGATTTGCAAATAAATTCCGTCGTGTGAACTTGCAAACTTTCTGACGCAGCTGATGACGTGAGTAAATACGCAAGCATATTAACGCTCCAAAAATGCCAGTTGCAAGCAGACTTTACCCGAGGAAAAAAAAAAACGAATGCGCGCTAAAATTCTTGATAAAGCTGCAGGGTGTGGTCTAAACATTTTAGAAACTAGTCTTGTAAAGTAATCGCAATATTCTGGTGTCTCTCATCAGTGCGCCTCTAGAACCGTGTGTCGCTGGAGGTCACGTGCTCAATTACCTCCCAGACAGGCGCGGCAAATCGCCCATGATATGCACGCGTATAAGTTTCTCTCATTTATGCTCCCTCCAGGGGGTCGCGCGTTCAACTTTTAGGCCACACCGAGCGGTCGTGGAAGAAGGAAACGATTTTAGAGCCATTCGCTACGGCGCCGAGGAAAGGAAGCCAACGACGTTCCTCCTGCGCGGTAAGAAAGAGTCCAGCGGGGTCCGTCCGAAGGGGTGACCAATAGGTCGCGCCGTAAAGACGAGCTATACGGGCAACAAAAAGTACGGGCGCTCGGTGAAGCGTCCCTAAAGCGCTTCGGCCTCTGCCCCTGAGTAGCACGACTGATGGCGCAATTGCGGCGGCGTCCCGGCTTTGTTTCTTCCGGGGCTCGCATAGGAGCCGGGGGGAATGAACGGCCCTGCGCAGGCTCTTCTCCATTCGAACATCTCGGCGGCCATTAGCAGGCGCCAAGGCAGTCCTCCTGACAGCCGCCGTCGTGGCGGCTACGAGCTGTGGGGGCCGCAAACGACGGCGCCGCTCGGCGCTGTATGTACGCACCACGGGGGAGGGAGTCCTGTTTATTGTCCCATCCCGAATGGCCGTGAACAATGGCGGCGCTTTGTTTCAGGGGCAGTGCACGGGCACTGGTGCAAAGACTCGAATGGCGAGAGAAGGGGGAACAAGTTTAACGCAAACCGTGTTCCTTTTCTTTTTCTTTTTGTTCTGTAAGCACAGTCAACTACCTAGCAGGTTAACCCCACGTCCCTAGTTTGCATGCCGAGGACAAGTTGCGTGGCCCAGCGAACGAAATATATTTTCGGGTATGTGATGAAGAGTTGACTGAATAGGCTGATCTGCGGTGGTATTTCTTCCATCCGCACGCATGTCAGCAAAGTGCGAATAGCATGATACATCTGAGACGAATTAACTTGTTTCTTCTTATCGTGTTTTGAACGTGCAAGCGCGTCCACGAAAAGCGGCTCATTCTGGCGGGGGGGGGGGGGGGGGGGATTAGCCAAGAACGAGTACATGGCTATGCCTACCATTTTGGGAATGCTAGATTACGTTTGCGCAAGCTTACCTGCTGGCGGAGTGTCTGGTTAGCTCGCTCTGTCAGGCTGTTCATTTTCTTTTCGATGTTTTATGCCCACGAAGGCCTCATTAGAGAAAGCAGCCTAATGGTCTGTTTCTGGAAAATTCGATTACTCGTTTCTTTACATATTACTGTTTTTTATTATTCTTATATTCTTTCATTGTGCATTTCCTTCCACCCACCCTCTTTCTCTCTCTCTCTCTCTCTCTCTCTCTCTCTCTCTCTCTCTCTCTCTCTCTCTCTCTCTCTCTCTCTCTCTCTCTTTCTCACATTTTTGGCCCCTTCTCAAGAGGTGGTTAGAACGCCTTGGTTTACACCGATTTACCTCACTGCCTTCCCTCCTCTCTTCCTTCCTTTCTTTTTTACGTGTTTTGCATTAATACAAAACTGTGGGTTTGTGCATAATATTTTGCATGGGGCAGATAATATCGGTTTGGAGATGGGAATGCTATCACGTTACTTAAGAGCTTTAACTGCGCATTTCACCGGATAAAAAAATGTTAGCTCATGCGTGAACCCATCGCGCGGCTCAATGATAATAATGAAGTTGAAGCGCGACATTTCGATTCATACATCCGAAGCTGAACCACGCCAGTGCTTTTACCTCCAGGAGCCAAAACTCCGCGTCTTCAGGCTCACATTTTCCGGCCTGCGTTTCATTCGTCGCTGTCGTTGTATCTCAGGGTCGTTGACCCCCAGCAGGGATGAACGTAGCGCAGGGAGACGCTGCAATTGGGCCGCGCAAGTTAGAGCGCGCCGCTGCGACCATGACAAACGTCGCCTAATGATGATGGCCGCTAGCGCGGAAGCCTCGCGAAAGACAGGCGCCCGTAAACACGTTCGTGCTGAACCACAGGACGCCTGGCTTAGTTCTTTCCTGCTCGGAAAATAACGTTGCTAGGGCGATTCTCCTTGGCTTTTATCTGAAGGTTTAACCGCGTCTCCGACTATCTAATGCCAAAGTATCTTAGAGTCTTCGTCATTGGGTGTTTCCCTAATGACTTTACGTATTCCTTGGTGTAGGCTTGTTGCTGACTGGTGAATCGTTACTTGGTGGAAAGTTGACAGATAGTCTAAAAAAAAAACCTGGTACGTCGACCAAACATAAAAAAACAGCGAAGTCGCTTGTGTGCCATTGTTTATTTTGTCTCCAAGTTGCGGCTTGCAATAGATTATGCCGGGAAGTATAGACCAAGGTTTAGGATTTGTTGCGTGCATTGGATGCTTATTAGGGTTGATATTTCTGGCTGCAGTTTATCCATCCTTCGCCTACAGGAGGCGCAAGGGGTGGTTCTCGAATCAAAGTAAATGCGAAACCAGTTAGCCTTGAATTTTCCACAACAGTTGGGCCTCTAACCAGGTCGACGGGGTTCAAAGTATGTATTTGTGGAGTATATCAGTCAACTGTAGAGATTGTCTTTATTTGCCCGCACGTATGCCGATGATGCGAAGCCCTACAGCGCGGTTTTTTCACCGGACGATCGCGTCCCGCTGCGAAATGACGTCCACTCAGTTTCAGCATGGTTCGACAGCAACTATTTAAAGCCGAATATCTCCAAAACTATCGCGATATCAACATCATGATTCCCGCACACTTTTACGTACTCTCTTTTCGGTGAATCTGTACAACAGGCTACTGTAGTGCGTGGGTTGGGTTTAATGATGTAAGTAAAACTACTTTTCAACTCGCAAGTGAACTACTTCACTAGCCCTTGTCTCCGTACGCTTGGCGTGATTTCCCGGGCGACCAGTGAGTTCACTGAGCGATCATGCTTCGTCTCACTCTACAGCGCCATAATCTTGCCTATGCCCGACTTTGACAGTGCAATTTGGAATTGTTAAAGCCCTTCCTCGTCCCTTCGACTGGCAAGGATTCATAAGCGCTTTGCTGGGACCGTATTTGGTCGTTACTCACCTCTGAGCCATGATGGGCACGGTGGGCTTCTCAAGCTTCTGAATCTGGACGAGCTATCTATTAGGCGCTCCGGGCATGACCTGGTTTTCCTTTTAGTTGGATTCATTCAAAATTTGGCTGCCCTTGCCTTTTGAGCTCTGTTCACCTGGAAGGGCCAAGCAGACCACTGCGCCCGTATGACTGCGACAGAACACTGAGCCTGGCACCAGCTAGCCTATGCCAACATGCGTTTTCTGCAATGTCATGGTTCTATTTAAGCACTCCTTGAAAAATTTGATATTTTGAACGCGCATATTGTGGAGAGGTCGCACTTGCACTTTTGCCTGTGTTCTTGTGTTGCTTCACCAAAAGCACCACCTTACTCTACACACGACCTCCGAGCTCTCGTTGTTCCGAAAATGTTTTTGCCCTTCTTGATCCCTTAAACGTTCTCTCTCTCTCTCTCTCTCTCTCTCTCTCTCTCTCTCTCTCTCTCTCTCTCTCTCTCTCTCTCTCTCTCTCTCTCTCTCTCTCTCTCTCTCTCTCTCTCTCTCTCTCTCTCTCTCTCTCTCTCTCTCTCTCCACTTTTGTATATGTCTACACATGTATTTCTACCCGTTTTTTTAATTTGCAACCCTTCCTTATTCAGTCAAAACTCGATCGGACGAAACCGTATCTTACGAATTTCCCGATTTAACGAACAAATCTGGACTCCTCCGCAGGTGCCTATACGACTCAATGCTTTTATGAACTCGAAATAACGAAATATATTATTTATATTATTTATTTTATTTATTTATTATCCACAGCACCACGAAGCCATTGCAGCGAGGGGGAGGGGTTACAAAAAAAACAAAGAATGAAAAATACAGCAGATATCAATTCGCAACAAAAGGAGGCAATCACTTAACTGGAATATGGCACTGTGAAAATTGAAAAGAATACAGGTACATATAATTCAGTACTACACACGTTGGAAACGGAACAAACTGCACATTTCCCTGCGCAGTTTTGTACCACAAAAAAGCATGAAAACCCTTTTTCGCTTACTAAGGTCAACAATGAACAACAAAAAAAGTGCACATTGCGCATTGAAAAAAAAAAAGATACATCCCCCTCACACACGCACACACACGCACACACACACAAAAACCCTGTCACACTCAACAGTTCCTTTTGGTTGATAACACAGTTTCGGACGAAACATCGTAAAAAGAGTTGCTCCCAATGCGCGACACGACTGCTGACAATGACCGATTCCACTGCCTGATAGTTGCTGGAAAAAAAGAAGTTGCAAAGGATGCAGCGTTCAACGCCATTCAACGATGCATTGAACGAAGAATTTTAAGAAACAGACTTTTAAAAAGGAGCAATTTTGAATGCGTTTCGTCATGACGGCGCGAAGGTTCTTGCGCCACGTCAGAAAAAATCTACTTCCTTTTTTACGGAGCTCTACGAGATAATCAGCAGTCCTGTGGCCGCAGACCATGGTATCCCGGAGAGCCCGCTGTCCACAATCTTGAATGGAAAGGACGCCATCATCCATGCTACTCCGTCAGAAATTTTGTTGCAGAAAAAAGAACCTCAAAATCACCCGGCACGAGTAGTCGGAGGAAGCCCTGTTTACGTGGTAATAGGATATGAGAGCCAAGAACGTTCCACTCAGCGGGGAAGTGGTATAACAAAAAGTGCTGTGTTTCGCGCGCCTGCAGGCGTGCCGCGACTTCAGGGCAAGCCTCTGGTGCCTTCACCGCGGACTTTTAGCGCATTGCTCAATCATTGGCAGGCGGGATCTGCGGCCGTCGCAATTACGATGTCATTCTAGCTGCTGGTGCGGGGATTCGCCTCACTTTAGACACCGAATTTATTAAAGTACTCTCGATATGACCGCCCCGATTTTACGAAGTTCTTAATTTAACTAAGTAATTCGCGGTTCCCGGTGACTTCGTTAGATCGGGTAGTTTTTAACTGTATGTTGTCTGTTTGCATGCCTTATATTCCTCATGTACCCTGTGCATCACCCGAGAAGGCCCAGTACCGTTGGTTAGTACATAAAATGAATGAATAAATGAATGAATGAATGATCGAATGAATGAACGAATGAATGAAAGACATACAGTCCCCCTTTGTGCCTACTCCAACTCACCGTGCCCTTTGCTCACTGATTTCAGGAGCGGGATGTACACCGTGCAACCCTTTCCGAACTGCATATCCACAAGCCATAACACAACGCAAGATTTCGAGAGGCATTAGCAAAGAAATCGAAGCCATTTAAACATAGCGAAGCCACATGTGCTACACCTAATTTGAAATCCCTTGACGCTTTCAACACAAAATGCTAAGCGAGCGTCTCAGAGAAGCCTGCAGCTTTCTGTAACATGAGTATGCAAACTTCGGAACGCCCATCAGCGGCCGCATTTCTTGTACGCCCTGATGTTTCCTACACATAGTGTAATGGTACTGTTCAAGAGCGTTATTGCTTAAAGCTGTAAATGCCTTTCATCGAGTGGCCCTGGTCTAGGCATCAAGCAGTGGTTGGGACCAACGCCGGCTTTTCCCATTGACAGGGAAACTGGGCAGAACTGTCATTTCTCTTTTAAAGCGAACGCTTCGTAAGTGGGACCGATGGCGTCCTGTCAAAAAGCTAACGCATATCCCTATACACCCTATAGACCGGTTGGTAAGCCGGAAAGTTTTGATAAGATCTCTGGATTCACGTCGCGTGCGTGGAACCTGGCTTGTTTTGTGTCGAACGGCTACCAGAAAGTCGCAAAAAAGGGCTGGTTCTAGATAAGATAGTACACGCATCATCACGAAGAAAGCGTACGACAGTATACTTTTATGTCTTAAACCACGTATCAGTATAGTTATAACGATCGTAGACACATTTACTTTGGTGCGCAATAAATCGTCGCGTGGGTTGTTCGTTCTTCGTTTGCGATTTGGATCTTTGAAGGTTTGTCGATCGATTCGACGCGCTTTCAGAGAAGGTTAAACCCACATTTAGTTTTCCCGCTTCTCTCAACTTTCTTTAAGAAGGGCTGGAATTTTTTTTTTCGCTTTGTTCTAAGACATTTAATTCCACGTGGTTATCGGCTTACGCCGTCCGTAGAGAGGTTTAGGAAGAGAGCAGTTCTGGTAGGACGGAGGCGAAGAATCAAATGAATAAATGTCAGAAACTAGCGATAAACATTAGAAGCTCTGAGCAGTGGGAGACCATGCTGCTCAGCTCGGACCCGGAAGAGCAGGTCCGTCTCGTCCAGATGGCTGAGGCCGCCGCCAGGGAAGAAGGGCTTCTGGCTGCCGACTGAGGGGGGAGAAGGGCTCTCATCAAAAGTTTCCTTCCCTGACTCCCATCTACGGACAAATAAATGTTGTCACTCACTCACTCACACAGTGTCTCCACCCCCTCGCGTGTGATCAGTGGGGTCACACCACCCGCCGTATACTGCCGACGCTGGCGGAGTGGAATCAGGCAAAGATTCTGTGAGAAGTGTGGGGCGACAAAATTATGTATTCAGCTGACGCCGATGCACCACATTTAGCGCAGCTTTCTGGATTCGGCTCGTTTCGGTATAATTTTGAACGAAAGCACTGTCTTTAGTACTCTGCCGTAGCTTATGAGAGCTTGCCTCTTGCGAGAGAAGTTACGGGGCGGATTTCAGAGTTCCGTTGGAATTATTCAGCCTGGCACTGACACGAATGTATGCAACATTTATTTCCGTGTGGGGATTGAGGAAGTGCGTCCGCTATACAGAATGTCTTTAGCCAGGGCTGGGGAAAAGCCTGGGTTTAAGGAGGTTGTGCGGTGGCATGTTTTTCTTTATTTCTTTGTGTAGCCCCCTGTGCCTTATGCTTGCGTTTAGTCCGAACCGCGAACTATCTTCTGAAGGAGGTATCTGGCGCTTGTTTGGCTTGTCTTTTTCGTTTATTTCGCTGTCCTTTCAAAAAAGCGGTTGTCCTAATGGCGCGTTATTCTGGCGGCTTTGAAATCTCTCGTCGAATCACCTGTCGTGTACAGGTCCGGGCCATTCGAGTCAAAATGTGTAAGCGCCTGCTGGTTGGTTACTCAGCGCTAACGTATTCTAGCCTTAGACAATATCGCATATACGAGGTGTGTCTAAATGTTTCGGTGACCCTACCACGGTCGCTCAGCGTCTAAGGTGTCGCGTCGATGGACACGGTCGCGGGTTTGATTGCTGGCCGCGGCAGTGGTTTTTCTGATGGGGGCGAAAAACAAGCCGTACGAGTGCGTTCTCTCGCCCTTTTGCCCTCTTTATGGAAAAGGCGTGGGAGGCTAGGAATCATTCTACGTTAGCCTCTAAGAATAAAGAGGAAAGTAATTACTAATTACCTTGATGCCCTGTGGCAAAAATGCTCAATTAAAAAAAACAATACGTATTCTTTTTGCATAGCGAAGCATTAGAAATAGAAGCTCCTTGGGCTATTTACATTTTCAGTTACTTATTTGTTTATTTCATTACGTCATGTTTTCTGTATCATGAACCTTAACGTCATGACTCAAGTTGCCTGATTAAAAGGGGCTGACGTCCATGCCAAAATATTAGGTTAGATCATTTCTTGTTACTTGAGAGTTTCGTTGCTATATTTTCTTGCTGTACTGATATAGCGTCAGCCAGCGAGTAGTTTTGCCCAAGTCGTTATTATGTCCCCGAGTACTTCACCATCGTAGCAGCGCAACGACAGCCAGCTTCAAATTTCTGCCGACAAAACCGGGTAATCCTATCCTGCCCCTTACGGCAAAGTGATTGCGCGCATTTTTTGACAGGAAATGAAGCAATCATAATGAAGACTTATCGCAAAGTAATTGCTTGGTAACCCTCAAACAATCCCCGCGTTTTCTTTGCCTGAAACCTGAGCACAAGCGATTACAATCGCGCGCTCCGTGCCCCAAGGAGGCAATTAAAAAAATTTCGATTTGAAGATTAGTCTTTTTTTGTCAATCCTGTATGCTCAGTCCTTTTCGCAAAGTGTGCAATAAAGAGTCCGCGTTAAATTTCAAAAGTTGCTCTTTGAATAGGTACATTTTCTTCCCTCATTCCAGAAGAATAAGTCGCAATTCCTTCGAGGCTTCATTTTCCTCTAGGAGCAATTTTCATCGTACTACATATTTATATCGTTTACACAGCGAACACAACGACTCAAACGAAGCACCCAGTGCAACCGACACGCCTTCGTTCGTCTCTCCGTGCCCGTTATCGTTTTGCTATCTATTATTCAGAACACGAAGCGGACGAACTCTGCTCTGAATGAAACCCGGGTGGACCTTCCTTTTTCGCTCGGCGAAGCGTGCAGGTGCTTTCGTATGCATTTTCAACGAAGAAAAATACGCCTCGCCGGCACCTCATTTGCGCGAGAGCTCCTATATATGCATGAGATCCATAAATAGCCGCGCTCGACCCGGCAGCCGATAAGTCGCGCTGAATAAATGCGACCCGAAATTCGGTCTCTCAGGATTTGCCCAGTTTAAGTTCGCTTCACTTTATTTTCCTCCCCGCAGTTGAACCTGGCGCCGGAGTGCCCGTGGCTCTTGTTCAGCGAGGTATTCTATTCTTGTTTAACCGGAAGTGAGACACCTGCGCCGAGAAAAGAGCTGGTAGGTTGAGGGTAGATTTTCGCAGTCTGGCGAATGCACCGCTTTTTGCTCGGAATACAAAGTTAAACACTGAACGAAGCCTTACAGAGTTGTCTAGCTGGGTGTACACGAGCTAGGTGTCTCTCAAGCTTTAAAAAACACAGCATGGGTCCTTGGGCGCTTGGGCTTGTTGATGGTCGCATGTGGGAAACGAACCAAGACGACGGGAAGCAACGTGCTGAATGACAAAATACATTTCCGATTCATATAATGCACAGGGCATCGATACAATGGTCATTGCAAATAAACTAAGAAAACAGGCTTTAGCCGCAACAACAAACAGACACGACAACAACACGCACACAATCACGTCCTGCGAACTGGGGTTACTACTGGTACTAGAAGAAGTACAAAGATAAACGGAAAAACTAGCGGAAATAAAGTGGACGGATATGTGTACGCACATCATCCGCAGGTATACCAGGCCTTCATTTCGCTGCCCCTCCAGCGAAATGACGGTTACATGGCGTATCAAATGAAGAACAACGAGACAACGAGAAAAATCTATGGAGATAAAAACGTACTCGAAAGTAATAAATTCCTTCTAAAACACCGCGAGTATCAATAGGATGGGATGGAACATCAACTCGCGAGTGGATTATTGTGCCACCAATCAGGGGGACATTAACCATCCGCTCTCTCTGACTAGGAGGAACGCGAGTTCAAAGTAATTAGACTGCCGATCCAACAAGGTCATAAACATGGGCAGCCGAATACCTACGAACTTGGCGAAGGGAACAAAATTATTGGTGGTCAAAGGAAAAGTCACGGACAAAGGCAATGCAAACATAAAAATGATAGCCAGACACACACAAAAAAAAATGTTTGTGAAAGTCCAATAATGGCGCGCTATTGGTATATTTGGAAAGTCACATTTCCCAACTTTGTAGCTGTAATTAAACCACGCGTCAACTTCACTTGACTTGCATGAAAAGAAATCGTGCTATCATGTGTGTTCTGCTTCATCGCTTCATTTGTCCATGACTATTTATTACATGCGCACTGACGGATGGCAAAACCCAAGTAAATCATTTACTAGATTCAGCGGCAAAAACAGGAAATGAGAGAGCATTACGGCGGGGAATAAAAGCAGATCACGGAACACAAATTCTGTAACTAACCGAACCGATAGCAGACCCGAAAGAAGTAGCGCGAACAGAAACTGCCGCTCTTCTAAAACCGGCTATAGGTGAACAATCAAGCTCCCCATCTAGAAATGTCCAGGACACAAACACTACATTGATGCCTACCAGAGAAATCGTATCACTTGGTAGGCTGAATAGAAAGGTGAAATTAAATACGAGAAGAATGCGCTAATGCAGTTGAGGGCCGCTTGGCAAGCTTCGATATAACAGGTTATAGCCCCTACACCGCGCTTCGCCACCCCCCATCCCTCTTCCTTTCAGAGTTAGCTTTTAAACCAGGGCAATGAACTATTGTGAATAGAATTTCTTCATTAACTCCTTTTCGTAATGCATACGTTCTCCGACTTGTACAGTACTTTAAAGCAGCCATGAAACAGATTGAAATTGAAAGAAAACATATTCCGCATAAATTATCTGAAAGTACTTCAAATGAGCATATTGGCTTAGTGGCCACTTGTGAATGCAATGTATTAGCCTCGATTGAAACGAAGCGGCGTTCTGTAGCCCAAGAGTGATAAAGGAAACGCATGTGTTTAATTAAACCCTGCTAGTCAAAACCCGCCGTATGGAGCCTTCGCCGTCGTGAATACAAAAACATCGCAGACTGTTTTTATTCTTCCGCTTTCGCAAAGGTCAACACACCCCTGCGCTGAAGCGTACGAACCTTTGTGAAGCCACTGCGGTTCTCTTGTTTGCAGTATTGCTGTCGTGTTCGAGCTGCTCTAGTTACCGCTGCTCGTGACCCCCAACCTAATGCATGCGACAGCATTGATAGACCTCAGCGGGTGCCCCCGAGCGGATAAGTGGGTTATGGCGTGTAAAACCTTGCCCGACATGCAAGGGCAAATTTGGAACTCGTCGTGCAATTAAGAGTGACGTCGCTTGATCTTCTGTCATGCCGACGCAAAGCGTAGCGATCATGAGGTGCTGCTTTTTGGAGACGGTAGTCTTTCTTGGGCTACTTAAACCTGCAAATGCCGGTCTGTCGGTTTGTCTGTATGTATATGTGTTTGTCTTTATGGATGCTTGCCTGTCTGTGTGTCTGTTCCTCGATTCAGCATTCCCGCCAAAAGTAAAAGGAATACTTGAACGAGAAGTTCATCAAGACGAAACTTTCACAAACCACTGAATCTGGAAAAACCCTTCATACTTGTCAACGTTGTTCGGGAAAAACAAAACATTACGCATATTTGAGGCAGAACATCAATACGTAAGTGCTATTTCCATGTTTTTGTATTATTAAATATACATGCCTGCTTGATTTTTGCCATACAGAATAAAAAAAATACACGCTGAAAACAATGTTTTGATGCAAAAATACAGAAAGGCCCTCTGGCGGTATTCCAAGCAGTTAAACAGTAACGAAAGGTTCCAATAGATGTCGCGAGGAGCGGAGCGCGCGAAAATAGAATTGACTTGAGCGAACTTCCACCGTGTTTATCGTGGGAGGAACGAGACTGGGGGGGATATGCATGAGAGGTGGGCGGAAAAGGGAAGAGAGGCCTTTACATGGCACGGGCGGCACAGTAGTATCGCGTTTCGGCGACATTTGCAGCGGAGTAAGCAGATATGCGGCCAATTTTTGCACGTGGCTTGAACTACTGCTGGCAACGTATTACAGAGCAGCCATATATGCCTGACTCGGCAAGGGCTACCACGTATAGAAAAGGTCGACGCAGTCAGAAGAATTATGCCAGTGAAAGCGATACAGCACATCAGCGTAGCGCTGCACTAGGCACTATGTCCGTGAAAACACTAGCACATAGTAGGAGGCTTCGCGCAGCCACTTGTTAACAATAACGTGAGTGGAAGAGACGTATCCCTTCGCCTAAAATCAAGTTGTCCACTGACCATCGAGTACTGGAAGGAAGGTGATATGCGCAAGCTGCTCACGTCATTCTTGTATGCAATAGTGAGCAATTCAATATTATTGAATGAGTAAGCATTTCTATGTGAACCCACCAATGAAACCCGTAGGTGCGTCTGTAACGCTTGATATGCGACACTTTCCCTCCATACGGAATTTATGTTATGAATAGGGCACTAGGGCCTTCATACTTCAATATCAGACTGTGTATATTCCGCGTGTAAAGGTAGCTGTCAAGCAGTGCAGTTATTTGTAACAGTAAAGCCGACTTAGGGCGTTCAGCGTGCAGCGTTTAAATGATATACCCGGGGTCTTATGGAGGTACTAATATAGAACTCCCATGGGTGCACATACTTTGAATCATAATTCTTATTTCGCCTCTGGCAAAGCGTCTACTCGGCTTTCATCATTTTTTTGTTTTTTTCGGGTGGTATCGTTTTGTTTTGTTCGACACGCTCGACATATTGCGCATGACCAACGCCATGTAATGCCCAAGCTTAACGTCCTCTTGCCAAGCGCACATAACGGTATGAAAGTATGGTTGAGACACATAGTCGCTATTAACTTTCCAGGCATGTATAACTCCTGTGCAAAGCGGTCCAAAAGAAAACATTTTTTTTACAGCAGGATATCACTGCAGTTTTTTAGACGAATCGGCGCTACACTCTACAGTGGTCTTATCTGCGTGACGGCAAATATGATTGGAAGATTAAATACTTTATGGGTCGGATACAGCCGATCGCAACCGCTCACAAACGACTCACAGCTAATTGAGAAACGGGGGTAGGGGGGTACGTCACGGTTTCTGATTTCAATCTCTTCCCTGGAAGTTTTGGAGTAATAGTTTTCTCTCTCAGATAGGTTAGGTTAGGTTAGGCAGCTACTAAACTGCAAGTCAACTCCCCGTTAAATACATGCTTGCTTGGCTAATATGTCGACGTTTCGTAAAATCAAAATACTACGCAGGTCAGTTGTCGGAGTCAAGAACGGTTCCCAGGGCTGCGAGGATTGTTCTCGCCTGCGTGATCACGTTATGTGTGTAATGACAACGAGAGCGCGTAAAATGCCCCGCCATTCGGAAAACGTGTCTCTCTCATCATCGTTTTGCAGCGCCTGGGTTCCGCTTATCAGCGCAGGCCGCCTCTGAGCGGAGGCGGCCAAGGCCGGCCTTGGTCAGTCGGTGCCTCCGCGTCCGCAGTGCCGAATCCGCTGCCAAGGCGCGCTCGTGTAAACAAGAGCAGCGCTTGTCGCTCTGACCGCCGTGGCGACCGCCGGGCGGGCTTGCGGGACTTCAACAAAGCCCCCGCTGTCGCCGAAGCGGCCCCGGATCGTTAGCCTTCAAAGACGCCAGCCTCCTCGTCGGAGATGCCCGGCCGCTGTGCGCGCCTGGAGATTCCCCTTAACGCTGCAGCCGCCCACGCTAGAAGCTTTCCGTCCGCACCAAATCTCGTTAAGCCGTTACAGCATGGTAATGAGAGAAACAATGCGAAATTCAAAATGCTTCATTTACCCGTGTGACCACACATTAATCTCGTCTTTCCAAGTCCACTTTCCGAAAACAAGGGCCCTATTCTCTCGACTGCATTAATTCACTGTGATCTCGCCATGTTTTTCCGTAAGCAAAACGTATACGTTTTGCTTACGTATACGTTTTGCTTACGTATACTGATTGCTTATAAGCAATCAGTGACGTGATGCGCGTGTAGCTATGACGACATGCGGTGTAATTTGGCGCTTAGCTTATAAAAATCCAACGAAGATATCAAATACTACGCATAAAAGATACAAAAACACTTGGCATGAATTATTATAGTTAGGACGGCAGTTTAGGTTGGCAAGAGAAACACATGTCTTCAGGTTGAGAAACACATCATCAGGCGATCAGTAACGTTGATCCAAAAGCGAGTGAAAGACGGGTGTTCAAATAAAGAACATCACACAACCTTTTTGCCATGTGTATTTGTTTCCCTCAGTGGCTAAGGCGTTGCGCTGCTTGAGCACGAGTGTTCGGGTTCGATTCCCGGCCGCGGCGGCCGCTTTTCTGATGGAGGCGAAAAGCAAAAACGCCCGCGACATTTCGGCGCATGTTAAAGATCCCCGCGTGGCCAAATTAATCCGGAGCCCTCCATTACGGCTCGCCTCATCGCCTGCGTTGCGTCCACGCGTTAAACACCACAATCAATCAATCAATCAATCAATCAATCAATCAATCAATCAATCAATCAGTATTTATTTTTTTGAATCGTTTTTAGTAACATACTTGAGCTCTCCGCTTCAATTCAAGCTTTGTTCCGTTATCACCTTGGCGACCGTCATCGCCGCCAGGCAGTCGTCTGCTGCTATGTTACAAGTTTGTGGCGTGATCACAGAAAAAGACGGCCGGGACCATCGGTTGCATGACACGGTAAGGACAGCGAAACTAAATCACCACAGTAATTAATAAAACAGTCTGTTTTCCTTGTTATTTTTCTGTTGAATTCGATCATATGACCCACGAGCTTACTGGGAGGAGTGCGGAAAAATGTCATGTGTCGGGTTCTTCGTCATGGAGAGGCTTGCAATGCCCTGTCATGTTGTTGTTACGCCGAACAAATAATTGCTATTTTGTTGCCAAATATAAAAACAAAATACGAGACGTTATTTTTATGCTCCGTTATCGCTGACTTGTAAACACTCATCAGTATTATTTCTTTCTTTAAAAAAAACGGTTGTCGACCGCGTGTTGTGCAAAACTTCGCCTGCTGCAAATTCACGGGGATTTCATGGCGCCGAAGGTCGTTGAAATTTTTTGCCCTATTTCACCGTGACGGCAAACGTAATTTGCAAGCTTAAATTTACGTAACATCAAGTCACTTTTACGGAGGCCGAAGTTGCCAATGCGGGACTGAAGTGTTCCCGCCAACTGTTTATATTACGTCACGTCCTCTCAGCCAATCACAGAGAGGGCATGACATACAAGCCGTATTGTTGTTAAATAGCAAAGACAGACCTGCGTTGTCACATCCACTGCATTTCGTCTAGTTTTTCATTGCCGGCCAAGAAGTATGCTCTTTCAGTAAAGAGAAATAAGGCAAACTTCAGCACTGGTGCCAGTATACAGGCGTCATGAAACGTCAAAATTACGAAAACACACACAACCCCACTGTCAACCGGAAGCACGAGACCAAAAGTCTTGTGTGTGTATATATATATATATATATATATATATATATATATATGTATATATATATATATATATATATATATATATATATATATATATATATATATATATATATATGTAAGTATATATATACTGTTTGTTTTACTGTTTTACTGTTTTTTTTTTACTGTTACTATTTTTTACTGTTACCGCCGCCTAATGATTTCGGGCGTTTTGACCGGCAATCGTTCCCGTATGAAGATACTCCGGAACTGGCGACCTCCTTATCGTCTGAGACGTCCTTATTCCATAGTTACCCAATAGGATTTCACGGGCAGTTTTTCGGCTCATCGCAGTTCCTTCAAAAGTTTATGCTCTGGAATTATTGAGTGTAATACACTGTGCCTTCTCACAGCTACAATTGAGGGCTAAGGCTTGCTTTGTGCGCAGTTTCAAGTTTTATCACGTTTGCTTGGACAGGTTCCAGGACCGTGGAAACTATATATCCCATTGAAATTCATGGGTAGTAACTTTTGACAGTTACGAAAAACTATTTGGAGTTTTCGAAACTACATTTACAGTTTTGGTATCCAAGTCGGCTCCATTCTGCACGCAAAAATTGACCTCCCTGCACTGAATTTTCCACGTTCCTTAGCTGTCAGAACTTTGAGCGAGAAAGTTGGGCGTGAATTCCGTCATATACAAACTGAAGTTGGCTACAATTCGATAGTTCAGTACATTTCCCGCTCCTCTGCTGAATGCAAAGCACGTCGCTTAACGTGACACGCCCCACAAATGTTTCGCGGAAATCGGTCCGGGCGGAGTATACCGAAACAAACAGGTCGTGCTGCCAGGTCGTCGCGTGCCACATTGCGACCATTCACGCGCCGACAACAGGGCGTTCCCATTAGCACGTCTGAGGCCATTTGCCGAGTCAATTAGTCTCCCATATCCCAGTAATTGTATAGTTGTACACCAACAGTGCCTTTTTTTGTTTCAGCTTTTCTTTTTTTTTTCTGTCGCAGCCTTCCTAGCAACCGAACTTGACAGCACAAAAATATTGGCGGTATGGATTCCTGGGCACGCGATTTCTTTAACGTTGCTCTCAGGCAGTTCTTAATTGTCGCGTGGCAGTTATACATTTCCCGGGACGTGTAAGGGCTGTTGCATGCCTTCCTGCGCCAAACGGGGAGTACCTCTGCCAACATAGTTCGGGGAATGTAACTGAACAGTTACAGGTTAGGAAGCCTGCCGCGATTGGGAGGTCATTTGCGCGGATGCGAGTGGCATTCGTTTTTCCAACTTGACAGATCACCTTCCAGAAGGGAGCAGAATGTAGCACTAGCTGCATACTTGTCTAGCGTTCCACTGGAATTCCATGTAGTCTCATTATACATATTAGCGCTTGGTGGATCGTGCTTACTGTCTAGAAACAGAAGTACCCACGTGTTTGGGTGTCGGTTTTGTCCAATTCGTAATGCACAAATTAAGGCGCCGAGACTGTTTTTACTGAAAAGCAGTATATGTGTCACCCCCGCAGTTTTCATTCCGGTAAAGCAGATTTATTTGGCGCCGCTCCGGGGCTCCTCTTCGCAACCCCCGACCCCTCTTTTAAAACATTTATCACAGCGATTATTCCCTTCGCCACCACTGATGCCTCTTTCAGAAGTTGCGCAGTCGGCCGACAGCGGCCGTAGCACCGTTTTTGGATGGTTGTGGAGAATCAACACCAGCGTGAATGGGTGTAAAGACTCCCGAAAGCCGCCGCTACCGCCGCCGCCACCGCCGCCGCCGAGAACGTAGCCGCGGCCGCTGCCGCTTCAAATTTCATTTTGTCCGCTAGCTGCGTGCCACTGCCGGTTGAAAGCAACTCGCCCCGTTGGAACGCCCGCGTGAGCACATTATTCTTCTTTAGCTTGAAAGCCATTCCGAGCAAGAGTGTCGCGTCGGCGGAATTCGTTGAACAGCTGGTCATAGTTCTTCTGGCGGAAGAATAATAATAGATCTTAGTCTGGTGGCATATAAAGTCTCTCTCTTCATTCACCAGTGTATTTCACGCCTAATTAGACGCCTATCCCCCGTTGCCGGTTTATGCGGGCACTGGTTTGGGTGAAGGGAGAGGGCATGCATGCACAGCAGGGCTTAATGCCGCTACCGATGGCATACTTATTGTGGCAGTGGGAGATTTAAACGTGGCAGTCTCATGGGTAAATGCGCCCAGTCAGCTGTCCTCCGCAATTGAACGGTTTGGGTCTGAGTTGGTGTGTTGCACAGACAATGAGATTCCTTCGACAGGGCAGCGAAAGGGACACCCACGTGTGTGTGTGTGGGTATAGGTCGAAGCCCTCGAGATGTTACCTCGCTATGGGACAGACGCACGTCACTCGCTTGGAGGAAGAAGAGCGGAAAACGTAAGAAGCGTCAGCCCGAACAGAAGCGCGAATGGGCGCGAAAACCGCGGAAAGCCGCTGCCGCCGCCGTTTCCGCCTCGAGTTCCAGCTCGTCGTGTAGCTGCGAATCCCTCCCGGATGAACAGCAACTGGCCCGCTTGGAACGCCGACATCGGCCAATACCACTCGTTCAGCTTAAAGGTCCTTCAGAGCGACATGTTCGACAGTATCTTTCACTTCTAACACCCGCTCATGACCGGTTTCCGGTTTATGCGTGCATGGGTTGGGAGAGGAGGGTTGTAGGGGGAGGAGGAGGGGGGCGGGGACGCGCAGATATAGGTTTCATAACCTTACTGATGGCATGTCCATTGTGTTTGCGTGAGGTTCAACGTGGTCATAAAACAGCCCAATGCGACCGGTCCGGCGTCATCTGTGATTGGGTTGGCGCATTACGCAAACAGAAGGTGCCTACGACGAGGGAGGGAAAGAGACAGCTCTACGTTTGTCCGCTAGGATAAAGCAGGTCTTTTCGAAATTTCATTCAGGTAATTGGCTAGGAAGTATGCTCAGTCGTAAATTACAAAGAAACGCGTTTTGTTTCGGGCACTCCGTGGAGGGCGTGCTGCTTTGCAGGTCATCCTTCTTCAGAGTGCAAGGACATTAAATTTTTTTACTGATGCTGCATTGGGATAGATTGTTATTATATTGTCAACAAAATCAAGACAATGTTTTTCATGCTTGCGGTACATGTTTTTCATGTTTATATATTTCTACGGGGAACGAAAACAACCTCAGGCACGTTAAAACTACTTATCTGTGTGTGGGCGCCAAGCTTACCACCTGCGCTGCACAAGCTTAAAGTTTGCAGAATAGACCATCTGTACGCGGTGGTTACCTGCGACTCCTTCGCGAAGATTTAATCATGAGTAACTTATTTTCGATCTAAGGATATTTTCTAGGCGCATACATGAAATTAGAGGAGTCATACGAAATAGGGGGAAGCCATGGTGGTCGAGTCAAACAAGTGCAATTGAAGAAAAAGAATGAAGGAATAAGGGGTGACTGGAAGAATATGTAGTCCTGGACAACTCGATCATAAAAAGTCTCTCTGATGCCTAAAGTATATAATAGGCGAAAACGGGAAATACTCGAGATGAGGTATACCCAAACTGTTTACAAAGTTCCCGTTCAGCCTCTAGTTCGTATGCTTCGTTATTAGCTTTTGCTCTCGCAGATTTTAAGTAGCGTTCTATAAGACTGCATGTTTGTAGTGCTTTCCTAAGAAAAATAATAGGTGAACTCAACAGTAAGGATTGACTAAGCTTGTCCCCAGGGGTGCCTCATATAACCGCGAACATAGCGAACGGTAGGACGGCGATCACGGTAACTGAGGTGTATGTAAAATGAAGCCTTGTGGTCTTTTTTTAGGAGGAGGAGGAATAAACGTTGAATGGAGCAGTCAATGCTGTTGAGTTGACTGCCAGGTGAGGGACCTCCTTTTTCCAGGAAACCCTGGGTCATGGCGGCCTGTCTAGCTTGGTCTCCCTGATGTTAAGGATCCGGGTTGGAGCTGGTCAACTGACCCTCCCACTGCTCAAATGAGGGATTCGGATTTGGAGCAGAAAAATAACTTCCAAAACGCGTCTTTATTACGGAGAAAAAAAAGAAAAATTGATTGATTGATTGATTGATTGATTGATTGATTGATTGATTGATTGATTGATTGATTGATTGATTGATTGATTGATTGATTGATTGATTGAAGGCTTTCTCGCGCCGAGTCTTCACAGGCGATGAGGCGCGCCGTAGTGGATGGCTCCGGATTAATTTTGACCCCATTGGGATGTTTAACTTGCGCCGAAATCTCGAACACACGGACGTTTTCGCTTTCCGCCTCCATCAGAAAAGCGGTCGTCGCGGCCGGAAAGAAAGATGGTGCCAGAAGTAATCCTTGAGGCACGCCCACGCCGCGGCAGGCACTCCTGCTCCTATGAAATGCTGCATCAGCTTTATCATTTATAGCCCTAAATTGGATGTAACCAGACGTTCACACGAGTAATTATTACCCGACACCTAAATAATGGCGACAGCGTTGTGGTCGACATTTGCGTGTGTCACGTCGCTCTAGTTGGAACGAAATTACGCGGACCGAAATAGGGCCTTGTCAAGGCCGGCACCGCGGGCAGCGCGATAAGAGAAAGTGGACAATGCGGGGTCCAGCGAGCAGCACTTAACGCTCCCAGGTAATAAAAAGTGAGGCAGCCGCCTGTTGCCATGCCATACCTGGCGATATACTTCCGGGCGGTGCACGATTGGTGCTGCCGTGCACGTACACCGACGAGAACGCAATGATATCCGATGCGGTTCTGCGGCTGTACACACGCCAACAAAACCAAGGATTGCAGAACATCGCATGCGAAGATAAACAAGAGCACAGTGTACGTATCAGCGTATTAAGGCAAAGCATATATACAGATCGTTGTAACGCCGGAGCGCCCCTGTCCCCCGTATGTACCCCGGTAAATAAACCGGTAGACAATACGCCGGCGTGTGATAAACACCGGGCGGTCGCGTGCGGAGTACTGAAAATGACGTTGCGGAACAACATCGATCATTACGTAGGGGCTCGTACGAGAAGTGGCTGCTATCGTTACTGGTCAGAAGCGTGCCGTAGCAGTCGGCTCGCTGCGGACCATGCTGAGACAGTGTAGGTCAGGCGGTTGCGGCTCCCGCACGTTCTGATGCCCTCGTCGTGACAACCGAATCGGACGCTGCTATATATACGGAGCACGCTGACGGCGTGGGGCGTATACGCGGAACAAACGGAGAGGGCGGAGAGAACGGAGAAGAGAAAGAAAAAAAGGCTTAGGGAATAAGGGGGTCGATTGGGCTCACTTCAGGAGAGGCTTTGTAAAAAAGCGGCCGTATGGGCCACCGCTCTGTTGCGGTTTTGTTTGCCCTCGCCGCCCGGTTTGTGTCTTAGCTTGCACAGCTTCGTGCGCGTGACCTCCGAGCTGAGCCTGCATCGTGGTTTTTCCTTGCCCACACGCTCCCCAGCGTCGTACATTTAGTGTGTACAGCGGCGAAGCCAGGGCGCAGCCGTAGGGTTCAGACAATGACCGGGCGAGAGCGGGATGTGGCGGCGTGCGCGAGACGAAGGGGCTCTAAAGTAAACATCTCGCACCGGAGTGTTTGCGGTGGCCCTGAGTGGGCGCCGATGCAAGTTTCAGTGTAGGACGACAATGTGGAGGGTGCAGGCTCAGAGGGGGAAACCGTTATTTCGCCATCAGTATGCGTCGCGATTGGAGGTTTTGGAGCTTACTTTCAAAGGTCTGCGCTTGAGTTTATTGCGCATTCATCGGCGTGAACAGCCGAATTGCAGTAGGTGAGATTTTGTTCAGCAGATCATCACAAAAATCTGGAAGGGATTATTAAATATCAGAAATAAAGCGTTTGAGATCTCTTGCATTCCACTGAAAAATAGACGCTTCACGGACTTCCTTGCGGGATGATGCGGTAACACGGGCCATGATATCCCGCGAGGCTGGCCAGTAGTGGACCCAGGGCACCCACAACGTCCAGGGCGCTCAACGTGGTCGGCGTTTTCAGCATATCCACCCCTCTCAGCCGATTGGACAATCGACCACTTACAGTGGAGACTATTCTAGGTCTTCATTCTCCACCAGCGACTTCACAGAAGGCGACGAAAGCCCTTATATGTTTTCTGCGAGAAACGAATTTGCATAAAAGACTGTAGTGTCCAAAATGGGACTAGAGAGTGCCTCTTCCCACTTCTATCTCTTCCTCTTCCCCCGCCCTCTCTTTTATCCCATGAACACCCCTCCCCCAGTCTAGGGTAGCAAACCGGGCTCTACACCTGGTTAACCTCTCGGCCTTACCGTACTTTCTTTCTCGTCCTCTGTTTACGTGAAGTTGGATGACGACGGAAAATAAGATATCTCTCTGCGTTTTCCTTATTCGATGAAGCTAAAGAGGCCAGACAAACAGCACTTGCTTTCTCCGCTATTTTCCTCGAAATACTACAAATCACTTGTTTGAGAAGTAGAGTAGGCGCTGCGGCTGTAGTTCCTGGGTTTGTCTGTGCAATGCAAACCATTAAAACAGGCCTTCACCTATTATTTTTGAACACCGGAAATTTCCGTGTACAACTTATAAGTCTTCGCTACAAGCGCGGGAGGAACGAAAGTGGACTTTTTTTCTCCGGTTTTATTTGTGTTGAGAAGCTGTTAAAACTGAACCCGTTCCTAGAGTCCACGAAGGAAAGCGTAAAAGCCCCTCAACCAGGGAAAGAGAAGCCATGTGATGAAATATATGTATAAATCTTTATTGAGAAAAGGGGTGTCCAGTGGCCTAGGAAAGGAGGAAATAAAGCGATAAATTGAGGTCCCTCCCAATGTTTCTCAAGAGATGCCAACCGTATTTTACTGTATGGTGTACCGATACTCAGCGCGGGTTATTCTTTGTCTACCCTATGGTAATACTAGTTAAATTCGTTGCGGCACCATATGAGGCGTTTTTTTTTTGTTTTTGTCAAAACGAGCCAAGTCCACAAACCGAATTACGTCAGATAAAATTGCATTGACTAGAAAATTGGGCAACTTTTCTCTAGAAAAAAAGCTGGCCAAAACATAGATGAGGTAACACCCTGCAAACGTGTATGCAGATCGTAGTTCGTATAAAAAATGACCCAGATCCTGCTGTGTAATGGTCAAGATCCTGTCAGATCCTGTCAAGAACGGTCAGATCCTGCTGTGCAATATTTTTGTTTTTGTTTTTCGGAGCTGGGTTACCATGAATTCAGACAGCAATTAATAAGAAAATGGCGAAAGATCTGTCCAAAGACGTCGAAGACAAAGTGAATAGGCGAAGAAGCGAACGATATGAAACTGAGAGATGTGAAACAATCATTCCATCTCGTCTCCCCCGTACCTACGGAGTAAATGTGGTTATTATTATTATATTTACTCCCGCATTTACCATTTATGTACTAACAAATTAGCCGCCGCTTACAAGCCATGGCATATCCCCCTCTCTGTTGATACGAGCCAGTAAGGTGAAGAAGATTTGAGCAGCCGGCTTCTTCTGGGGCGATTTGGAAAGTTATGACAAGGCAATGAAGAGCTTGCACCCGCCGCGGTAGCTCAGTGGCTAAGGCGTTGTGCTGCAGAGCACGAGGGCACGAGTTCGATTCCCGGTCACGGCAGTCGCTTTTCCGATGGAGGCGAAAAGCAAAAAAAAAACGTCTGTGTGTACGAGATTTCGGGTCACATTAAAGGTCCTTAGGTGGTCAAAATTAATCCGGAGCCCTCCACTACGGCGCGCTTCATCACCTGCATGGCGTCGGCGCGTTAAACCGTGCAATCAATCAATAAAGAGCTTGCTTACTTCGTGAGTGTCTCTTTAGGCGTGCCCGAAAATTACCCTACGGAAGAATTTGAAAAGAGCTGCTAATGCTGCCAAGAGGACTCACCGGCTCTTCATGTATAGTGCTACTGTTCTTGAGGGCCTTGCTGCATATGTTCAATGCCTCTTCCGCGAAAACTCCATAGTACCATTCCTAAAAGTCAATTGCAATAAATATTTCATAACAATTCCGCACAAACCTTAATGTTTTAATGTATACGAGACGAGCGAAATCCGCACTTATCATCCTAATATTGCTCAAACTCATCTCAGATTTTTTAATTACCTGTGGCGCTAAAATTCTCTTAGTTGACATGTAAAAAAATGTAAATTAACAGTTTTGACGGCATCGCATTTAGGTCCGGTAACATCTTTCGCTGTTTTCCCAAATTCACGTTGGGTGGATTCGGCTCATTTCGAGAAAAAACAAATACGCCTCAGGTCGTTCATGGGTATCTGGGTAATTCCATTCCGAACTTCCCGGCAGTACGCTCGACTACGCCTGATTACACTATAAAAGAATCATGGTCCATGCCTTTACTACACTATTCGTTTTCGTAACCAATGTTTTTGGAAAAAAATTCTGACACAGCAATTTGGACATCGGGGTTGTGACCAATACCTAGGGTGAAAAAAAAAACAAAATAAAATTCAGTGGATAGAAAACGAATCGCACTACCTTAATAGAACGCATTTATAGCTGCTGGTATGTCTCGAAATGTGCATTGTGGTTAAGCAATGCGGTGTTTCTAGGCCATGTTTAGACATTATATACAGACGTTACCACTTTTTTTAGAGACAGTGCAGCTGCATAGTTTGTTTATATTGTTGACAGTAAGTGCTGTAAAAATTTGGAAGTCCGGAAGCGAGTAGTATCGGAGCGGTGAACACAATAACTTTGAAAAATTTGCAAGAATGCTGATGTTAAGGCGCTTATTGCAGTGTGTGGCGTCCATGCAAAAATGCATACGTGGGCTCATTTCAAAGGGTGTAGAAATGGCATTTATTTCTGAAAATTTAATCGGAGTGCTTTTTGTTTTAGGCGAGAAAATGTTTTTTTTTTATATAGGCTGGCCACCGCGGCATCATTCTGCGTGCCATAAGTTTTTTTATTGTAGGGTTTAACGCGCCGACGCAACGCAGGCGATGAGATACGCCGTATAAGATGACTCCGGATTAATTTTGACCACTTGGGGACCTTTAACGTGCGCTGAAATCTCGTACACACTGGCGTTCTTGCTTTTCGCCTCCATCAGAAAAGTGGCCGCCGTGGCTAGGAATCGAACCCGCGACCTCAGCAGCCCAACGCCTTAGCCACTGAGCCACCACGGCAGCCGGCGTGCCACAAGTTCGCCTCACTGCACCAAGAATCCTTAGGCGACAGCGAAAGATACGGTGGCCGCGCGCGTTTTGGTTGTCCGGTGCGTTGCTGTCATTCAAAAGCCCGGAGGGCGGGTACTACATTTCAGTAGTACGTCATCGACAGATTATCAGATATAAGAGCCCTCAAATCACATCTGCGATGCTACATTTGTGCAGCGAGATGTAGTAAAGACGACAGTTTTCACCGTGTTTGTCCCTGGTAAGCTCTCGGAAGATTGTCCCTGACTCCAATAGCTTCAAGGTGCCGCGGCTGCTGCCAACCCCGTCTCGAGTGCTCTTTCCATGTGACGTTGCAAAAAAGTTCCACTCGGCCGATAAATTGAAGTCGTTTTGATGCTAGCACGTACAGATTTACGAACTTTGTCTTGTTCTTGTACTGTGATAATGCACCGACGGAAAAATACTGAATTTTCCTGACAGCAGAAAATACGAGTTTTGCAACCTTTGATTGATTGATTGATTGATTGATTGATTGATTGATTGATTGATTGATTGATTGATTGATTGATTGATTGATTGATTGATTGATTGATTGATTGATTGATTGATTGATTGAAGGGGTTTAATGCACCGACGCAGTGCAGGCGATGAGGTGCGCCGTAGTGAAGGTCTCCGGATTAATTTTGACCACCTGGGGATCTTTAACGTGCGCCGAAATCTCGTACCCATGGGCGTTCTTGCTTTTCGCCTCCATCAGAAAAGCGGCAGAGAATCGAACCCGCGTCCTCCGACTCAGCATCCCAACTCCTTAAGCACTGAGCCACCGTGACGGGTGTTTCCCAACCTTTAATGCCTCATCTTAAAAAGTAGCCATGGCCACTGTCGTGTGGTCAAGACCGTCCGGAATCACGACATGGGGTTTTACACAAAGGTCCTAGTTTCTTTTGAACGATAGTATGCCACAAAGGGGTGTATCGTGCTTTGCGTACCTACCCAGTGGTACGATTAGGGAGCATCTTGCATGAGCAAAGTATAATTTCTTTGTAAAGTCTAAAAGTAGTATCATCTCCCCATCCTTCACGCCGGTTTCCAGGTCTCTCAGATACGTTGCTTATGAAGTTGCTTGTGAAGTGGTGCAGCTTGAGCTCCTGAATTGCGTGTAGAAACTTCTCCGAAAATTCGGAAGAACTTAAAATTACTCTTTCTTGTCTGCAGCCAACGCTGTGATTTAGCAAGTAAACCTGTTCCTCCCCTGCCACACAGTACCATGCCCTGTCCTCGCTAGTTGACAGGTGGTGATGTCTTTCACAATCTTCGGTTCCCGTTCTAATGACTCACTTCGTCTGCGGCACCGCGGAAGCCCGGAAGATGCTTGTGGAATCACCTTTACCAAGCGGACAACATCGTTAGAACCAAGCGAAGCATCACGTCTACCCAAATGCCTGGCCGCCGCACCTATGGGGAGCAGTCGGTGCCGTGAATCGGACTTGCGGCCCGCCGTCTGAAGCCTTGGGGGAAGCTCAATATAAAAAATATTTTCTCGCTTAAAACAAGACAGTTCCCTGATTAAACTGTCAGAAATAAATGCCCCTTCCTCACCCTTTTAAATAAGTCCAAGTCTGTATTTTAACATTGAACGCCATACACTGCAATAGGTGCCTGAACACGAGCATTTTTGCAAAATTTTCAGCGTTATTGTGTTTAGCACTCCAAAACTACTCGGTTGCCCACTCCAATATTTTTTCCCGCACTTACTACGAACAATATAAACAAACTATGTCTTTTAAAAATTTGAAACAGCTGTAAAAAGTGGATATAGACTAGAAATGACGCATTGTTTCCACACAATGCACATCTTAGGACACACAAGAATCTGCCCATGCGTTGTAGCAAGGAAGTGCGGTTCTTTTTCTATCAACTGGAATTTTTTTTAGTTTGCTGCCGCATAATGTTTTATTTTTGAGAATTTTTTTCCGCACACGGCGTTCTGGTCACAGCCACGATATTGAAATTACTGCCAGAGAAAAAAAGGTCCTTCAAAAATTGGTTACAAGAACCAATAGTAATGGCATCGACTATGATTTCTTTAGAGTGTAAATCGGAAAGGATCATGCGCATTGTTTGAGACGTTTGGAGTAGAGTGGCCCATCTTCTTTCCTCTGTGTCGCCTTAGAGACATGATCAGGCTCACTCTCTACTGCTTTATACTTTCTAGCGCGTATTGGCCAAGGGCTGCGATTAAGGATGGATTACTATGAATTTTTCTTTTCCATACCCACCATTGTGTTCGAAATGTTGCTTGAAGTGATTCGGGGCCCGTGATTTGAAATGGGATTCATAAACGTGAAACCAGAAAAGCGACCCCAGAAAAAAAAAAATAACACTGAGAAATCCGGCCTGCCCGGGTTCATAAGATATGCTTCACTTATGAAATACCAGTAGTGAATTTTTATTTCCGAATAAAAGCAGTGGTGGATTTACTATTCAGGTGGGCTAAAGACTCTAGGGGCCATTTTCTGAGTCCCTCCTCCACTCCAATTGCAACCTACACACGGCTAAGGGAAGGATTCCCCAGTGCTTATGCACGGGGAGATTGGTTTCAAGAATCTCCTCCAATGGAGACTCGAGTGGAGGGAGGACTCAGAATACCAGGGTTAGTCCTCCTTACACTCGTCTGAGGGAAGGATTTCGCAATCCTTATTCACGGGAAAATCGATTTCAAGGATCTCCTGCACTGGAGACTCGAGTGGAAGAATGACTCGGAATACCGGAGTATAGGTGGCGTTGGCTGGTAGCGCTGCAGCCCCATTTCTGTTACAGGCGACTGTCTCCTCACAGTTGCGACTGCATATCCTGTGCTACATTTTTTTTTGTTTCATGTATACCTGATGATACTCCTGAACTTCAACAAAGCGGGGCAACCGAACCCAAATACCCTTGACTTCGCAAGACCTTGTAACTCCTGACCCGCGCAATTCACATCCATTCCCCCAAACGTCCTAACAACAGACTTTACGGTGACAGGGCGAGAAAAGTAGAATGCCCACACGGAACTGATAATGTTGATACGATTTCAAATCCTGAAGGCACAGTGCGAAACGCCCGCCCCCTCCGACTGGTAGTATAAAAGGCGCCAACAAAACGAATGCAAGAGAAAGGAACACACAACACGAGCGCTGTGTGCGTTACTTTCACTTGTCGTCGTTTTGTTCACGCTGTTAGTACCAGCAGTCATGAACCATCCAGTCCAAAGCAGGACTCTCCTCCCTCTACGAGACTACCATTTTGAAGCCCTCAAAAGGCAGGCTGCACTTCGGAGGTTCGGGTCCCACGTGGGACCAGGTTATTGGCATGCGGCTCCCGCAGCAGTTGGATTCGCAAACTCCGCCCCCGCGTTTTCCTCCAATTTCCGAATCGATTCGTGCGCCAGCGACGTCCGCAGTGACGGAAACGGGTCCCGACGTCGTTTATCATGCAAACGAAGGTAATTACATCACGAAGCTCGTCCCGGCACGGGGCCCATCATTTATTGGCCGGTGGCAGAAACAGCGTCGAAGCAGGAGAGGAAATTCACTTTTGTCGCGGCCGCACGGGCCTTCCTGCGTTTACACGGTCCGCGCTTGCGCCGTGCGGAGTTTTGTCTGCACAGCAGTTGAATTAGGGGGGAAGGAAATGGGAACGAGCTAATCGGTTTGGGCAGGCTTTCATTTTTTTTTCTTTACTTCTTGTTTCGTGCGGCGTTGGGAGGTACTAGGAGAAAAAAATGCCGATCTGCGATCGTACGTCCGCACGCGGTGACGATTCCTCGTCGATCAACTCCTAAGTGAAAATTAAAAATTGAAAAAAATAATTGAGGAATCGCGGGACTAATTTCCTTTTCAATGACTGCTGACTTCAAAGTTTCGGGTATTTTTTATTCTTCTGGCTCGAAGTTAACCGACAGAAAACGTGATAAAATGCCTAGCTTCGGCGTACTCGGAGTGCTCCGCGCATACTTGTACCTGAGGAATACCAGTGCATGTACTTTTTTTAAAAACAGTCGAACCAGATACTACTTGGGATCGTATAGGAGGTACTAAAAGTCGCCTTAGTAAGTTACTAACTGAAGATGTTCGACAAGGACGATACGCCAAAACGGGCTGTTCGTTGGCAGCTGCCAAAAGAAAACAATTGCCTCGTATCTGCGTGCTTCACTGCAAAGGACTGCGAAATACGATAGCCTTAAATTTCTCTTTCCAACTAGCTTCCTTCCCATATTCCTCCCCTCTCCCACCATCTATACCCATCCCCCACTTAACTTGCCCAGCTTCCGTCTCCCCTTTCTCTTGACATATTTCAATAGCTTCATATCACCTCAAGCGAGGTAGGTAGAACATAGCCTAAGAACCTGTAGAAGGTGTTCGTTTGTCTTGTGTTTAGTCGTGCTTTCTCTGATTCTACTTCCAGTCGTGTTACTAGTAGATCCGTCTTTTCTCAACAAATTGTTTTGTACGCATGAAAAAACGTTCAGCACCGTCTTTCGTAGCAATGACGTGTGTTTCGCAATTATTTCGGTAGCAAACTAAAGGCTATGCTTATTCCAAATTTCGCTTCTTATAGGCCTCGCGAGTATATGAGTGAAAAATAAAATTTATTGCAACAAAACTCAACGAAACAGACCGCGCATTATTTGGAGAGTCATATGAAAATTAACAAACAGAGCGTCCCCTTCAGGACCTATTGCCATCGATCGCCGCTAAAGATTCAAGTCACCGCTTTTTAACGTATGGGGCTGTGTTTCCAAAAGTTCACGCGCGGGGGGTCGAACGGTGCAGGAATTTAGGAACGACGACTAGGAACGTCTAGGAACTTCTAGGAGTACTACTTCATTTTATTTTTTTCCAGCTGTTAATTTTGACTCCCTAACAACCACCGCATCGCCGGTGGGCTAGAAGCACGTCGTTAAATTCGATCATCCCTGAAATGTGTGTGTTCAAACCACAATTACCTCGGCCTGCGCAGCGCCGTCTGATAAAATGACTCAGTGCTTCGTCCTATGTGTTGCTGATTTTAGCTTTCTTTTGTCTGTGTTTTTTTTATTTCCCTGTGCCCCATCGCGCTGTTCCAAACAGTCCTAGAAGCTGAGTCGTAAAGTTTTCGCTTTGGCGACGTCTCTTCGGTAAATCATCAATCCCTAAAGTGAAAGCGGCATCGGTAAGCGCCCTCTTAAAGAGTGTTAGTACGCAAGTTGGATAAGTTTGGTGGGTTTTTTGTTTTGTTTTGTTTTTGTAAGGTGAGAAGGCGATGTTTAAGGGTTTAGAACAGCACGGTGCGCGGACGAGTGGAGGCCTAAAGGTGATGGATTGCGTGCTAAGTGGAGCAGCGGTCGCGTTAACGATGCACACGCCCACCCGACGCTCTGCTAAGCGCGACTGAAAGGCCCAGAGTCCCAACTGTATGCGCTGATGGATGGCCTGGTAGGTAGCCGAACCCGACAAGTGCTTGTGACGGGGAAGCGATCGCAGAGGACGTGTTTTCCGCGGAGGTTGCCGTTGTTGACGTGTTATTGCTTACTTGAATTATTTTATTTTTTGCTTTGCTTCTGGTCCATCGCGCTTCGGTGGCTTTCCCGAACGACTTTGCGCGAAGTACCACCATGTCCTCCGTACGCACACAAGTGCACGGTTGGACGGGCATGCCTGGCAGCCTTACTTGCAACCTTTGGAACAGCTGTTCAGGAACACTTCCTGAACAGCACGCGTCCAACCATTGACATTCATAGCAGGAGCCTCAGGCGACTCGAGAAAAAAATTGTGGTTAATTCTTACTGCCAACTTGTGTATGCATGCATGCATGTATGCATGCCTGTATGTATGCAACAAATAAAAGTCACAAAGAGCGCGGAAAACATAATGTAAATAATGACAGACACACGTGACAAACATTTAACAAATGAAGTTTACGACAACCTTTCCAGAAGAGTACTTCCTTTCTTCAAGTAGAGTGCAAGCTGAGTTAACAGTATTATAGATACCAAATGTAGCAAGGGAGAGGCAGATTATGGCAGAATTTTTAAGTTGATTGTAATCATCCAAGAGGGCAGATGAAGACGTTGACGGGAGGGAGGGAGGTAGCTGAAAAGCTAATCTATATAGGTTATCGTCAAGATGGATGCTTGTTCTTCCGCACAATTCTGCTAAGGAAACACATCCTTCTGCCACATAGGAGTACCTAGTTCCCTCCCATTTGTTTTCGGTCGACTCGTGCCTAATATCCCTTGTGCGCCGGGCTTTGCTTAAATTCGACGCAATTTTCTTTGCGAGTGCTACATCATTAAAGAATGTTCGTTCACGTGAATCAATAATTCCGCAAATAAAGCATACGGATACAAAAACGTCAGCGCCGCCATTAACTCTGGCTACAATTAAGCTATCACGTAATAGGCAGTATTTTAATATATCCAGATTTCGCCATTAGACCACACGCACTCCTCTGCCAATCCCGAAGTTGCCTGCGTCCGTGAATTCGTCTGTAGCAGTCACCAACAAACTTGTCACGTCGCGAAACCGCTCAGGCTGGCTGAAGAGCTCACGTTCTTAGCAATTTGCCCGTTATCCAAAGAAAACCAAAAAATCCCGGGCCATCTCCACTAACGTGAAACCTGGTGAGAGACGGAGCATGCTGTGTATAAGTGTATTCTTGGCTTCTTGGCGTTTTTGTAACGGAAATGAAACCGTTGGGAGGTAGGTGTATACAGTTTTACTGTAAAGTCTTTTGTCTTTGAAGCACGAAGCTCTCCATCGCGAGGCGTAAACGAGTGACCCGGTGTTTTTTTAGTACGCGTTACGTTGTAGCGCGAGGAGTAAACGAGTTTCCCGGTGTTTTAGTACCGTGACTACATGACACGAACGACGATTACGACGACGACGACAGGAGGCGCCAACAGCCCCAGCCATTACAGGGCTTCGCCCCTAAAATTCGGCGCGAGTACTTATCCCGCCAGTGAACGTGCGTGCTGTCAGGCTATTCAAGTGAGTTTTGAGCAAATGATGAAGAAGTGGAGGGGGCAAGAAGGGTAGAACAAAAATGTCTAATCACAGCAAAGAGGTGGCAGTAAGCCCGCTTTGTGACGAAACGATATGAGCCCCGGAAGGCAACAGGCAATAGAAAAAACAAAGCGAGAGAGAGTAGAGGGTAATTAGGTAACAGCCGGAGGCGCGTCCACTTAAGTCGACCGCTAAACTGTCGCCGTTACCGGCATTTGCAAAGGACAGACAGTCTGAGAGGTAGATGAACGCGCGTTGTTCGCATTCTCGCAAATGGCGGGCAAGTCTCGCTCTGACTGGCGATAATCCAGCTGGCCGCATCTTATAACTCCACCGGTGAGCTGTCGGTGCAACCTCGAGGCAATTTCGCGTGAGAGAAATGACGACGCCGGATTCGGAAAGAATGCCGTTGCCCTCACCAAATTAGGCGCAATGAGGGACACGTTTATTCATGGTCTTAAAAGGAGACCTCGTTTTCTGCCACTTGTACATTGTATTCGGCGACATTCGTCGCGCTGATCGTTTGGCTGATTCGCATTACCAGCTGTTTGTTTTTTTATTTCCGCCCTCGGAGGTTATGTTTGTGATGGCAGCGGAACAGAATAAGAAGCTGGCAGCCGCCTCGCGCTTCAAACAGCGGCCAGGCGCTGTAGTGCAACATGGAATGAACTATACACAGTCTCAGTGTCGGGGAAACCTGTTGACATTGTTCGGCGGATCAAGGTCAGGCTTCTAGTGTTTAAAAAAAAAAACGAAGTAAAAACACAATTGTGATAAATTTATTCAATGACGATGGGTATAACAACGTGGAGGATGGCCAGTGGTGTTGATTAAGAAAGTCATTTCCCACGTGTAATTTACTTTTTCCTTTCTCGTTTTGTTTCTCGTTTGTTGTTTATTGTATGCGTGTGAAATAGAGAGAGCGTAGGCGGTGTAAATGTGTGATGTCTTCTCAATACAGTTTGTTGAAAGTGCGCTCCGTGTCATGTCGTCTCGCTTCAGTCTTCGTCTCCTTACAGCATGGATTAACAACTCGCCCAAACCTACAGTCTTAATTCTTTAAATATGCTACCCCATCAGAACGAATATAGCGATTTCATTTCAATGATCAGGAATAAAAAATGGCAGCATCTCCACTCCGTGGATGGTGGCGAGGGTGCGGAGTTCGGGGACTCGAAATGACATCCAAGGTGCGCCCCGAGTGACATCCGATTTGCGCCCCGACCGTTATTCGATTTGAGGCCTGAGTTGCACATTGATTTTTTACCTAAATAAAACTGCAACTCAAGGCTCAAATCGAATTTAGCTTGATTTTCGCTTGATGGTGGTATGCGCACGGATGGACGCGGACGGACATTAAGAGGTCCTAAGGTACTCCGCACCGTTGCAGGCGAGGGAGTAAGCCGTTTGACTCTCGGGTACTAACTCGCGGTCGTAGTCCAATGGGTAAGACGACTGGCACTAACTTTGTCTGGTCTACCAGACACAGACTCGAATCCTACCGGTGCCTGTGTGATTACAAATGCGATTTGCGATTGTAAATGCTATGCACACAAACGCGGATGGACATTCTGCGGTCCTAAGGTGCTCCGCACCTAAAATATCATCACAAGAGGAGTCGAGAGCGATAATCACATAGTCCAACCTAGCCTCAGCAAGCACAAAACGAATGAAGAGAACAATCGCACAAAAGTTTCACGCGAAGGAGCTAATGACGAGCCATTCTCGACCTTGAAACTAAGCGAACTCCGATTTTGCATAACATTCATCTCGGACGAATCTACTTAACCTGCTTTAACTTGGGCGCGCGTTTCTGGCCGTCAGCGGCGAAGGCGGACCGCGCGTGTACAGGTTCCACAATATAAGCGCGCGTAAATACCTGCCGGTAGGGGACGTTTTTCAACCCACGCTTTTGTCTGATATATGACTGTGAGGAACACGCCAGTCAGCTCGGATCATTGGAATTCAAGTGAGCGTTTTCCGTGGTCGCAGAGCGGCGGAAACGATGTGCCGGCTTTGCTTCTACAAGTCTGGCGAGCACCCACGCCCAGTGTTGTGCTGATAAGGGGGCCCTCTCGTGTGGGCGGATAGGAGCGCCGGTGAAGGGCATGCAGTTAGCCGGGACGATTCATCGTATAGTGGACTCGGCTCATTCGAGGCACGGATATAAAGCTAGTTTTGCGCCGAACCTTGAGGAGTCCGGGATAAATTTAAGCTGCCTAGACAAGGATAAGTGAGCTAGCTATCGGAGAAATTTGATTTACACCGTACTAGCTGGCCAGGAATACGCAGCATGGAAATTTTCGCGATTCTTACGATCACCGCTTTTGCGGGAGTTCGTTTTGTGCGCAACAAATGCGCGGAATGTTCCGTTGATATTTTTATGTGCGAGAGCCAGGGACTCCCGGGCTAAGAAGCCCACTGGTCCGCCTCCAGGCATAGAGTCCGATTGGGCTTCAATAAATGTTTATTCAAATCAAGTCAAGTTAGGTAACTTCAAATTTGAATCCGTTGTGCGGGGCCTTTCGTGGTTTTTACATTCAACCTCTCGTTGCTATGTCCAAAGAATCAAATCAAATCAAATCTTTATTTGGACTTAAATACAGATACCCACGAGGCAAAGCAAAAATGAGATTTAAACGTCTCCTGACGACTCCAACGCCTGGCGTTTACATATAGGACAGCAGTGCGCAAATATATTATCAATCAACAGGACACAGCCAATCTCAGCTTCTCTTTGCACATCAACAATATTGGTAATTTGGGGCAATCAACAGAGGTCATTAATCACACCATCCGTCGTACAAATAACGCTTCAGTATGTTGAGTCAACGGCGTTCGGTGTATTATAAAATAGCAGTTTCTTAATTACCTCCCATATAAAAGCAAAACAGTATACATACTTCGAACTGCCTCCTATGTGAGCGAGTACAGTGCTAATCCTAGTGACCCAAAAATGTCTCCGATTAGAGCGACTATCAACTTTTTCCACAGGGATGCGATTTACATACGCCGTAGATCCATACCTCCATCACATCCCTCCCTCCCTCCCTCTCTTCCTCCCTCCTCTCTCTCTCTCTCTCTCTCTCTCTATATATATATATATATATATATATATATATCTTCGTAACCCTATTTGCATTCAAGGTAGCTAATTTTTCCACAGCAATAACAGCCCGAGTAGTCGGCGGCAGTTGTGCAGCTTCGCCAGGCGAAAACCAAAATTGATAAGCTAATCGGCATTGTTGGCAGGGGTGGAGAAACACTGCGGGCGCTTGGAGAGCAGCTCGAGTGTTATGTCCCTCGCCTCTGCGGTAAGAAGCCGACGCATCCGACCTCGGCCAGCACGGTTCTGCATATTTTCTTCCCGTCTCGGCTCGCAAAGAGCGGCGACGGGCGCCAACCGGGTGGCGACAGCGAGTCTAGGTCGGCCGCTTTGGATTCAGCGTCCGCACTCGTCGTGGCCTCCGCCGCTTTGTTGTCCTTGTTCTGTACGCGCGGAGCTGTACGCTGGCATCCGGTGAAATGTACGTGACCGTGGCGGCCGGGGACGTTCAGGCCGGGGCGCGTGGCTACGCATAGGCAATAACCGACCCTCTCTCCTCCACGCGTTGCCAAAACAGCTGTGGCTTGATTGCGGCAGCTCTGCACGAGCGCGGCTCGGAAGCGCGCCGTTCCGGTAAGCGCGGGTGGCTTGCTCGAAGTCGATTGACTTTGGGAGCGGAGACCGAGAGTGAACGATTTGTCGCCGCATAATTCTACGAGGTGTAGAGATAACTCTCCCGCGCGGTGGATGTTTTGTTTTGGCTGCTGGCGCCTGTTTCCGGATAGATTCTCGCTTCGCGATTGCGTCCGAGGACGTTGTTCGACCTCTGAGGTACATTACAGGGGGCTTGTTTTATCCGTTCAGTCGGCTTTTGCTCGAAAGTGTCGCAGCTAGCTTTGAACAGCCGATGCCCACAGGTTCGCAGTCCAGAATCCCGATATTAGGTCAAGGCTCTCTGAGGATAAGTGGTGTAAAGGGCTTTTGTTCGAGTTTCCAAGCTTTTATTGGCTCTTTGACGCCATTGAGAGAGAGAGAGAGACATTGTCATGCATGGAAAGGCACTAGGAGGGAACGGGCATAAGGAGGGGAACAAGCACAAGGCAGCGTCAGAGTTCAAGGTGTAGAGAACACGCAAAAAATCTGAAGAAATTCAGAAAATTTATTCGTAGGTCCTTATGCCTCTTGCCTAGAGTGGGAGTTCTTTACAAGCCAAATATGGCTATGAGTAGCGAAAGACGCTGGGTTTTTTATTATTTTCAAGTTTTCTTTTGCTTTCTTTCGCGAACGTTGGGAATTTACATCATTATAGCGATCAAGTGCCTTTACGTCGCTAACTGTATTTTTTTCAGAGACGCGAGGCGTAGTGCAGGGTTGGTCCGTTTTCGGTATTTTTCATTCGTATATTTCCAACTTTCTCTTCCGCGCTTTCTTTGTTGAGCCTTTGTTTGTTATTGTATTTTTTAGGACGTGTATAAGATAGATATTTTTGTTTTGATAGGTGCTTTCTGGGAATTTTTTTCTTCTATGTTTCTTATTTCTTGGTTTTTCGAAATTCTGTGACCAATTATCTCCTCTCACGCTATCATAACGATTAAAGGCGTTACTCCCGCCAAATCTACATTTTTGTAGACATGCAGGGTGTTGCACGTTCCTGGTTGCGGGGATAGTAGTCAGAGAGTGCTACGCATTAAGCGACTACAGCACGTGACATAGTAAGCACAATGCACAACACCGAGCCGAGAATGGGCACATATTTATTTGACCTTCCAGGAAACGGTTCCGTACGAAAGAACCCCACTTTTATTGCACCGAGAGTAGGGTTTTTTATTTCTTGTTCACACAGAACTAATGGCTTCTGACTCGTTCCTGCATCAAATCCCTGCCTTCGCTTGTGTACAGAGGTTCTTCATGCGTTTCCTTTGAGAGAGTTACAAGTTATCCCTGTTGTTCGCCGACGAGCGAGAAGAAATTTAGAAAAATGGAGATGTTAAACACGATTACGTAAAATGACATCCCGCCATGATATGGGACTCACTTCCTGTATGAGTCGTGTTCTGGATACGGCCCATGTTTCAACTACACTATACGAAAGAAAATACGAGACGAGGTATCCGCAGCACCGTTTTGGGCGCCCTCATTATTCTGCGCAGCACGCTATAGCTCTTATAACGAAACAATGCACGTGTGCGCTGGAACCGAGGCCCCGCGTACGTAAAAGCCATCTGCATACACACAGACACACGAACACGGCTAACGAGACCCTGCCCCGTCGCTGAGTGCGCCTACCTCATTAAGGGTGCATAGCCCACCACATAATAACCGTCGCTGTCTGAACCTCTTAAATCATCCCGTGGCTAGCTTCTCCTCGCGATTCTTGGGACAAGCGGGGGGATACCATTCGGAGAAACTGGTTGTTTCTGTTGTGTCGAGGTAGCTCGTCGCCTACGGCTGTTTCGTTGGTGGTGCCTTTGAACTACAATGCGGGTGCCTTTCTAGTTACAGTCCCCGCAAGTGAGCTCGAACATAAATTGAGGAACTGAATGAGCTGGACCGTGTGCAATAGAGAACGATGCTTCGGTCAAGCGTACATTAGCAGGGTCATTTCATTTCAACGGAGGTCTTGATGTAAGAGCGGCTGCACTTAACTCGCTGGAAAGGCGAGCTCAATGCAACGCTGCTCGGATGTTTGTTCTGTTCAGGCCGTGCATGCATCGATAAGACCATAGTTCCAGTATTTCGGTCGTCTCTATACTTAGGCGAGGAGACCATGCAGTAAGATTGTAGAGTTCCAGTGGGTGCTCTGTTTCTAATTACGGGTATTATTCCTTAGTGTTCGTCACTGTACGTTTCCGTAATAGTGAAGCCTGTTTTTATTTTTGTGTGTGTTCCTCGGATTTTATATAAACGACGTATGTTCCCACTCCCTCTCCGGGGTTAGGTGTTGAGTTGCCGCAGCGCCCCCTTAGACCAGGATTTGCAAATAACTTGCGTAAAGGGTCCGGGTAGAGGATGAAAATCGGGTAGCCTAGTTGGGACTTCGATTTATTGTAAATCTCTCATTTCTGACTATCGGTCTAGGGTTGCTAGACGTTGCTACACGGCTCCCGTCTCCTCACTGATACCGCGGCAGGTTCCACTGGATCACCGCAGAGGCGCCCTTGTTGTTACGTCTTAGTGTGATAGGCTGCGCAGTCCTTGCTTTCTGATAACAGCACAGCTGAGAGAAACTGTCGTTCCTACAAAAGCCACGGCTGCACGCTGGACGTTTCCCAGGTATGAATGAACGCGGCACGTGAAATACACGTACAGTGTTGCGTGTAGCCCCCACGATACAAAAGGGAGTTATGAATGCGTTCTCAAGCGAAAAAATAAGGCCTCCGTGCATACAACACGAAGGACACGACAACTTGGTCTGAGTATCACCACTACGAGAACACAAAACACATTTCCGTTCACGCGGTTTTCTCTCATAACTTCGAACTGCAACACCAATTTAACGTGCATTCTGAAGGAATGTTGGTCTAATATCTAAGAATTTGGGAGTATAGGATCGCATGGGTACCCGCTTTTGCACGTTAATGCGCCGGCCTCCTCCCGATTCGGCGACCTAACTCAACGGTACTATTAAAAGAAAACTGGAATGTGGCGACCCATGTATAAGACTTGCGACCGAATTTAAGGCAAATGTTTCGTGCCCGTTTGTCCGTTAGTATACCCCGCGTTACTAGCCGTTACTAAGCCAGGAGGGTTTCCCCGGTCGGTGTACTAACCGCACCTTTCCTCGTTTTCCCCGTGCGGGACACCAAGTAGCTCGTGATAGTGCGTCCCTGCGGCATTTGGGTGACGAGGTTCGCCTGCACCTCAGCTAGAGAAGATCAGTCTATAGGCCCCTCGCAGCAAGGTTACAGGGGGGCGCGACCCCCCCCCCCCCTTCCCCCGGCCCCATACGAAAAAAAAATGGAAAAAAAATTAATGTTCCCTACAAAAATGAAAGCAACCTAAATAAAAACGGGAACAACCCTGCACCAGCTGTGCTATAGCAGGTTAATGCCGATCAGAAAACTGTCCCCATTTTTATTCTGGTGGGTGACCAGCGGCTCCCGAGGAACCTACCACGTCTGCCGCAGTGGTAGTGCGTGTCCAAGCCCTTCATCCCCCGCCGAGGCAGGGGGCGCTTGTACCCTTTAAACTGGTGGGTGCCCAGCGGTGCCAGACCCCGCCCGAAGCGGTTCGAGGGACCTACCACATGGCCTCCCATGGCTGGTTGTGGTCAAGTACCCAGACTGAGAAGTTTTATTTAGAGCGAAGCTTTCTTTACCTGACTGATGGCGACCGTACGCGAAAATGCACTGCAGGAAGCCGAACTGAGAACAATGGGAGGCCATACAATGATGATGATGATGATGAAACAAGAAAAACAACTTCCCGTGGTCGAAATCGCACCTGGTTCTCTCGCGTTATGAATCCAACGTCTATCTTATTGCGCCATTCCAACACGGTCGAAGCAGTTTGGAGTTCGGACTTTGACTTTGACTCAAGTTCCATGGGGGAAAGCTTCGCGTTTTAGCCATTTTTCTCTTGAGAAAGGGGCTTGGATTTTTAATGCGCAGCAGCATTCTTTGCCCAGTACCCCCACAGCCAGGACCGTGTAACGCCCTGCATTTCCCCCAAAAAGGCCAAATTAGAGGAAAAAACACCTATAATTGTTATAATAGCGTAAATGAAAATAATTGGTCGAACAGGATTTTGAAAAGTCAGAAATAATAAAAATAGAAAAAGAAAGCGAAAATGTCGAACCGTGTAACGCCCTGCCTTTATTTCCAGAAAAATGAGGACTTGGCGGAAGTAACACCTTTATACGTGATAATAGCGTAAATGGAGATAATTGGTCGAAAATAATTTTGAAACCCCAAAAAATAAGAAAAATAGCAAAAATAGCGAAGATGGCGAAGCGTGTAACACCCTGCATTTCCACAAAAATGCATGTTTGGCAGCAGTAACAAATTTAATCGTTATAATCGCGTAAGTTGAGATAATTGGTCGAACGAAATTTGGAAAAAACTAAAAAGCAATATAAATAGAAAAATATAGCGATACTGGTGAACCGTGTAACGCAAAAATGCAGATTTACATTTACGCATTTACACAAAAATTCACATTTCGCGGAAATAACACCTGTAATCGTCATAATAGCGTAAATGGAGATAATTGGTCGGACAGAATTTATAAAAACCAAAAAGTTGTCTGTAGAGAACTCACAATCAGACAAGCGGCATAAGAATGATACGCGAACGTAGACAATTCTCTGAATATCTGCACGTTTTATCCTACAATTTTAGACCCCCGATCGTGTATCATCAGTGGTTGCTCCCTTCTTACACCTGCCTCCCCTATCGCCCCCTAGTCCCTTTCTATAGACGTGCGTGCTCCCTCCCCCCCCCCCCCTCCCCCGCTGAGAAATGTTCTGCGGACGCCCATGTCAAAGAATGATTTCCGTGCGGTAAACTATGCACCGGCATCCTTTAAGGGGCCATGCAAACAAAATACAAGTTTGTTTTATGCGAAATATTTCGTGTTTCATAGTGTCCCCAGCACCTTTCCGAATGCAAACGATGCTTTATTCACTGAGAAATTAATCAATTTCGGTAAAAATTGCGATTTTCTCGCTAAATCATGTGTTTTCGTGGTCTGCAATGACATCACAGGAACCGACCGCTCGACAGCCGATTGCGAAGCCTTGTTTACCTTTAGTGAACCTAGATGGCGCCACCATACCACGGCGAGCCGTTTTATGCCTTTGGTTTGTTTTTGACCGTATTTAAGCCTAGCTTGTTTTTGTTCTGGGAGAAAATAATCGTTTCGTGAAGCATAGTGCTCGCTCGACAAATATGGTCTCGTAAGACACCGTAGCTTGCGTCAATCTGTCAGTATCGTCTGAGACAACCCAAAGGCCCCGCAGTGCTGTGCATCTAAACCAAGCATAGTGCGCGCAGTACCGACAGCAGTACGCTTCGGTACTTCTATGTTTACGTGTGCTTTCGTAACTTCCACTGTTTGTCCCACCATTCATACTGATATAAAAGAATGTGCCCTAAAATTGAGCGCAAAGAGCTCATTCGGCAAGCTTATAAGCTCTGCCTTATTTGCGTTTGCTTTTGCCGGCCTACGCCAATCGCAGAGCTGGCTGGTATGGCATCATAGGTTTTGTTGCGGGAAAGGAGCTGGTGGGTCACATGGCCATTATCTTTCCGCCCAATTTTATAGCTGATTTGAGCGAAGTTTGCGTTAAAAGTGATGTCAATATGATTCTAACGAGGCAATCTTTGGAATGAACCAAACTTGTGCTTTGTCGGCACGGCCCCTTTAAGCTTCCTGCTTATCTACGTTTAACGTTCACGCGTTTTGTCTTCATGGCCCCTATAAGTCGTCTTCACTTATATACATACACGCGATGCTAACGGATCGCGTCACACGTTTCTTTATTTTGTTTTATTTTGTTTTGTTTGTTGAAAGCCTTAGCTGAAATTTCGCAACAATGTGTCTATCTTACATACTGCTGGTACTTCTTTTACACTTTTCGGTAACCACGCGAGGACGCAGATGATAACTTAGTTGGCCGCAGCAACTGGAGCAAATCCATTGTGTCCGCGCTCCTTTCGTATCGCACTCAGCAAGCCCCGTTCAGCTCTGTGGTCCAGTTGAGACATGCAACGCGCTGCTCATCGTCTGAAAATTATCTCGGTCGACAAACAGGGCAGCGCAGAAGCAGCGTTCAGGGTTTCACAGTGATTTTAGCCTGGATTAATAGCGCTCACTGTTCTAATGGCGTCCTCTGACAAGAAAATGAGTTAGCGGTGATCAACGGTGGTGCAGCAGCCGCACTTATTTCGCTTCCTTAGCGCGAGCAAGAACGCATAATGGGGATTAATGCTGTTGCTTCCGACAGGACTCGGCCTCTGCGACTAAGTGGCGGAGAACAAATTATACGGCCGCAAGAACGTTTCCCCGCACGCATCAGCTAACGCGCTCCCCGGCGCTCTCGTTAAATATTTAACTACGCTCACTGCGACTTCTCGTTCGGAAGGAGCGATAAGAAAAGCGCACACACTCAAGAGAAAAGCAAAGAAAAAGAGGGGTAACGAAGGAACTCTGAAACATTTTTTTTTCTTGACAGGGCTACACATATTGAGACACCAAAGTGGCTTGATATTGCTTTTTTTTTCCCTTTCCTTGTGGTAATATTTTTGTTACAACAGGACCCGCCGCGGTGGTTCAGTGGCTAAGGCGATGCGCTGCTGAGCACGAGGTCACGGGTTCGATTCCCGGCCGCGGAGTCCGCTTTTCTGATGGAGGCGAAAAGCAAAAACGCCCATGTGGGCGAGATTTCG
Organism: Haemaphysalis longicornis; assembly: GCF_048455015.1. NCBI lineage: Eukaryota > Metazoa > Arthropoda > Arachnida > Ixodida > Ixodidae > Haemaphysalis > Haemaphysalis longicornis. Next base: position 20,692,844 of record NW_027526460.1, on the reverse strand, counting down.
GCGCACGTTAAAGATCCCCAGGTGGCCGAAATTAATACGGAGCCCTCCATTACGGCATACGTCATCCCGTGCGTTTCATCGGCGCGTTAAACCCCACGATCAATCAATTATTTTTGTTACTAGAAGCTCGAGAGGACCCTTGTGCAAGAAAACGCAATCTTATCGGCCCTTTATTGGCCATCGCATGCTTCGTTGAACTTTTTGTTTTCAATAAATGTCGACCAACTCACCTACCACTCTACCCTGTTTGAAAAATTTGCATTGTTCTGTGTATCCAAAATATCCCTGTAGTAGAGAACGTGACTTTTCCACGCTGTTTTTTTTCTTCATAGCCCTATTCAGCACTGTGTTGTGTTTTTGTTTCGGTATATAAAATACTGAAAGTGGTTTCGATAAGAGGAATGCGAGTGGTAGCGCTTATTAAGCGGGAGCAGCAATGCTTTGTTGTTGTTTGTTATATTGTTTCTTCTTTTCTTTACAAAATTCGCGACCTCACTCACGAAGGGTTCAAGATATGCCTGGTCTGGACTCCTGCTCACACACATGGAGCGGACGGAAACCATTCATCGCATAATGCTGCCCGGGAGTGTTTACGCAATCCTCCCATGGTTCCCGCGTCCATCCAGGAACGACCTGAGCCCCAACAGGCATGCGAATTTGACTGGCAGCAAAAATACCGTCGAATTAAGAGCCTCAGCCGGCAACGGCTTGCGGACGCCTCACCACCTGGTTTTCTTGCTCCTCTGCAGGAGAAATTTTTGCCAATAAAGACTACGCTGACTCGGCCTACACTCCGGACGTCATCTCCAAATGGACAACGCATAGGCACCTTGCTAGTCCTCGGTGCCCCTACTGCGGCAGCAACAATACACCGAGCCTTTTCCACCTCATCTGGGCTTGTTCAGCTAACTCAACTGACCGCGACCAGTTCCTTACAACGCAAGTACGTCCGACGACTTCTGAAGAACATGCCCAATATGTCAGAAACAACCCCCAAACCTTACAGCAAATTACAGAATTCGGTCTCAAAACAAGTCTCTACAAAGTAGTATGATGGCGGATCGTTCACCCGCTCTCTAGATGTCTCCCCAAAACACCCTTTGTGGCTCCTAAACGGCTCCTTTTGGATACCCCGATCATGGTCGTATTAGTGTCCTCGCCACAACTTCAACTGTGCATACCGTGATAAGTGAACCCTCACAGTGCAGTGAAGACTTTATAAAAACCTTCTCCCCTACCCTTTTTCCCATATCCCCAAGCATGGCCTATTGGCCTCCTCCTATAATAAAGTCATCCATTCCATTCCATTCTTCTCGTTTTTTTAGCTACTGTAGCTACAACTTCGGAGGTAATGGACGCACACTGAGATTGGCGGCTGCCACACTGTTCTCCGTCTCGACGAGCGCGACGCTGCACATCGATATCGCTCGAAGTACTTGACCCGTACCCTCTATGGAAGTAATGGGAGACGATAAAGGTGATATAAGGGGTACGCTGCTCAAACATAAGAAGATAAAGCCACATAAGCCGGAACTTGTTTCAGGGCTCTTACGTTTTACGTTTCACGCCGTAACGCAGTAGCGAGAAGAGCGGAATGCGGAGCTAGATTATGATTTCAGTCTTCCTTCAATGACGCGCCTGGTCTTGCCCATGCACTTTGTTCGGTGTGGAGGCCACCACGCTCGCATGTTACTATTTTATTTTAGTAAAGCTTACAGCACAAAAAAAAAAAAGAACTTGAGATGAAAGTGCACCAAATGTACTTAAAATAACCGTCGCGAAAGCACAACAAAGCTTACGAGCTGTTACGGGAACTGGGCCCCTTTGAAATTGTCAATCACCTGTATAGAGTAAGGCGGGGCAAAATGTGACAAAAATTTGTCCACGCACTGAATGCAGGCAGAACCCAGCACTGTGCTACTCCAAAACTCCTTGCCAATCAAATATCGCCAGTATTTCTTTGTGCTGTTGTTGCCCTTTGTTGAGCGCTTGCACTTTTTTGGCTTATTCAATGGTTGGAGGCTGGATACGTTCTCAGGCATCATTTTCTCTTCTTTTTGCCATTTAGATGCACAACTGCAGGGGCGTTTCGTCGCTTTCAACTTCGTGAGCCCGGTTTTCTGAGGCGATGAAGTTAAAACTGCTAGATTTGTATTTTATAGCGCGTGTTTTTTTTTTTTAAGTTTTGTTACTGGAGAAGTGTCATTAAAACTAACTTCTGTTGCCATTTTCTCATTCTTCTTGGCGTTGCGCGATGAGGCCGCGTAGGTGTTCTTGCTAACTACTACTTTATCCACATCCTGTTCTTCTTCACGGGCACAGGACGGCTCGTCGAACTCGGGGTCACATGAAATACCGCGTGAAAATGGACGAACACCACACCTTTGTAATTCACCGGTAATGTTGCGGATGTTGCCGGATCTTTCCAATGCCGTTTCCACTAATCCGCCAATTTGGTCCGTTGTGATCCGGTCGCCTGGCTGGCTAACCATCCATTCACGGCAGGCTTTGTTGTATGCTGTATTTAACGCCTCGATAAACCTGACGTCAACTGTTTACAGCTTGTTCGTTGGATGTGGAGGCAGGGAGAGCATAATGATCCCCTTGTCCCTGGCATATTGGATCGCATCCAAATTCCTGCTATGGCTGGAATGACCAGCCATAATAAGCAGTACCTCGTGGTCTCGGAAATATCTGACAACTTCCACAAAGTTCTTCAAAAAGCGATGAAAAATACCTTCGTTCACCCAGCCATTTTCTGAGACGCCGTCTATTGTACCGGAGGGGGGTGCGGGGGCGCGGGGGCGTGTGGTTTCAGTGATGGTCTAAGGTGCTTGCGGGGGAATACCATTGCTGGAGGAAAAACAAACCCCGTTGCACTGGCGCAGCAAACGACTGTATCCGTGTGCCTTCTCTCTCCACTTGTCATGGCCGGCATAGTCCTTTTTACAATTACTTTGGAAGGTTTGTGCACGTCTTGGACACCAGTCTCTTCTAATTAAAAAATTTAAGGCAGTGTCAGCTTCCCTCCAGTTATGATGCGTTCCATAGAGCGTCGAAGTATTCAATTGCTCGTGATCTGGAAAGGGACAGAGCTCGCAGCATTAAAAGTCCTTCTGGTTTTCGAAGCGACAGAATTTCTTTGGGGCGCTTCAAGAATGAAGAGACCAGTATTTTCCTGCTACTTTTCTTTTCCTTGTTAAATGGGCGTTTGATGTTGTTTGCTGCGCAAAAATCTTAAACTAACCTTTCACATCTTTTCACGTAATCCCGAACAAAGCTCTATCTCCATGCATAGGATGTGCTCGACGATATGCTTCTCTTGTTCTTCGGACAAAACTCGTCCTTTCGATCCGAACACGCGTTCGTGAACGGCTTGGTTCTGAAATTCTTTCCATTTTTTCCGCGCGCCTCTGAAGAGCATCCTTCGGAACACAGAACAAACTCGGTGCAGCGCCAATGGATTGAGACTTGTCCTGAACAGCATTCAGTGCTTTTTTTATGCCGTTTTTTCTCCCAGGATGCTCTAGATGATATCCTCTTGTGCACATGTGCATCATCCTAAAAAAAATTTAATATATCATGAGCGTAAATAAATTATTCTAAACTTTTGCTGGCATGCAGCTAGTAGCATAAAGTAACAACATAAATACTTACGTTGTTGTACTGACACCGAGGTGCCTTCATGCTCGGATTGGAAAATTTTGCCGAGCAGAATTTCGCCCCTATTTGTCCGGTCACGAACGCACTGACATCAGCCACGCAATTTTTTTTTCCGCGTGAACGCTGCCAGCAATCACTAACTTTTACACCAAAAAACATTGGACAACCGCCGGCACCTATCACTGAAAGAGAGAAACAAAGAAAAGTACTTTTTGTATTATCTATAGAGTGCGGCAAAGTCAAATTTTTGCGTTTTGCCCCGAGTCTCATTTTGCCCTGCCTTATCGTCCTGCCCACGCGCAGAGTTTGCCGTTCATATCAGATGAACATCGCATTGACTAGTAATTGCGCAGTGTGTTGTGCGCAACGTCAAACTCGGGACATTTTATCGGTAGAGAGGAAGTGGCTCGGCTTCATAAGCGACCATCTAAACTGCGGTCTCTGCTGCTGATCCAACATCCGGACCTTCCGCCCGCGAGGCCAAGGTTCGATGCTATACCCACTTGACAAGTCAGCGAACTTGGTACGTTAGCAGGAGCGCTCTGTTCTAAGGAAACGTAACGCACGCGCACACACAAAAAGGCTCCCAAGGGGAGGAAACAAAGGGAAAGGAAATCTCATTGTCCGTAGAACAGTCCGCAGGGTTTATGCGGCCATGCCGGGGGCAGCGCGCAAATACGAGACTTATCTTTGATTGCACGCATGAGCGCGCTCGCTTTGTCCGGCTCACAGCCCGCGTCCGTTGCTTTGACAGCAGCTCGCGAAATTAACGCACAAAGCGCTTTCAGAGGGGCAACACGTCGCTGCATTGCCCGCGCATGCGCAGCGGGGGAGGAAGAAGGGGGGTGGGATGTGCTCGTACTTCCTCCCATCTCTGCACGCGCAGCGGCAGCATCGCTCCGTGGCGACCAGCAAGGGAGGAAACGAAGCTCCGTGTTTACAAGTGCGCCCACGCGCACCCAAGCGTACGCAACGCTCCGCGAAGTGTGCGGTGGCCCCAGGTCCGTCGGCTGTTGTCGTGCGCGGAGTCGACACACAGTCGGCCGTTTGGTCTTCGCCCGCGTTCCCAGAGTTTGTTGGCACGATGTCCCCCATACAAGGGAAGCGCGCGGCGAGACCCCCTCCCTTGTGAAAGGAGCCGTCCATCGCGGAATCTTTAAAAGCGCATTAACCCGCGCCGGAATGGTGTTCCGCGCTCGTCACTCGCCGAGTCCGTGACACTGCCACGGTCGCGGCTGACGAACTCCTCGTCGTTCTCCGTCCGCGCTGGCTCCCGGGCATGGCCGGCCGTATTTGCGCTCGACACTGGGTGTGCACAGCTGACTTAATGGCCTTGGCGCTGTGTCGCCAGCGCTGCCTGATGAATCCGGGGCGCCCGTCGTTCACGCCTTTTCTCCCCCTCCCCCTCTCACTCTCTTTCCAGGACTACGAACTCTGTGTGACAGCGGCAAACAAGGGCGACAGCCACCGTTAACCGCCGCTCCTCGGGCTGCTCGAATGCCGTGCGGCCAGCGGACATTGTGTCTTTGTGCGTAGCAACAGCTATTCTTATCACAGAGTGAAACACCCTGGATTTTAGCCCTCTTGCGTGTTTAAAATATTTTATTAAGGTTACCAACCGATACAAACAATTTGAATCGCCACTATACATTACCCGCGGTGCAACGCGTGCGAATGTGATAACGAACGATGAAAAATGAAATATACTGGCATCATTGCGAAGTGCACGATGCCGGAGGCCGGCAGAAAAGCTGTCTCGAAGGGCAGCTTGAGAAAGCTGCGGGCCCCCGTCTCGAACCAGAGCAACACAACGTAAAGCATTCAATGTTCCGCAGTACATTAGAAAGAACAAATAAAATCCTGGACGATCTCCACTATCATGGAACCTGGGGAGGGGCGAAGCATGCAGAGTATAAGCGTATGCAAAGATCGTAAGTCTCTTGCCGTGCGGCGCACACTGATTGCGCGCCGGAGAAGTGCCGTTGGGAGGAGCAATCGCGCGCTTGCTGAGGCGGTGGCGCCCTCTGTTGCGTTGAACCGGATTTAAGCAATTTGCGTGCCCCATCTGCCCCAGTTTAGGGTATTAGCAGTGGTTCACGTGAGCGCAGTGCAACGCCCGTGCATCGCCCTGGGGGTTCGTCCTTGGTGATCAAAGAGGCGCCGGCACCAGGTAAGTATGCCTTTTCTTGCTTCGACCGATCACCCGACGCGACCAGGCCTAGCGTCGGGAGCCGGTGAGTACTTTAGTGTAACACAAATTGTAACCCATCTACAAAAAGATTCTGCTCGTGCTTGACGATTGCTGAAGACGGTTCCACAAATCTTTAAACCATGTTATTTCATTTTGAAATGGTTTTATCCATGACACACTTTTCTTTTAGTACGCGTTACGTTCTAGCGCGATACGTTGGAAAACGAGTGTCCCGGTCTTTTAGTGCCGTGACCACACGAGACGACGACGTCATAAGACGCCGACAGCCCGAGCCCCTAAGGGGCTTCGGCCCTAATAACAATCACATAGAAATGCATTTTCGTGGCGTCTCTTGAGCCAAAAATAATTCGCGCGAGACAGATAAACCACGTTATAAATCGCCATGTCCTAACTTTAGAACGTCATTGACATCCAATGGCCGGTTATCTGAGATTAATGCGTGCTGACTTGATGCTTTGATTTGCTCCCGGAGCTTTCGGAACACTGTCGCCATTTCTGACTTACAAAGGAAAAACAGAGGGCGGTAGGGAGATTTGCTGTGAAAAACCAGTAGTCGAGCGATTTTGAGTCACCTTCAGTGAGAGGTAACTAGAATTTGCATGCACCTGCTCGCATGCATTGTTTGGTTCTCGGCGGCTAAACTGATGGGCATGGCAGTTATTTTAGGACGAACACTATAAATGTGGAAAACACGCACACTGGGTAGCTTTTTTTGCGGCATTTTTTTGCGTAGTGACGACGCGAAGAAAACGTGCAAGATTATTGTTAACAACATAAATTACCGAGCTAAAACTGAAACATGCCATAGCTATAATTGTAAGCAATACAAAATAAAACTCTGCTGTCCAGAGCATGTTGTTTTTATTGTTTTTATAGAACATTTCTTTGCGTTTGAAAATAACTCCAAGGTTTACAGTTCTCGGTAGTGGGAAGCTTGTATGACGAAACACAACTTTCTAATAAAAACTGTGCCATGCAATGGTCTCATTTATTAACCCATAAGTATAACGGGTAGTGAACTTTCTTTGATTTTTGTGCAGAGTGATGACACAAAGAAAATGTGAAAGATAATTGTTAACAATATAAGTTACCAGAGAGAGAGAATAGTCTTTAATGATACTGGTGAGGTTAGCCTGGCCAAGGTGCCTAGCCTGGCCTAGGTGCCTAGCTAGATGTATGAAAAAAAAAAATGAAATCAATGAACAGATGATGATAATGACTGTGATGAAGATGACGCACTCATTAAGAGAGTCCTGTTTAAAGAGTCTGATGAAGTCATGTGCTTCGCAGGAAAGACAATAGAGCTTTTCTTGCTCGAGATGCACGTTTAGAGTTCGAACAAGGGCCTAGCACGTCACTTAGAGTTAGTCCTCTAGAAAGCGGAAGACCCAAGGACACTAAAAAGGACGTTCTAGCTGCTCTATACCGCGTACACCCACATAATACGTGGTTCAAGTCCTCGCGCACGTCACAAAGAGTGCAGAAGGGGGAAGCGGCCTGTTTCATCTTGAATCGAAAATAATTTTAGCCGCACGCGGTGAAGAGCCGCTTCGTCATGCTTGGAAAGTCCGTCAGGCATCCCAAGGGTGGGAGGCCGCTGTAAGCAGTGGGAACGAGGTTGGGTATAAAACTCACTTGGTTACATCAAGATTTTTGCTGCCAGCGATGCCGTAGAAAATTGACGTGATATTAACCAGGCAATTCCGAAAGCACCAATTTCTCCGCCATTTGCGAAATCTGCTGAAAAGTTCCGAGAGAACGCCCTTCCCCGAAAAATCGTCCCCCGCGCTTTAGGGGTAAAATATTCAGTTTACTAAACGACCCCAAAGATTGCCCACCTCCTAAAATGAATGGCTTTAGCACGGATGAGTGAACATCCGCGTTAAAACCGGTCTGTACTCCCGGGGCAACGGCTTCGTCAGGAGATGTACGGGTCTCCTTTTGCCGCGCGTCCTGGACATAACTACATGCGTGTATATATTTCCGAAATAAATAGAAATTGAATTGAAAACTGAACGCTAATCATCTATTCATGTGTTGATACGGTCACTTATTTGTCCTTTCCACACTTGACCCGAAAGTTCGCTCATCTTGTATTTTGTCTTGATATCGCCGCAGTTTTGGTTGCCGATGCGGTCACTATTTTGCAGTTTTTCCGCCTGACCCGAAAGTTCGCCCATCCTGTATTTTTCACTTAGTAGGCAGTTTTAGCATATCGTTACCGTGTTTGCGTTACCGTTTACCGTGTTACCGGAAGTGCTGGCGGCGGCGAAGCCTGTGCCGGTAAGTTACCGTTCGCGGTAACTCTCGCGCTGCGCAGTCTACTCCCGCAAACACGGTAAACGGTAACGTGAACACGGTAACGATGTGCTAAAACTGCCTAATATGTCTCTGCTTAGAATGCCACATGAATGGATTGCTTAATTAGGGAGTTCCGTTCAGCACCGACATTCCTTTCTCAGTGCCTTTAACGACAACAAAGGGTTATGTCGGGTGCCAACGTCAAGTGCTTTCGGACGGAAACTAATTTGGAGATTCTGGGCAAGATGCCCTGGGGCCAATCCTCCAATGCAGACTATGAGGAGGAGCGCATGGGTGAGCAACTAATAACTAATAATTGTCATAACGCGCACACTAAGAGTACGTTGTCTTTTTTTCTTTTTATTGTGGTGCGAACACTCCCAAAGCAGTCGACACCGTGAAGGCAGTGGACGCTGCTGCTTGAAGGAAAGTGGGACTATTGATTTCCGATCGCGAAGAATTATATTTGTCAGCCAGCGAAGAATTATGTTTGTCTCCTGGACCTCCTAATCGCTATTTATGAGCTGTGAATGCGAAAGCATTATTGTCCAATCAAACTCCTGAAACGCTTTGTTTCCGCATCGCGTTATCGGAAGGCTTCGCCTTCTTGCCGTTCGAGTCGTTTCAATTCGCGATCCGCTCCCGCCGGAATGCTTTAAATGGCTTCGATCTGTCTCCTACGCGTTGCGCCACCGCTCGTTCTTTCCGCCGTGCAATAGCAGATTTGACAACGATGGCCAATTTTGCTGTGCGTTCTTCGCTTCAACTGCGGTGTGCTGGCGCAGCAGGCCACATTTCGCTACCGCCGACTTTAGAGGGGCCATGAAGACAAAATGCAAGTTTGGTTCATTCAAAAGATTGCCTCGTTAGAATCATGCTGACACCACTTTTAACGTAAACTTTGCCCAAATAAGCTTTATAATCAGGAATGAAGGGGATGGCCGTGCGACCGACTAGCTCATTTCCCGCAACAAAACCTATGATGTTATACCAGCTGATGTCTGATCTATGATGTCTGATTGGCGGAGGCCGGCAAAAAAAAAAAAAAGGCAAACGCAAATTAGGCAGAACTTATAAGCTTGCCGAACGAGCTGTTGGTGCTTAAATTTGGGGCACATTCTTTTTATATAAGTAAGAATAGTGGAACAAACAGTGGAAGTTACGAAAGCACACGTAAACACAGAAGTAGCGAAGCATACTGCTGTCGGTACTGCGCACACTATGCTTGGTTTAGATTCACAGCACTGCGTGTCTTGGGGTTGTCTCAGATGACACTAGCCGACTGACGCAAGCGACGGCGTCTTACGTGACCACATTTGTCGAGCGAGCATTATGTTTCACGAAACGATTATTTTCTCCCAGAACGAAAACAAGCCAGGTTTAAATACGGTCACAAACAAACCAAAGGCAGAAAACGGCTTGCCATGGTATGGTGACGTCATCTAGGTCGACTAACAGTAAACAAGTCTCCAGTCCACACCAATTTTAGCCGAAAAACCTGTTCTCATGATGTCATTTGGAATGTCGTTCAAACACACTTTTTAGCGCGAGAATCAAAATTTTAGCTTAAATTGATTAATTTCGCAGTGAATAAAGCATCTTTTGCTTCCGGACAAGCGCTGGAGGCACTATACGAAATCTTTCGAATAAAAGAAACTTGTATTTTGTCTTCATGGCCACTTTAAAGCTCGCGCCATGGAACACCTCGACCGGTGGAACGCTTCCAAGACACGTGTATTTAGAGATGTTTCACGGATTCTTAAGCCAACACCGACGCCGGTTCGCATTAAAGCGAAACGGGAGTAGCGAGAGACACAAAAGTAACTTGAAAACGTTTCAGTGCCCTGTGTAAATAAGGATTTTATTCGCGCAAACAAACCTGTAGAGCGCAATTACAATAATGTCGGTTCGTATTCCGCCATCACATTGCTGCGTCTCACTTTTAGTTGTCTACTGGTCAAGGTTAGGAATCAGAATGGAGAATTTCGATCGCTTCCTTCTACCCATTTGCTACAGCCGATTTCAATGGGTGCGACGTGTACAAGGCAATGCAGGACACTTACATTTGAGCGCGACTCGGGAAATGAAACCGCTCACGTAGTTCAAATCATTCTTATGCAATAAATGCTCAAAACATATTTTGTCATACTTGTGTTGCCCCAGCAAAACGCCAGTAAAGGCAGCACACAGGAACCCCCCCCCCCCCCTCTTTTCCCAAAATGTCCGCATCGCATCCGCTGACAACGCTTGCCAGGTATGTAAATGCAGTTTAGACACCATTAATCAATTTGGCCCCAAAACTTGTTGGCTCCGCAATAAGAAAGCGAGAAAGTAAACGTGCCGAGAAAGGCAATATGACGTGACGAAAGTGTCATTTGAACATCTCGTTTGAACATCTCGTTTTAACATCGTTTGAGCCTCGTGTGAACATCTCACCTCGCCCCCCGTTTTCTTTTGCTTTTTTTTGGCCGTTCGCCTGGAAAATAATATTTTTAGAAGCTGTTAAACCGTCTCACCAAGCCTTCCAGGCCTTGCGAATTCCTCAGGTCAAAAAGGACAGAGAAAGTTAGTCAAGAAGTCTCTTTGAGCTTCCTAATTTACATGAAGGTTATGTTCTGACCCAGCTACGTCAGCCAGGCACGTATGGCGTGAGGGATGCTATATTAAGATAACGAAGACCGGTTAGCAACAACACCGTCGCTGTTACTGGGGCGCTGCTGCCAGCCACCGCGATGTCGTCATGGGCAACGCGCTCAATGACAGGCATGCAATACCTCCCATGAAGCCCACCGTGTAAAACGACGCCCGGGAAAGGCGCTGACGGTGAAATATAGCTTGTACTAACCTCAAATGAGTAAGCACCGCAACGTTCAGAATAAACTGTTCTGTCTCTCTCTCTCTCTCTCTCTTACTCTCTCTGCGCGTGAAAATAAAAGCAGGACAAAAGCAGCTAGCGTCGCTTTATTAACTGACACGGCTTTCTGCAACGCTTTACATTTCCGGGTTGAGGAAATGTTTCGCTCGCAGTTGTTTCCTTTGCCGTGATTGCAAAACATTACGCTACATGTTTCTGCAACGCTTGTCTCGTTGTGCTCTCGTCACTTGTCGGCCGTCGCCGCCACCTCAAGCGCCGCGATTTGTCGTGAGGGCTGCTTCTTGGCAGTACTCTGCGGCAATGTGGCGTAACAAGCTTGCGGTCCCCGATTCTTCCGGCGCCATCCATCAGCGCGGTGGAGCGGAGGATGAGGAGAAGCGGGGTGCTCCGCTTCCGGAATGCGTCTCCGCAGCCGGGATCGTCGCTGCCCGCTCCGTTTTGGCAGCACTCGCAAGTTGCTAGGCATTTTATCTCTCTCTTTTTACGCTCTAGCCGGCTAGATGTGCTCTGAAAAACAACAAAAGTCGGAAGCCAGAGGTGCGTGGCTGAAGGGCTGCCAACTACGTGAGTGCGTGTGAGCGGTGTACTATTTTGACCGTGAAATGAGAGAGAAGCTCATTTTTAGCGCTGAAGATGCGCTGGTTTTATCCTCTCTCTCTCTCTCTCTCTCTCTCTCTCTCTCTCTCTCTCTCTCTCTCTCTCTCTCTCTCTCTCTCTCTCTCTCTCTCATCTCTCTCTCTCCTCTCTCTCTCTCTCTCTCTCTCTCTCTCTCTCTCTCTGCCTCTCATTCCCTCGCCAGTTTCTGTGGAACAATTTTCAGCTGGCAGATGGCGGCACTGTCTTGTCTTCTGAATGCGTTCGTATTTGATTAACGAAGCCTGTAAAACTGCTAATGGGGACGCTCGCTTCTTTTGCGTAGGAAGCGTCCGCCGTTGTTTCAGATCTGAAAAAATCAAAAGCCTACTGACTGGCTTCATTGTGGCCGTAATGTGAACCATTGACATGCAACTGCTTCTCATGAGCTGAATTCACGTTTACAATTACGACAAATGACAAGGGGTTTGCGTATGCAATCTTTTTCGTCATACCTTTTTGGGAAGTGACACCCCCTCCCGACCAAACACTATTGTGTCGCCTTGTGGATTGGCTTATAAGACGGTGTTGCTTTTCGTTTACTTCAGAGCTGAGCATACGTAGGGCAAAGATGACAAAATAACAAGTTATCTGTTACCAACGCATTCTTTTTTTTGCTGGCCCGTGGACAAATAATTGGGGACTTCATTGGATATTTTGTTGCGTTGAGTCTCCAGAGCCGCACAATGGGAACAGTGTTGATGGCACAACACAAATTTTTGTTTCACAAGCATTCACGGCAGAACGGAGCTCAGGTAAGTTTTTAAAGGAAAATAGCCTTTGTTCATTCGGCGTGTACCTCTGCGTAGCCAGAATTCTATATAAAGGGGTGGTCCTCACCATTCATGGAAGTTGAAGAGAAGGCGGGGGGAAAGGAGCAAAGACATTAATCTTTTTATACTCTCAAACCTTCACGTATATTCACGGGCTTATGAACATTGGACACCCCACTACGACTTTCAGTTTATTCGACAGACTTATACATATTCTCCGTACTGAAATGTTCTAGGAGAGCCACACAGTCACCATTTAGTTTGATTGGCGGTTGCTTACGTATCGATTATTCACTACTCTAGAAACTAGGTCGTTCTGTAACCACTACGCTTTTTTTTTCCGTTATCGTAGTCACGTCTGGCGTGGTGTCGGTAGAGCAGTGGGGCAACGTTTGGTGAGCGAGTGGATTAGGATCATTTCATTACAACGCCAAGAAAACATAGTAAATGATAAAGTATTTTCTGTTGAAGGCAATAAATAAATATTGAACCTTCTTTAGAAAAGAGTGGGAGATTTCTGTACTCCATTGTTGCCCGCACTTAACTGGGAGAAAGATAATAATTACACACTGGGTGTTCGTTCGGCTGATGTGGATTCGATGCCCGTTTACGTAACCAGTCCAATAAAAGAGCACGCTGTTTTTCGCACTTGTCATGTTACTTCGTGTGTAATTGGAAAATATGCCATATATTTTCAATAGTATCCTTCGCTATTTTTATCTATTTATAGAAGTTGTCATTCCTAAAACAAAACGGAGTGGTCAAAATATAGACGTGTTTTTTGTAGTTTTTCCTACAGTTAGAAGTTAAGAATGTGTGTGTGCGCATGCGCGTGTGTGGTTGGTCGTGAGAAATTAATCGCGTACGTAGCATCTTTTCTTAAGAATAAAGGTCACACCGGTCTTTGTCGATAGCTCAGTAAGTTCCGAAGACACATACAAAAAACCTCTCCTTCCCTGTTCAATGATGAAGAACGGACATGCTTCTAAGGGCTTGGAGAAAAAACTAGGTTGGGTGTGTGGAATACTGTTTCTGCCGCTATCCCTCTCAAAGTCACCAAACAGCGAGATATAGTGGGCCCAGCGACAGAAGAGAGAGAGAATGGTCTTCTAGCTGTGTGTAACTTTCGCGGCATGTTGCTAGCACACCTCTGGGTTCGCAATCAGTGGTCTGGACCCGGCGCACGCCGGTTTGCTGCAGTGTTGCGCACGTTTCCCTTCCTGGATACCAGCTCTCCGCGCAGTTCACTTTGCAGCAAGCGGTACGGGGTCTCGTTATCGGAGCTTGACCCGGACGGTGAGCGAACGCGTTGCTCCGTTTCGATGTTAGCGGACGGATAGGAGCTGAAGGCGCTAATAAAAAGCTTCAACAAGTGACTCGCGGGTCAAAGTGCATTTTCGCTGTTTTGCAAAGGCATCGCCAAGCGCTTACTAGGTCGAACAACACGAGGCAGATGTCCCATTGTAGCTCGAGAACTGTTTGCCGCAGTGAAAATAAGAAGCGGTAAATAAAGCAAGTCGACCATTGACACCCGTTCGTCCGCACGTGTCATGAGGGAAAGGGCAGGAAATTAAAGTGGTCGTGAACGTTTTCTCACTACGTCAGCCTTACGCTTGGAGTGCGCAGCGGCGTGAGAATATTTTTAACTAATTCGCGATTTCTCTCTCTCTCTCTCTCTTTCTCTCTCTCTCTCTCTATCTCTCTCTCTCTCGCTCCTGTTGGACAAGATCAAGGCTGCAGCATTGTAAGAAACATCAGCAAGTAATAAAACCAAACAGTCAGAAAAAACGTTTTCCGTAGAATGTGGGGCCTGCATGAACTTCTAGTCTGAGACAGCGAGCATAACTGGGAAATGCTGCATAGGAAACTATATACGAGCAGGTCTCTTTTTATACATAAACAAAACTTTACATGCTGTTATTTTGCACTAGCCTTAACAGTATTGCCTCTAAAGACGTGCGCGAGGGCTGCACAAAACGAAATGCGAGCCGCGAGACAGGACTTCCAATATTACTGTCCCAGTCCGACCTTATCAAGGAATGCTGAGAATCTCGCCGCCCCAAGCACTTTTCGGCGCCTCCTACGCAGGCTCCGCAAATGCGGCTGGGTCGTGGTGACATCTCCCTGCCGAAGTACATTTCTGTTTCTTCTGGGACGGCTTAACTCGGCACGGAACCATTATTCCCGAGAGACCTATCTCGAGTAATCCGGGAGATGTTTGCGCCCTTCTCGGCCGTCCTTCGGTCCGAGGCCCCGGGAGTTTGAGCTCTGCTCGGGCGGCGTTACGCGGGGGCTCACGTTCTCGGGGGAGATGGAGAGTGGCTATGTTTAGAGCCGCCCAGCGGCGCCCACAGCGAAAAGCGCGAATGAAGTGTTCCAGCCCGGCAGCGCTGTGCCTGGGCCGCTGGCCGGGGCCGAACGAACAACAACATTCCGGGCGTTTCTCAGCCGCGTATATTGGCCGCAGCGCGCGGGGTCGCTGTTCGCTGCGCGAGATATTTTTCGGCCTTCGCATGGTTATGTGCGTGGGTGAAAAGCTCGAGGCTGAACAGCTCCGGTGCCCGACCGATCTGGTGCAAACACCGGCAGCATTTCATAAGCTGCTTTCCGGGGCAGTCGGGGTAGCGTTTGTGACAGCAGATGAACGTAGGAAGGCATGCATTGACCCGTGTGCGGATATTGAGAGTTTGTGCGTGGGTCTATCAGCATCGGGTTACGTCACGGGGGGGGGGGGGGGGGGGGGGGTACAACTTTAAAACGTAAAAGTGAGCCAAATAAGGATGCTTTCTTGTCAGCTACAAACAGTTTTATTGCGAAACAGATTTCAGATTTCCATGCAATGGTTTCCAAATCAACAATTCCCGAGCCATGTCATTAATATTATTTCTTCTTTTCTAGGGTATAACTATCTTCTTAGGAATGGAATGAAATGTAATTTTATCTGGCTGCAGAATTTGTTTTTTACTGTAGACGTCGCACTTTTCACAAAGCACGCAGAAAATATGTACTCAACGACCGCGACAGGGGGGGGGGACAATTAACTATGTGAAATCGGATAACTACTGTCATACCAGTAAAATTGCAGTTCCCCGTTTCTCCAGAAAAGCCATTTTGCTTATGAAATGTGCAAGGGGCATTCTATCTAAGCGTGCAAACAAAACCTGCGGCGTTTCTCGCACGGCGCGTGCAGCTTTACTCTTTCTCAGCCAATTTTCACGCTGGTAGGAGCCGCTTACCTTAGGTATGCTAGATTTGTGTTGGTGCGTTGTATTTTTTTTTTTTTTTTTTTTTTTTGCTGCACGTTGGTCCAGCAATCGGTTGGCCTATGCATTCCGGGCCAATTTCGGCATAGGTATTTGCCGTCCGTGGCTATCGGTCGTGGCATGGGACTTGTAGAATTGTTTTTCAAGAGCCTGTCATTGTATTGCGGCTGGTCCTAGTTGAGCCAAATTATTTATACCGTGATGAAATCACTCTTCCGCGCTTTGAACTTTATAGCAGATCATAAAAAGTGTGCATCAAAGTCTGCACTTCCTTTCCCATCCCATCAACAAAACAGTCGTGGCCGAGTAACGTCCTTGTTATTTCCTCGTAATGTCACCGTAATGTCATTGTAGTATCCTGGTAATGTATCTGTGTTAGTGAAACTGGCTATGATCTCCACTTCTGAGCCTGGGGAATCTATACAATACTGCCCTAATGAGAAGTGTATTTTATTTATCAAATCTCCCATACAGGTGTCCTCGCTGGCAAGCAAAACTGAATACCGAACAGCAGTACAGGCACTTCACGACTGAAAATGAAGCTATCATAGCTACCTCTTGACCAAGTTGCCGCGAAAGGATGCTAATTCATCTCCCGCTCCCTCCCCGTCTGCTGGAACAATGCGTTAACATACACATAAAATTTTGCGATCAACGCGCAAAATCTGTGTTTACGTGTTACGACATTACTAAGGGAGCAAACATTCAAAATCACCTACTGAGCAAGGTACAGCTCAGACTAGGCTATGTCATTCGGTAACGCAAGCTATAGACTATGTCCTTGGGTTACGCCATAGGTTGCATATAAACCACTCATGTGGCTGTATATCACTGTGAGAGGGAAATCATTCAACAAATAAACGTTTGAATCAAAATTTTTAATGTTTACGCCAGGGAAATTTAAAAAAGAAAACTGCGGATGCGAAAAATATCAAACGATCATCATCCTACAGAGCTCTGATTTAGCAGAAATGAAAAGAACTTAGTGTACTGTATTTTTTTGCGAAGTTTGCCATTCCCAGCCCACATTTTCTAATTAAGCTCAGCATGATGTTTGTGCAGCTTACGTGTTCATCCACATGCGTTCACCGGAATCATCTGGACTGCCCAAATCTTTGGACAAACTTTCGCTTTAGTACCAACCCCGAGAAAACATAGCAAAATGCCGTGTAAGTTTTGATTATGGATAGAGCAGTACAACATTTGAAGCACGTTCCCCTTCTCTCGATTACCTAAAAAGAAAAGTGAATTGCTGTTTCTTTTTGGATTATTTTTTTTTCACGGTTATTTGAGTTTGTATAGCACCGCATCCATGAAGCATTGCATCTCAGAACGCTGTCAGTTAAAAAACACAACTCATGGATTTAAGCATGAAGCAACACAGCCTTAACAATTTGTATATGGGGCAGATGTGTTGGCGAAGGCACGTACGAGTAGTTTGAATGATCAGTATTCTGCTCCACAGCTTTTGGTACATTAAAATTCCGGTATCACCGTCCTATGACCCTCTAATACTCTACTTCAGTCAAAACACTCACTCCCGCTTCGCCCCTACTCTCCCTTTCCCCACCCCCGAATGGCCTACTAAAGCCTATAAGTAGTCTTCCTGATTGCTAACGCTCAGAACAAATAGAGCTCTTTATGTGACGGGACGTTTGACTGCTCTGTATACCGAGCAACATCGGGACTGTGTGTACTTAACAGATTCAACCGGGACAACGTGACAAGGGAAGGGGGGGGGGGGGGGGAGTTTTTTTATGTCACAGACAGGGGCTCGTTCCTTATGTGACCAAGAAAAAAGGTGTATTAATTGGCAGTCCCCGCCCTTAAGATAGCACTTCTGTGCAGCACACTCATGCAAGCACGCTTATGAAAACAGTACGTCATCCTATTTCTGGCCATAAAAAGCTAGGCACGCTTTCCTTCTCGCCTCCCCTTTTCGCTTCTTTTCTTTTTGCTGCAACAGACCCGAGTGCAGACTACGAAGTTCTAGAGTGGCGTCTGAAAAGCTATAAATATACGGCTGTTTTATGTGCGTACACTCTAAAGAAATGTCGTCGGCATGCTTTCAGTAGACGCACCTGGTGGCTTGGTGAAGGCAGGAAGTCGGGTGAAGATAGTGACAAAAAGCGAGCGAATTGCATCTCGATTTGACTGTAAATACTCTAGCCGGCTGCTGCGCGCTGGAAATGTAGTGAGAGATTATGGCGTAGCATGAACGCAAATATACATACAAGCCTCACCAGACTAACGCTATAACGTCGACGCCGCACTGGTGACCGGCAGAAACATTACGGTCGTGTCTTACGCAATCATTGAGCTGAAGCACATCATGTAGCACCTATAAAGGTGCGAAATAGAGCTTTTCGGTGCAATCTGTATACACTTCAGTCTGCTGGGTAATCTCGACGCGAGAACAACAGTGTGATTCGATGGTAACGACAGCCCACCACCCCACTGCTCATGCGGGAGGGCCTGAACAAAATTTGTCGATCGAGTTTATCGAGCCAAGTTTCTCGAGCGAGAGCTCGATTTTCCCGCGGGAGAGCACATCGAACGCGAACGCAACCGAACCTCAGGACAAAACAAAGGCGCCACTCGGCTCAGTCGCCGCTGTACGCGCGAATGCCTAGTAAACTTGGATGGAGCCAGTGGCTCATACAATTTTTGTGATCTCAGTCACCCGCACTTTTAGGGGTGAAGCACTTTAGGAGCCCGGGCTGTCGGCGTCTCCTGTCGTCTCATGTAGTCACGGTACTAAAACACAGGGGCAGTCGTTTTCCAACGCTTCGCGCTAGAAAGCTTCGTGCTTCAATGAATACATCGCCAGTTTTCATTAAAGATTGTTCTCTCTCTCTCTCTCTCTCTCTCTCTCTCTCTCTCAAGACACGAGACTTTTACGGCAAAGCTGCATACCTCTACCCCCCCAATGGTTTCATATCCGTGAACAAAAACGCCAAGGCGCCAAGGCGCCAAGGCTCCAAGGCCTAAGACACCGAGCGCTCAGCATCGAAACCGCATAATACACTTAAACACTGGATGAGTCGCCCCTCCCTAGGTTTCACGCTAGTGGAGATGGCCCGGAATTATTTCCCCACCCCCCTCTCACCCCCTTACCGTTGCAACTAACTAGTGATTAGATGGTTTCAAATGTTTTTCCAGTCCAGACGGACTTCGCGCACGCGCACGACGCGTGGTTTGACCTTGGCTGAGCCTGAAGGCCAGATCCACGCTATGGGCCATTTTCTGGTTTCGTACATGGAGTTATATGGCTTTCACTGTACAAGAATGTTGAACTTGTATTTATAAAGCGAAAGCTTTCGTAGTGTGACCGATGGCGTCCTGTAAAAAAACTAATGCATTTCCCCATAGACCGGTTGGTCGACCGAAAAGCTCTGATAAGATGTCCGGGCACACGGCGCATGCGCGAAACCGGGCTTCAATTGTGTCAGAACGGCTACTTGAAAACGGTTCTACATGCGACGATACACGCATTGATTGTTGAGAAGGAGTGCAATAGTGTACTTTATCTCATAAACCATGTATCGTCATAAATTTAGATCGTTCGTAGATGCGTTTACTTTAGTGCGCGAAAAATCATCGCATGGGTTCGTTCTTCCTTTGCGATTTGGGTATTTAAAGGTTTGACGATAAATTGGGCGCACTTTCAACGAAGGTTGGACGTACTTTAAGCGAAGTTTCTGCGCACCTTTGACCCAGTTTTGATATGAGAAAGTTTTTTTTTTTTCCGCGCTTCTCTCAACTTTCTTTAGGAGGGGGTCGTAAAGTTTTCTTTTTCTTCTTTTTTTCACCCAAGTCCAGACTCATGAGCAAGCGCACGAGGTGCTGGCTTGACCTTGGCTGAGCGTTGAGGTCAGGTTGACGCTATGGACCGTCTTGTGGCTTTGTAGATGGAGTAATATGGCTTTCACTGTAAAAAGACTGTTGAAAACCCTCTTTTTCTTGTCTGTACATAATTACCCTCAGTTTTGGCGAAATACCGTTTTTTTTTTTTTGCCTTTCCAATAAAACTCTGCTGAGGTACCCACACCCCTTTACGCCATGCTGATCAATTAAAAAAATGAGATCTGTAGCAGTAGTTGTGAACAAAAATTATAAATGGACGGTATCCTCAGCCCCGTGGCAATGTTGCTACCAGGGGCTTGACTTTTACGAGGCTGGCATCTATATTATTCAAACATAACTAATGTTTTGGAACATCACACAGTCATGTTATCCATAAATTTTGACGCGGGATTTTATTTTCCCCCAGCGTGTTTTACACGCGTCCTAGAATTCCTTCAGGCGTGGCTTTGATTACCTGCATTGGCCAACAGACTGCGAAAGGGTGCTGCCCATTGAAGGACCGAACGAAAGTGCAGCTGACCAGCGTTGTTTGAGAAGGCCGAGTCCTTCGACAAGAGAGTAGCTGACTCAAGCAAAGCGGGCCCGGCTCGCCGGGCCGCCGAGTTGGCTTCGCGCTACCCTGAATGGTGGTTGGGCTTCCCTTGTGCGCCTGGGAAGCTAGCGAGCTGTGTGCGTGCGTGCGTGTGGATAAATATATCTCTCTCGGTCTTCTTCTTGCTTCTATCCTCCGACTGGCTTCTCCCCCTGTGCCGAGAGGGCGCGTCTTTGTGTTCGGAGACGTGCCTCGCCGGGGAGATCCCCCCCCCCCACCACTTCTGCTCGCAGTACTTCGTCGTTGCAATGACCTCAGGGGAGGCCGAACGCCTCCTGCGCGAAGACGTAAACAAGTCTCTCCTCCTCTCTTCTCTCCGCTCTCTCCCTTCTCCCCCCTCTCTCTCCGTCCCCTCCATCGCACTGTGCACTGCAAGGAACACTGCAAGGCAGTGCAAATTCGTTCTTACACAACCGCAACACTCGGAACAGAATGATTGTACCCAATGCTTTTCGCAATATATGGAGCAAAGACGAGAAGCGCGATATGCAACGCAATACAAATTCAATAAAACGTGATGGGGTACCGATGCGACACAAAAAACTCGTCATTTAAGAGCGAGGTATAAATCTGAGTTGCCGGCATACAGCGTCGCATGTGACTTTCGAAAGCGTCCCGGAGATTTATCGACTCTTGCTGCATTTAGGACTACGTCACAGAACCAGAAAGTGACTAAGAAAACTGGTGAAATGCCAGTAAAAAAACAAAAATCAACAGGAAAAAGTAAACGAAGCTGCTGTTATGAAGTTACCGCTTTAAAGAGTAACTAAAAGTGCTCGTCTTTGAAGCACGTTTTGTTAAATGAGGAATTGCACCGGTCGTTACTGTTATATCAAATTCACGGGTATGCTTTCTACATTCACGGAGTGTGCACTCCAAAAAGTTACCATCGTACCATGCATGCTAGCTTGCCATGTTCCCTAAGCTTGCACCACTCGTGCCTTGGCTTCCCACCCATATTCACATCTCCCTCCTGCTCCGACTTACCCTCTTTCAGGTTCAAGATTACACCAGACAGTGATTGTGGGGGTGATAAAGGTAGCAATGCCATGACAAACAAATGTGCCTACAAACGAACGAACGTACAGACAAGATTTTAAAGCAAGGCTTTCTATGGCGCACTGATGGGGACGTTGCCCCGAAACGCACTACAGAAAAGCCTCCTCCTCCTCCTCCTCCTCCTCCTCCTCCTCCTCCTCCTCCTCCTTCTTCTTCTTCTTCTTCTTCTTCTTCTTCTTCTTCTTCTTCTTCTTCTTCTTCTTCTTCTTCTTCTTCTTCTTCTTCTTCTTCTTCTTTCCTTTTCTATCCATTTCTATTCTTTTCTATTCTTTTCTTTTCCATTTTCTTCTTCCTCTTCTTGCGAAGACGACGACGACGACGACGATGATGATGATCGTGGGTGCCGTAAAAGAAGGTTGCAATGCGGTTTTGTCTGGTCGAACGCCACTGCCTTCAAATTCCAGAGTCAAAGTCCAAAATCCAAATCGTCACGTCAAGAACGCATTGAAAGAAACCCAACTCACACAACGGGTTTCAACAAGGGAACATCAGGCGCATCAAGAAAAATAAAAGGCTTCCCGTAGTCGGAAGCGAACCTGGGTCTCTCATGTTATGAAGCCGACTTCTGTACGACATATACCGACACCACGGGAGGTGTTTGGAGTTTGGACTTTGACTTTGACTAAGGTGGTTGGAAGAAAGCTTCAACTCTTAACCATCTTTCTCTTAAGAAACGTGCTTCAATTTTTTTGTTTCCTTCTTTGTTTGGAGGCAGATGTAGTGTCATATTGCATGATGAATGAATGAATGAATGAATGAATGAATGAATGAATGAATGAATGAATGAATGAATGAATGAATGAATGAACGAACGAATATACATTTATTTCACAAAGATGGCGCTATAATTGAAGATGGAAAGGGATGCCAAAAAGATAAAGTGGGATTTATGAGAATCGCCTTTAGTACAGTAAATTCTTGTTATGATAAAAAGGTTTTACCCGAATGCTCGCTGTACCCGCCGCGGTGGCTCAGTGGCTAAGGCGTTGCGCTGCTGAGCACGAGGTCGCGGGTTCGATTCCCGGCCGCGGCGGCCGCTTTTCTGATGGAGGCGAAAAGCAAAAACGCCCGTGTGTACGAGATTTCGGCGCACGATAAAGATCCCCAGGTGGTCAAAATTAATCCGGAGCCCTCCACTACGGCGCGCCACATCGCCTGCGTTGCGTCGGCGCGTTAAACCCTACAATCAATCAATCGAATGCTCGCTGTATTGGAGGTGTTCCACGGTCCCAAATGTAGTGCAAAAACGTCAAATATTCTCTGTTTTTAACGAGTCAGCATTTTAGATGGAAGTACTGTCCGGCATTTAGCAATAGGAAGAAAAGGAAGAGTCATGGGATATGCGCGTGTGTCTTTCTTTGGGGGGTGGGGGAGGATATTATTAGTATATGTGCTTCAGTTCATGCCTAATTTCGCGGACTGTTTTCGGGAGCTGTGCTCCTACGAGGTGTTCATTTGCAGAGCATATTACGCTGACGTTCTTTCGTCTTCAAACGCTCTTTTGCGTTACGTTCAGATTCGAGGAGAGTGTTCCTGCCCCTTCCGGCTGGGCCTGTCCCGCATCACCCTAATTTTTCATTTATATTGTCGACCATGACCAGGAGTGGTTTCCACCTAATAAAAAATGCGGTATTTTTTGTTACTTGGACCGGCATAAACATTCCTCTTCTTCAGCCTGCGACGAATGCAACTTGCGATGCACCCTGGGCTGAGTAACGAATGGGAGTAAGGCAACCAATGGGTGAAATCATTGTCATGTTTGGTTCATTGCCGGTATCTTAACATCCAGTAGCTTGATTCCAGCCACTCCACACATGAATACTCGTATCTGCACACGAAATACGCTCTATGCGGTTCGTATTTTTCTCTTTACCTGTTTTTCCGTGGTCTCGGAGGCCAACACTTCTCCTTTATCAAGATCAGGGAGAAAGAAGGCTTGGGAAGGAAGGTGAGGAGGCAGGGATACCAAATAGATGCCAAAGCGATGCCAACCCAGTCGAAAAAGACGACAGAAAAAAAATTCTGTAGTTTTGTCGTA
The DNA here is from genome assembly GCF_048455015.1 of Haemaphysalis longicornis. NCBI lineage: Eukaryota > Metazoa > Arthropoda > Arachnida > Ixodida > Ixodidae > Haemaphysalis > Haemaphysalis longicornis. The sequence goes on along the minus strand of NW_027526460.1, from coordinate 20,669,568 downwards.
TTTTCGCGTGTCGTACTGTCGTCTTGTCGTATTCTTGTCGTGTCGGGATTCTGGTGTTCTGTCGTGTGGCGTATTCCTGTCCTGATTTTATGGTTCCGTCGCGCCGAATTCCTGTCTTTTCGTTATCCCGATGTTCCATCAGTAGTTGCGCATGGTTTGATTGTTATTGGCCATTGTGAAGAGTAGCGTAAATGGCTGTTCTGTATTGACTACAGGAATGTTTGTCGTTGAGAAAATTGACTTTGCCGTTACGAAAGAAATGTGTGCCGTAACAACATATGGGTTTGTCGTAACAACAGGACTTCGGTTGTCACAACAAAGTTTTTTTGTCGTACGACAGGAATTCTTTTTAGGTTTTTGCGGCATTCCTGTTGTGAGTTTAGACCGGGAACCGAATAAACTACGGATTTATTCACCATATTGCGGGCACAGCTCACTGCTGCTTCGAAGGTCTAACGCTTACAAGCCGACGTCGTCGCACGTGCCTGTACTCACGCATCATCCAGCTCCGCCGGGAGTCTTCAGCGATGCTTACTTCCTGTGGCGGGCAGCAAGCCGTCAATCCTCCGAAGCAGTGTCAGTAAGGTTACGAGAGCGCATTGTTATCGATCGCCCTCCCACCGCGTTCGCAGCGTCAGTATGCGCGCCGTGCAGTGCGACAATCTTCTGTCTGGCGCCTTGGGATCGGTGAGCGTCGAGCGTTGTCGTTTCTGCCTCCTGCGGTGCATGTCACGTGCCGAAACGAAACGTCAACAAACATAAACGACCTCGATGCGAAAACAACGCTGTGTGCCTCTATTTTCTAGTGCGTGGAAAACGTGTCATTTTTTCTTGAATTGCGCTTCCAAATTAAACAAATGCACCCGACGGGCCAGCGAGGGAAAAATTAGGTTCTAACAACGAGGCACACAGCCGAATTCGGGCTCCTTAATTAAACAGCGGAGGGGCCTAAGGGGCCGCCCCCCCCCCCCCCCCCTAAAATTCTTGGGAGGAAGTGATTTTCAAGGCTGGTTCAACCATGAGCTATTTCTTGTTGTTGAGTCTGTTTGTTTTCCTTGTTTTTTGTTACAAGTTATTAATTTCGTGGGTTTGTAATTAATATTATTTGGTAATTTTTTTGTTATTATTTTCTCAATATTTTAAGTGGGCCCGGTTCCCCGCGAAGCAAAATCCTGCGTACGCCACTGTCCTTAACTATTACTGTTTGGTGAACGGATAAAATGCTGGCTGAGCTCTAGTATGGAGCAGGATGGTATGAAGCCTTGCTGTCTTTTGATGCGCCCCTTGTTTTTACGCTTTATTGGCAGTTGCGTTGTAAAATCGCGGTCGCACTTTAACTTTTCCAGTGAGTATGCGCACCGATTAAACGCTTTCGCAAATCACATTTTCACCAATCCTCTGAAGAGCGTGCCAACAAGGTTTTGATATGCATATATGAGAATATACAGAGAGCATACTACCTTCTTTCGGTGTAATAATAAGCGTTGGAAAGGGAGCATACCACCGTAGCAACTGCTTATGGGCTGACGTTTTTGACGGATACCTGCAATATTGAGGACAAAATCAACAAGACATCAGAGGCTATACATGCAGCTTTGAAATCCCTGAAAGAGCGTGACGAGCAAAACGTCATTCCTCATTGAAGACAGTGGCGATGATTCGCCCTTTTTCGTTTACGTTTGCTCGTTTTTATGGTTATCCCTCGTACCAGAACCTTTGTGTGTGTGCGTGCGTCCGTGCATGTTCGATCCTGTATCTGAACGTGTTTTCCATGGCAAACGCCTGACATTATTCCATAGTTCATTCCTCGTCTCTTTTTTTTTTTTTTTTTTGAACTTTGTCTTACGTTATGTCTTCAAAAGAATGCAAGAAAACATTGGCCCGTGACACCGCGGAGATAAGGTGCCAATTTAATACCTGTCTAGAACGTTTTGTATTTAAAAAATGCGTCCTTGTGATTTGTTCAGAGAAAAACAATTATTGAACACCCTCAACCCGGCCAAAGAAATTCCCAGTCTCCTCAGCATAATAACACGGCTGAACATGGTTAATCCGGGACACGGCGCCGACTGTCATCATTCATTTCTTCATCTCGCCCAGTTTTGTGTCACGACGGCGTTCTTCCTCTTGTCAGTGCGCATAATACAGATTTTAGTTTCATCTCGCTGCTTCGCCAGGGTCACGCGAGCGCCTCATCAGGGCCGGCTTCGTCTCTCGGTCAGACGCACGTTCTATATACCCTTCGTGTATCAAGCGCAAGTCACCGCGGAGGGGTGGTTGCGCCTCCCTAACCTTGTTTTCCTCCCCACACCAGGTCAGCGCTGCCTGTTTTGTCTCTCGCTAGATCAACAGACTCTGCGTGAGAGCAATCTCGTTCCTCCGGTCCATTTTCGCTCTCCCTCCTGCGCGGTCCTTTCTTCTGCATTAGTGCTATTAAGGAGCGCATTGTTACGCTGCACGCCGGGCGCGGGACAGCCCCTGTCGGCCGGGCGTCGGCCGAACTGACGGATGGGCCGCTTGCGTCAGCGGTGGAGGGGGTGACGTCCAGGCTTCCGCGGGCCATTGTCTCCCGCACTGTCATCCGCGAAGCGTGGCAGGACCGTAAACTGGCCTGTCTAGAGTGTGTGACGCCTCAATTTGGCCCTATAAATATCGGTTATTTATAGCCGCCACATAAGCGGAGAGTCGTTCCTCCCACACCACTCTTCTGATTTCGTTGTACAGTTCCAGGCGTCCGTGGCGTTCACAATGCTCCGCGGGCCCATCTCTCTGGGATGCTGTTATTTACGGCCGCTCTGTTAAAGCTGGGACGTATATACGTTCCGCCGCCGCCGCTCTCGGAGTGTGATTGGACGCCGTGCAGTGGGTACACAAATCGTTCGGTGGAAAAGAGATCGCCCGTCTTTCGGACAGAGCCAGTGTTTTCATTGTAAACATGCAGGGTTATTCCCGACAGCCGGGTGGCTGTATACGCTGCGCTTTGCGATGGTCGCGGTCCGCGCAGTTTGAAATGACTGTCGTTTCCCTTCTGTACTGCTGTGATTGAAACCGCCGGGACGAGTGCGCCGAAGCCACGTGGGCGCAGTAATGGTGCAGTGCGACCTTTCGCGCCAGTACTTCAATATATAGCCTATATATTGCGTGTTTATTCTTCGGACGCGAGGATCGCGTTCTGGGGTCAGTTGAGGCAGCCAGCGCTATTTTCGTGGAGCTCAAGCCATGGCTGGCGTAATGACGACGCCGTGGTTAGGGTTATGACGCATGCGATACGTCCTGTTTCATTAAAAACTGATCTGGCTAAGCTTTTGTGCTACTGTGTCATTGCATCTCTCCGCAAAATCCGCTAGCCTTCCTCACCCCTGCCTCTCATCTCCTGCACGTAGGCTATTTCTATCCATCTCCCAAACTTATAATTACCCGCCGCGGTGGCTCAGTGGCTAAGATGCTGCGCTGCTGAGCACGAGGTCGCAGGCTCGGTTCCCGGACGTGGCGGCCGCTTTTCTGATGCAGGCGAAAAGCAAGAACGCGCGTGTGCACGACATTACGGCGCACGTTAAAGATCCCCAGGTGGTCAAAATTAATCCGGAGCCCTCCCCTACGGCGCGCCTCATCGCCTGCGGTGCGTCGGCGCGTTAAACCCTTAAAATAAATCAATCAATCAATCAATCAATCAATCAATCAATCAATCAATCAATCAATCAATCAATCAATCAAACCTATAATTCTATGAAAATTATGTTTATCTTTTATGTTGAAATTCACTTTTACAGCAAAGCTGTAAGCATGTGGACGGGGTGTTTTGGGGGTCGCCGGTTGGTCCAGAAAGGAGGTTGAAGCAGAAAAAAGTTTTAAGCGAAGAGAATGAACGCGACACCCCAACTAATGTGCCTTCGAAAAGCGAAAAAACAAAAAGAAGCAATTTTTGAAAATAATGAACACGGCACAGCCATTCACGCGACGTCTCCAATTGGGCTACCGGGAGAACACCCATGAGTATATGAAAGACGAAATCCCGCTGGTCTACAAGACGTTTGGATTAGCGCACCCCTAGAGGCCGGCTCACCTGATGAAACTCAATGCCATCGAAAATCGACGGGTCACGCCGCGACTTCCGTTCATGAACATTCCCAGTTTCTTAGACCTTTAAAAGGCATTTTATAAATGTCTCACATGAACTAACACTGGCCAATTTGCTGGAAACAAAACGCGGCCAAAAAACGTCCCACAATGTGCGGAGCTTTCTGGGCGACGGGATGACCACACTCACTCTGGCACCATCGGAATCCCGCGCAAAGAAAGCCTCCAACCATGGCACGCCTCAGGGTTCCATACTATCAGCCCTCCTTTTTAATATCATGGTCTTTTTATTGTCGCGATGAAGAACCTACCAGCGCAACCAAACCGCATCGGTAATATCAAATGTGCAATATATGCCGATGATAGCACCATATCGACAATGAGAGGCTCCCCAACGCAAGGCGAAGAAGCAGTTCAGCAATCGGCCGTAGTGGTGGAACGCTGCGCGAGTAGCGGTGTTCTCGCCTGTTCTGCCGAAAAAACTGGCGAAGCTGGCACTAATTCGTGTAAGGCTTGAACCATAGCGCGAAGCTGCACGATTTCTACGTGAGCACTGAAGGACACATCGCCACGCATTTGTACAAAATTGAAATTATTTATGTACATGTTCCTTCGTTGTTTTGAACTGTGCTAGTAGTAGTCATCGTCATATGCATCGATATCGTCGTGCTCCTCATGCCAAGCATTACATGCGCGGTAGCGCCTAACGACAGCTGGGGCGCAACGGCGGCGTGTACGTGCACGACGCATGCGCGCGGCGTTGCTGGAGTCGCGTCGAGGTTGCGTGGATCAGGGGTGGCGCCAGCTGTGGCGTTGTTGGTTGCTAGGCAACGCGAGGCGCTCCTCAAGGTTTTCGCCAGTTTCCTTTTTTTTTTCCTAAAGCCACTGCACAAGCCCGTAACGCTCAGCGGTCGCCGCAAGGCACGCGCTCGCGAGTGCTCCATGTTTTCTCGGTATTTTTAACGAGTTCCGCGTTACGCGCCACCTATTACGGCCATCTACAACAGAGCTCAGCTGTTAAAAATCAGAACTTCCTGCAGAAACTCAACACAACAGCAAGCAAGTCAAACTCAAGGTGCACCTGCAAGGCACAGCCATACCCCAGCGCTCGCGCATCAAAGTACTCAGATTAACACTACAAAGCAACGCAAAAGACAACCATACACTCCGCAAACTCTAAGATCAGGAAAACTAGGTGATACGCATGCTCTGAGCAATTACGAACCGGCACAGAGGTCTTCGGGAAGCTGATGTCTTTCGCCTTAACGCAGCTCTCATCACTACCACGATACTTTATCATTTGTAATCACAAAATCCCAACAAATCTCAGCTAAAGAGCAAAGAGGTGATTTTAAGAAAGGCTTTATAAAATCGCACTCGGGGTACCCACGTATACCTCGACAAAGGCACTGAAAGACACCGGCCCGACGAATTCTTTGGAGGAACTGCTTAACGCTAAAAAAAATGGCCCCGTATCTGCTCCTTTTGTTGCAAATCTCCGCGAAAAACGATAGTCTACTGTTGCCCCTGCTCCTTTCCACTCCTCCGTTCCTCTCCGTTTTATTTCACTTCCGACTAACGGCCGGGCTGCAGCGGCGGCGTCCTCCCCCGCTCTAGCCCGGCCGTGGCCGACGCTCCTGCGTTCGGGGCGCCGCTCCCATGAATTCCAGGTAACGGCTGGAATAATCTCTGGTTTCGCTCTTTGTAAAGCCTCGTGTGTGAATTCAAGTGGCGTCGCATGGGCAATTGTTGCGGGGGTCGTTTAAAGCTTTGCTTTGAAACTACCTTCACAGCGTAGATTGGAGCCAATTTTTTAGTACCTGTTTAAAATTTATCAAATTAGAATCTAGTAAAGACCGCAGCTGCCTGCGTGAGCTGTGACAGACAAGTGACAGACTACTGGGGCGCCCCTGTGTTCTCGCAGTCTGAAAACCCTCTGGAGTGATGGAGTGGTGGAGGTTGAGGAGCGCTGGCCAAGGTGCCATGGAAGTACCGTTGAATTCCTGCCACGCAGGCGAGGAGTGAGAGGTTCTCGACAGCAGGAAATGTTGTCAGCAGCCCGCGGGAGCTGCTTCTCCCGGAGCATGTGGAGCAATCACTATTTATTCACCAAAACTTGTGAATACAGTAAAGGAAAGCTGTTCATGCAATTTATAAATAAATACTCAACTGGTAATAGTTTCACAAAATGCTTTGCCTACGTGAGTTCTAATTCTTAGTCGGGTCACACTTTGCTCATTTTTATTTTTAATTTGTGATGTGTACTATTCGCACTATTTTATTTCGCTATTCACCCATCATTCGATTGACAGCATCGGATCCCTTTATTGCTTGTTTGGGTCATGCTGTAAGCTCACCTGGAAGGGTGCTTTTCTTGTATCGTCACTGTTCATCTCTCGCCATGCAGTAAACCCGTTACGGTTTGCCTTCGGCTTTTTGTCGTCAACACCAAGGCAGCTGCTGCTTTTGCGCGGCGAACGACCGCCACGCTACCACTACATGACGGAGGTGACTGAGCCATGTTCGGGGACGCCTTCGCCAATGTAACAGTGCATAGTCTCGGCTGCCACTCGTGATAACTGACTGAACCATTTTTGGTTAACATCGAGCGTACACAGGAGCGTTCAGCCGATCGGGGGAGGAGGTAGGAGGCCACACCCACCGCTAAAGGTCAAAGCGAGAGCGCTTCGCTAATAAAAAGCACAGAGAAGCACGGCAACGCACCTTCCCCATGACCTAGAGGGAGAAGACCACGTGAATTGCTGAATACCGCTGTTCGATGGACAGCCTACACGATGGACACGTCCACAACCATCTGCCGATCACGCGCCTACCGCTGATCGCGGGCACACCACAGCAAGCGCCGGGCACGACTGTGAACAATACCGGCAAAATTCTCCACCCAGCCGTGCCCGTGAGGCCCACGCGTTACCCGCATTCCCGAGAAGAAACGTCACTAATTTTTTTGTCATCCCTCACATGCCTTAGACAGAATTACAGAATTCTCGAAACGCAACACTGCCCTATTTCAGCAGCCGTGGCAAACAGCCGTGGCAAACAGCCTCGCTGCTGTAGATTGTTCTGGAACGCAGTGACGAGTTTGGCTTGGAAACACCGAAGTCGTCGTACGGCACGCTTTTTAGAGCGCGTTGCGCTAACGACGTTCGCTGACGCCCGGACAGACGTCCAACCTCAAAAGATGAAAGAAAAAATTCTGGGAACGGAGTGTATGGGTTGCGAGCTTCCCCACCTTGCGCCAGTTCCGGGCAACCTGAGGGGTGCCCGCGCAAAGCGGCATACCGCCAGGGCCAGCCGCTCAGGCGCCGGATTTGTGCAATGGCACGACATATCCGGTCATGCGCGTTCCTAATTTACTTTTACTTACTTTTAAGCGGTCTCTCTTGGTTTTCCAGCTTATTTCCCTCGTTACCTCTGATTTGCACGCAGTGATACGAGAGCTGTGTAGCCGACAAGAGCTTTTGAAGCTTGTGCACTCCCGTTCTTTAACACGTAAAAACGTTTTCGCCTTACAAACGTAATCTTGCGGAAATATTAATGCGAAAGCTCGGTTAGCGGGACCGATGGCGTACTCTCAGAAAACTAATGCATTTCCCCATAGACCGCTTGGTCGATCGAAAAGCTCTGATAAGATAAGATCTCTGATAAGGTCTCTGGACAGTCGGCGTCTGGGTGAAACCGGGCTTTCTTTGCGTAAAAACAGCTACTGGAAAATCGCGGAAAAGGAACGGTTTTAGATAACACACCCACTTACCATGAAGAAGGAGTACAATACCTGTACCTCATAAACCACGCATCGGTATACATTTAGATCGTTCATAGATGCATTTCCTTAGTACGCAAAAAAATCGTCCGACTGCAGGTTCGTTCTCCGTTTGCGATTTCTGTCTTTGAAGGTTCGGTGATCGACTCGACACACTTTCAGCGAAAGTTGGACGCACTGTTAGCAGAGCTTTTGACGCACTTTTGGCGCAGTTTTGATGTTAAAAAGCTTTCGCACTTTACTCAGCTTTCTTTAGGAAGGGATGGGGAATATTTTGTTGAAATAGTTTGTTATTTTTTTTTTTCATTTAGGCTATCGGAAGCGATTAGAATAATGCGCACCCTGCCGACCGGATCCATTCCCTCTCATTACGTGCACTATGGAAAATCCTCATCTCTTAGTTATATAATGGATAGTCCGTTCATTCATTCATTCAAGTTCACTGATTTAATTACTTGTTAAACGTTACGAGCATCGCCAAGCTCAAATCTAGTAAACTAAACAAACCAGATGTCAAGTAATTCTAAGGAATTAAAACAAAATAAAAGGCCACGTATCTGCTCCTTTCGATGCAAATGTCGGCGGAAGACGACAGTCGACTCGAGCCCCTGTCAAGTAAAGGCCTCTCTTCTCATTCCCACTCACCTCACATGCTGTGCCTCTCCCGTCTCGTTACTTGCAAGATAACACGCTGTAGGTTTGCTCAAGTCAGCTTAAATTTACCGCGTCCCACTGCTCCACGTCGGGTGTCTCGATGCCAGCGCTGGCGTACGGCGGAGGCGCGCATGAATCGAGGCGCCCTACAACAACGTTTATAGAACCACGTTGCCCTGCTCCACGAGCATTAGAAGCGGAACGCGGATCCCATCTAGTGGAGCCTTTCTTTGCTGTTGCCGTTTGAATTTTTAAATGTCGCCAGGTAACGCGGGCGACTGTATGCGACGGTTTTCTGCAGTTTTCTGCATGTACTATATTATTTGCTATCGCAAAAACCAAGCATCCGTGAATTTTCTAATAAAGGAACACTGCAAATATCACTCATGCATTGATTTTCTGCCTTATATTTGCATAATGTCTTGTTCTTGTTCAACAATGTTGACAAGTATGAACATTAACACCGAACTTAGACGTTTAGGTTTGGCTGTGAGTATACAAGACTATTGCGCACTTACTGTTTCACATTGGCCGGGTGGCTTAATCGAGTCATAGACATGAAGACAGACAGACCAAAATTTCTGCGTTTAAGTAGCCCTAGAAAGACTATCGTCTTTAAAAACGCAACATTTCTGCTGATCAAAAGACTCTCGTGTGCCCTCCTTAATGATGTTGTGAGGCGTTCTTGCCTTGTTCTATTCTCTTCTTTCAATTGCACCGCGCGATCTACTTTTTTCTGAAGTTTGGTTCTCAAGCCGTTCGGGCAGACTGCGTGAAATTCCTCCCCGCTCCCGTCACGGGCCCCACAGACATCACCCTTCAAAAGTTCAGCGCTGCGCCTGCCCGGCGCCGGGCCCGTGGAAAGCTGGCGCAGTGTACAACAGGGTGAACGACTCCGACGCCAAGAACATCCGCAACGTTTCCAGAGCGGCAAATCCCCAGAGGGTGTGCCGTCGGAATCTTGGCGACTGTCCGCCCCGGTGACGTGGCGTGTCGTCATCATCCGAACGTGTCTTAAGACGCCTTGCGAGGGCCAGTTGACGTGCGTCCGTTTCTTTCCACGTTGACATCCACGCAGCCGCCTTTAATCGGCAAGGCGCGCCTCTTGAGGAGTGGCTCGATGACACTGCTCCGCGAGGACGGAATAATAATAGCAACAGAAAAATTTCTGTCTTGAACATGACGGACGAAGCACCGGCGCAGTAATATGGAGGTCACTGAAACACAAATCTCTCGGCTGCTTCTGGTAGGTATGACATGTCAGTGAGCTTCGTTTTATGTTTGTGCGACTTTTTTTCACTGCGCAAGTTGAGTGTACTGTGACAGCTTTATCTCGTGCCGCTGCCTGTAAAAAGAAACATTGTATTTCGCGCTAAAAAGAAGCTGCAAAAAGGCTTACGTGCCTACTGACTGGGCCCCTAAAACGGCGCGTTGTACTAGAATTGAGCTCTGCCTTCTGCAGACCTAGGTCGGCTTGGCGGCACATACACTGCCAAGACTTCCAGAAGCCACGGTTTTTTTACTGCATTTTTCACCTTAGTGTGCTACGCTAAGTTCAAAGAAAGTGCACGAAAAAGAAGGTTCAAATGTTTACACAAAAGGATATCACTTCTTCCTCAGTCAATACTTTACCGCGTTTTAATAAACAATATATCAGTAGTAAGCAAAACTTTATTTCAATGATTCTTGGTTCAGGGTGTCCAGCAAGAATGTGGTCGCGTGGGCAGCCAAAAGAAGCCACCCATTCGACGCACGGGTTTCGAGCGATATGGGGGTAACGGTGGAGAGAAGGGGGAGGGGGTATTTAGCGTAAAGTTGATGCGAAAGGCCGAAAATGTATTTCGGGGAGCACTGAATGAAGCTTTGCAAGACGCGGATTTTTTGTCCAATTTGTCGCCCTCATATTATTGGTGCGTTTATAGCGTTTTAAAATGACAGCTCGAAATATCACACATTTAGCGGGAAATGACAGAGACATTTTAAACATAAAATTCGGCTCATCGGGATGCAGGATGTTTTTTCACGGACTATTCATGACAGGGTGTTTCGGTGTAGCCGGGCGGAACTCGTGTTCAAAGTCGGTCAGAATTGCTACCGGCCGAACCTGACAGTTGCCATAGCTAATGGACGAGTGTGTGTGCGCGTGTGTGCGCGTGTGTGCGTGTGTGTGTGTGCGCGTGCGTGCGGGCGGGCGTGCGTGTGCGCGTGCGTGCGTGCGCGCGCACGCTTGTGTTATACATAGCAAGTAGTTACTGAGTGCGCATGCGATCTTTCAGCCGCTGCTGTTTCAATGTACTTATTCTAACCTGGTGGTTCCTTAGGACAAGTATTGTACCTTTTGTATACTACAATGCTTGGAGTAGCCAGCTCCTGTTTTGGTTGGAGCGAAACTATGGAGTGCTGCCTGTTCCGGAAGTAAAACACCATCCCGGATACCTTGGAGGCTACACTAGAAAGGTTCAACCACGCTAGGCAGGCTCTTGGGGATACAAACAGCACTCCCTCCCCAGAGAAGGATCCGGCCACCCCGGTGTAATAGTTAGCCCGACCCCCTCATGAGTGACCAACCCAAATCTTGGCCCTCAGTCCCTAGCAGCTGTAGAACACCTGACCAAGGCGGTGGTCAGGCAAGTGATACAGCGGAGGGTGCTAAGAGAATCCCTCGATCCGGAGAGGCCGAAACTTGAACTTGGCAACGTTCAACTCACGAACCCTCTCTAGCAAGGGTAGGTTAGCCGTACTACTAGATGAACTCAAAGACGTTAAGTGGGATATTGGTGGGCTAAGTGAGGTTAGAAGAACAGTGGAAGGCTGCATAGAACTGACTAGCGGGCATATTCTGTGCTATCGGGGGCCTCACAAAAAGAAAGAGCACGGGATAGGATTTTTGATCAACAGACAAATAGCAGGAAATGTGGAAGAATTCTTCAGTGTTAAGGAAAGGGTCGGAGTCGTTGTGATCAAGATTAACAAGCGGTCCAGGTTAAAGATAATACAATCGTATGCGCCAACAGCTAGCTACGAGGACGAGAGAGAGAGAAAACTTTAATGAATACTGAAGAGGTTAGCCCCACAAACGGCGGGGCTTGCTACTTCAGATGGGGGTGAACATAGTGAGGCGGAAAAAAAAAGAAGAGGGGAAGAAGTGCGCACCAACAATGAATAAGAGGGAGAAGAAAATAAAATCAGTTCGGAACGTAGAAAAAATGTACAGCACTTGGAGAAAAAATCTGAGGATCCCAGGTTTAAAGAACATCGGTTAGTCCCGTGTCAGACAGAAAAGTTAAGAGAGCCTTTGTCCCTCGCGCCGCGTCAGCGTGATTTTGCCACGGACCAAGAAAGTGACGCAACTCTAAAGAGGCCGTAGATATTTTCTACGAATACGTCCAGTTAGCAATGAATAAGGAAATCGCGCAGTTCACAATTCTAATGGGAGACTTTAACGCTAAAGTAGGTGCAAAGAGAGTGGGAGAAAAATCAGTGGGAAATTTTGGAATAGGCACTCGCAACTGTCGAGGTCACACACTGGTTGGATTTGCAGAGAGAAATAACCTCAAACTACTGAACACATTCTTCCGGAAACGCAAGAGTATGAAATGGACTTGGAAACGTCCTGACGGGATGACAAAAAAACGAAATTGACTTCATTCTGAGTGACAACCCAGGTATTGTGCAAGACGTGGAGGTACTAAGCAAGATTCGGTGCAGTGATCATAGGATGGTTAGGTGCAAAGTAAGGCTAAATCTCAAAAAAGAAAGAAGGAAACTCGTAAAAATTAAGAAACTGAGCGTCAGGTCAGTAAGAGACAGGACAAATGAATTTATAATAACCCTTCAGAACAAGTTCGCACTTCTAGACGGTCAGAACGAGGACAGTGTGGACACTCTAAATGATAACCTAACAACAGCAATCACGGAGTCAGCAGTGGCTACTGCAGAAGGAGCATGTAGGAAGCAAACTGGAAAACTAACTAGGCAAATAAAGGAACTTATTTCGCAGCGCCAGTAGATGATATTTTCGAGTACGGTGGATCAAACTGAACTAGCGAAGCTGTCAAAATTGATAAACAAAAGTAAAACAAATAACATTCGTGCTTACAACATGGCGGCCATCGAGGAAACATCAGAAAGAGGAGAAAGCTTGAAGGCAACAAGGAGGAAGCTGGCTATTGGCAGATAAAGAATGTACGCTCTTAGAAATGAGCAGGATAATGTTACGCACAATATGGAAGAGATAATAAAAATCGCAGAACGGTTGTACACCAGGCTATACGCCAGCGACGCTGGAGCGAGACAAAGTACCCAGCCTACAAGCGTTGCTTGCGATGTTCCACCAGTAACGAAAGAGGAAGTAGAAAAGGCACTTAAGGGAATGAAAAGAGGGAAAGCTGCAGGCGACGACGGTATAACCATAGACCTTCTAAAAGAGGGTGGAGATATAATTATATAACTATTCTAGAACTAGAACTATAATAGAACTAGAACTAGAACTAGCACGTATTATTCTAGAACTAGAACTATTCTCAGTATGTTTAATAAAAATACCAAAAGCCTGGAAAAACACCAACATAGTTTTAATTCACAAGAAGGGAGATAAGAAAGATCTTAAGACCTACAGACCCATCAGCCTTCTGTCGGTTGTATACAAGCTGTTTACCAATATAGTTAGCCGCATAACCGCCAGCCTACACTTCCAAAAACCCCGGGCACAGGTTGGGTTCAGAAAAGGATACTCTGCAATGGATCCCATCCATGTCATCAACCAAGTAATAGAAAAATGCGCAGAGTATAATAAACCACTTTACATGATATTTATAACATATTTAGTAAGCACCGCTGCAGTGATGGACGCCTTAAAGGATTAAGGAATAGAGAAGACCTACCTACGACTCCTAGGCGACGTATATGAGGAATGCACCGGCAGAATTACACTTCACAAGCAAAGTGATAAATTCCCGATCCGAAGGGGAGTGCGACAAGGAGATGCCATCTCACCAAAAATATTCACAGCATGTCTGGAGAGTTTATTCAGGAGGCTTGACTGGGAAAACTTAGGTTTACGGTTTCTTGAGCCATTTACGGATACTTGAGTCATTTAAGGTTTGTAGATGACATAGCCTTGCTCAGCGAATCTGCAGAGCAACTCTAAAACATGTGGGGCTAATGATAAACATGCATAAAACTAAATTGATGATAAATAAACATGCTGAACGCGCCTTTTTTAGACCAGGAGAAGAAACACTGGAACAAGCACACGAATATAACCATCTTGACCAGATGATCAGTGCGGAGCCAAACCACGAGAAAGAAATCAGGCGCAGAATAGGACTGGGATGGAGTGCATTCGGCAAGCACTCGCAAATAATGAAAAGTAAGATGCCTCTATCCCTAAAAAGAAAGGTATTCAACCAATGCGTCCTGCCGGTGATGACACACGAAGCGGAAACTTGGCGACTTACTAAACAATTAGAAAGCAAGCTTAGGTCCGCTCAACGTGCCATGGAGAGAATAATGTTTGGAGTAACGCTTAGGGATAGAAAACGAGCTACCTGGATTAGGGAACAAACTCGGATAGATGATATCATAGTTCAGGTTAAGAAAAAGAAATGGACTTGGACTGTCCATGTGGTACGACGAACGGATAACAGGTGGACCACAAAGGCAACAGAATGGACACCGCTAGACGAAACTAGAAAAAGAGGAAGGCCATTAACTCGATGGAGAAATGAAATAAGAAAATTCGGAGGCAAGGAATGGACACGGGCAGCACAGGACAGAAACGGGTGGAGGTCAATGGGGGAGGCCTTCGTCTTGCAGTGGACTCAAATAGGCTGTTTACGATAATGATGATGATGATGATTATAAACTCTGCAATAAATCAGTATTTCTCTCTCTCTTTGACAATCCTTTTCAATTATTAATCGCACTTGACGAGACAGCTTTGTAGTGCTTTAAATCACGAAATATTAATAAGGCCCTGTCATACTCACCTCTCGACAGAAAATTTCTTTTTTTCTGGCAGAGCTAATGATGAGAGCTAACCCTTACACGATTGGAACGTATCAGTCGTCTTGCATACCCTGTCCTTGAACTAATCATGAAAAAAACACGCTTAAATCTCCAATTCCTGAAATAAACCAAATTCATCTCACACGATGTACAATTTGTCATGCGCAACTTTATTTCAACTGATACTTGTATTTCGCTCGTTTTCTTGTTCTTTTTTTAATATTCATTGTCCTAAGCTTTATTTTGGTTACATGTATGTGCAGATGTTGCATGTTCGCAGTTCGGAGGCAAGTCGAAAGATGATCTGGTAGTTTCCACTACCCCTATAAGTTACGTGTTACTATTCTCGTACATTTGCAAAATGTGCAGTGCTTTTTGTATATTGATAAATAAAATTTATACAATTGTGCATGCTATCGTTACTTTGTAGGCGGTGCACAGTTGCCATCAAGACACTGACTGACTTTCTGAGTTCTCTCCAGCGTCCGTGTTGTTGAATAAACTTTTATTGGAATTCATATGGTTTCATGTCAGTGACTGGGCTTAGTTATTCAGTGGAGTCATCTTCAATACTGAGCACGCACTATTCCTCGAGGAAAATAAGTGATGATGATGATGACGATGATGATGATGATGATGATGATGATGATGATGATGATGATGATGATGATGATGATGATGATGATGATGGCATATGGTGCAATTCGTTTCGCTCCCCTAGTCAAAACACTGTTCCGACGACTCTGCTCATAAATAAAATTTGTCAGATTTCAACTGAAAGTCCAGTTCTCATTCATTTGGAATACCATTTCCAGTGGTGTTTTAAAAACTTCACTGTCCAATGATGTGAGCCGGTCTGAATGTCAACCATGTTTTTTTGTTGTTGTTTTGACATATTCACATTTGATAGACAGCTACAAAAGAGTCAAAGTTGGCTATACCTCAAAGCGTTTTCTGTGGACGGACCCCAACGCGAAGATATCCCAAGAGGGATTGGATTGGATTGGAAAACGTTTTTGTTTATTATTGCACTGAGTGCAATAATACGTAAGCCTTTCCTTTACCCTATCGCACGCGTTTCGCGTTTCTTGCCACATCCGTTCAGGAGTAAACAAAGCAATCATTTAATACTTGTCTTGGTGAAGCTTCAGCTTTCGCTCATCGTATGTTGCCTGCGTCAAAAGACTTTCATCCCAGATGCCTGTCATTACGCTGCGGCCATTTCCTCCCAACGTCATCATGAAGCGAGTTTTTCCCGTCCTCTCACAGAAATGAATTCTCCGAAGGCAGAGGAGAACCACAGCGGAAAGAGATGGACGCAAAACGCTGCCAGATGTTTCTTTCTTTTTCTTTTTTATTCTTTTTCGTGCTTATGTCTTTCGCGCGAAGTGAAAAATACGTTGTTGTTTTTCGGGTAGTGTAGCGGAAGTGTAGGAACGCCCACAGATTAATTTTCTGTCGACAACGTATCATGACTCTTTTTGATTGATTCGACGCCCCTGGCGACGCTGAGTTTCATCGGCTTGAGTACCACTTCCGCAATGAAAAGGTTTCTTTTTCACCGAGAACATGGCTTGCCCGTGCTTCCGGTTCAGCGCACAGTGAGCTTTGAAATGCAGCAATTTGCGCTCCCTACCGGATTGGACTCAATGCACATATCCTTAAATGGCAGTGCATACTACCTTGCCTATGAAGATTGTGCCGTGAACGCTAATGATGCTTGTAAAATAGCAGGTATCAAAAGCATAATTTCAAAAAACCCGTTTTTGGCAGTCGGTTGTTGTTTTTTCGTCCTTTTTTAACGCGAAAGTGTTTTATTCCGGGATACACAAACATTTGAGTGACGTCATATATCCGTCACGGAAGTGACGCCAGTACAACGAAGCAAGCAGCCTGAAAGGGTGCACCTCTGCACTCAGGGTCTTCTTGCGGAGAAGCGACATTTAGAACCAAAGAGTACGTTATACTTAGGATTGTTCGTTTACGGTTTTTACATTTTAACACGAGAGTGTTTTTTGACGCGATACACCAAGATTTCACTTCCGTCATATCCATCCCGGAAATGACGCCAGTACACCTTCGCCGAAGCGAGCCTCCAGCAGGACGTCGCTCGCCAAGCACACCCGCAAGACAGCCGAAGACCCTCAAATCATTTTCAACTGCAGATTTTGCTGCACATTTCACTTTCGTGTTTTACCGATTCCTATGACAGAGGAATCAACCACAAGTTTTTAAGCTGATTTCAGCTCGCAGGGTGAATACCTTTGCAAAAGTCGTTGTGGAATAACGGAGCGTATGTGTAAGAAGTAAATATAGCCAACCAACTTCCCGGCCACAAGCACTGCTAGCACTGTCGCAAACATCGACATTGCCTAGTGGGAAGTAAACCTTGGTCGCATTTGAAGTAAAGCATGGGTCCGTAGCTAATCGGGACAAAGTGGGCATCGGATTGCTGTGTACGGGAACAAAAAACCACCCCTTATGCGTTAAAATGACGTATAAATAATGCGACATGCACACACATACATACGCGTATGTCCAATCATGAAAAAATGAAATGCGAACACGAAAATATGAACCAATACGCGGAAAAGTGGAAAATACTCTTCGTGGAGGTCGAATATTGGCGCGCTATTGGTATATTTCGAAGTCCACATTTCCCAACTTTGTTTTTGTGAGTAAACCACACGTAATTTTGGCTGTCACGGAAAGAAATCGTGCAATTTGTGTGTTCTAATTCATATTTTTGTTGACAAATGAGGCACATTGGCGTTTCATTTGTCCATGACTACGTATGAACATATGTTTGTTGTGTATGTATGTATGTATACGTGTATGTATGTATGTGTATGAATGTATGTGTATATGTGTGTATGTATCTGTATGCATGCATGTATGTATGTATGTATGTATGTATGTATGTATGTATGTATGTATGTATGTATGTATGTATGTATGTATGTATGTATGTATGTATGTATGTATGTATGTATGTATGTGTGCATGCATACATAAATTATGTATGTATGTATGTGTACGTATGTGCAGGCATGCATACATGTATGTATGTCTGTATGTATGCATGTGTGTATGTGTGTGTGCGTGGGTGTGAGTGTGTTTATGTATGTATGTATGTATGTATGTATGCGTGTATATATACGTTGACTTGATTGATTGTAGGGTTTAACACGGCGACGCAACGCAGGCGATGACGCCCGCCGTAGTGGAGGGCTACGGATTAATTTTGACCACCTGGGGATCTTTAACGCGCGCCGAAATCTCGTATACACAGGTGTTCTTGATTTCCATTTCGATCAAAAAAGCGGCTGCCGGGGTGTATGTATGCGTGCATGCGTACGTGTATGCGTGCGTATGTGTGTGTATGTGCGTATGTGTGTATGCGTGTATGTATGTGCATGCATGCATACATGTATGTGTATGTATGTATGTATGTATGTATGTATGTATGTGCGTGTGTGTATGTATGTGTATGAATGTATGCATGTGTGTATGTGTGTATGTATGTGTGTATGAATGTAGGTACTTACGTACGTATTTATGTAGGGTATGTACTTACGTACGTGTGTACGTGCGTGTGCGCACGTATGTAGTTATTTGTGTATGTACGTATGTACGTATGTGTATGTGCGTATGTCTTTCCATTTTCATTTACATTTCGATTTATTTCGGGCACAAATACATTCATGTAGTTACTTATGCCCACGAGGCGTGGCAAAAGATGACTAGTACGTCTCATGACGGGGCGTCCGCCCCGGGAGCACCGGGAGTTTTCGCACTGCGCAAGATGCCCAGCTCGGCTGTAGATGACATATCAACGTCACGTGCATCGGCTGCAGGGCACCCAATGCCTCCGTCCTAAACTGACACCGTCCATTTATTTTAGCCACAGTATAGCACAAGCTTGCAAGCCCAGCGCAGAATCGTCGGGGAAAGGCGGGTGATTCGCGTTCGACGCTCGACTGTCTCAAGGAAACGCCGACGTCGTCGTCGCCCACTCGCCCCGTCCAGTCGGTGCGCGCAGGAAAACACATCCGATATATGTCCCGTTCGCAAGCCGCGCGTTACCCTCGGTGGCCGTCTAATGGCTTCTTCTTCAGGCGGGGCCATTCGGCGACCGAGATTTATGTTGCGACCTTCCGCTCTCGCTGCTCCGTCCGTGCCATCCGGAGCACTATGACATCCGCCCTTCTCTCCTCTCATCTTGCTTCTTCCATTTCTTGACCCGCTAGTATACGGCACTCGTGTGTTGGATTGGACGGCAGGGGCGGAGGGGGAAAGGTTTGTTTGTTGGCAGCCTTCCTGGCCGTTCGTTTGGCAGCCCAGTTTGTCGTGCTTGCTCCGCTGCACCGCGCTGGGAATAGCGTCCCCCGCCATCGTCGCTCGGAGAGTTTTGCAGGCGTGGCAGCGACCGTCGGTCGGGCCGGGCGTGTCCCGCATTTTCCTCTCTACAACCGACGGTCTTTGCTCGGCGGATCGCGCTTGCGTCACGCTCTTAATCGCGCAGTATTTGGAGCAAAGCCACGAAGCTGATATTTCTCTGTTGACGAAGACGGTTTGTGCGCTGGTTACTCATGTGGTACGTGGACAACTGTTGGTCCAATTAAGGCTTCCTGACTCAAGTGCACACTTGCACGCACGCACGCACGCACGCGTAAGATTAGTGAGCTGTGAAAAGACTAAGCGCCTAGCAGGGTGGAGTGTAGACGTTTAACGATGTGGGGTATATGCATGAGGAGGAGCGACATGACATCAAAGGTGAAACTCCCCGTTTTAATAAGCTCTACGATCAGGAGCAAGAAAGGCATCATTCAAATTACACCCGCAATAAAAACAGTTACTTATCACTGATCTTTTGTTAACCAATTCGGTGCTGAAGACACAAGCGGGGCAGGGTGTTATATACTCGGAGGAACTTACCTGTTCAAGACCTTTGGGCTCAACCTGGCGCTTGTACGTTCTCGAGCTCTCGCTTATTTTCTTTAGCGCTGGGAGGGAGAAGGATGCCATAGAACGAGAAATTCGGCAGCGCCGCGAAGTCATTCAGACGTCAAGTGCCCATTAGGAAAGAGCCTGAGTAGCGGGCCATTTGAAGTCCTTCCCAGCAATAAAGGCCTTCCCACAGTCCTTCTGGCCTTCTTTGTGCCCGCCCTCAGCCCGCATGCCCCATGATGAGAAATTCCGAAATGCGAAGTGCCATTCCTCGATGGGCAAGAACCCTTTCCTCGTTTTCCGAGTACGGGGCACTGTGTCCTTCTCTGTGAGGCGTGGTGTCCGTTGTTTTCTGTTAAAAACCTAAAAAAAAAAAACACTGTCACAATTTCGCTTTACCGGAGACCGTCGGCATTTTAAGCTCATTCTTATCAAAGCGAAGCTTTCAGCATATCACTGATGTCGTCTGTCGTCCACCCAAAACGCCCTGCAGGAAAGCCAACTTTGTCTAAAAGTGATGGTTATCGTGGGGGAAATGGAGAAAAATAAAACGCTTGCCGTAGTTAGAATTAAAAACCTGGGTCCCTCCTCGCGTTATGAAGCCGATGTCTGTCCGGTTGCCCCATTCCAGCACGGTCAAAGCAGTTTGGATTTGGAAATGTTGGCATGGACGTGCAAGAATAGATAGAAAATGTACCCCTCCATCTAACGAGGACGACCTCCATACTAATGTCATAAATAAATAGGGCCCGCTCGCTTCTGTGCTGGTTCGTTTGGCGTTGGCCTTTACTATGCAAAGCTTAGCGTTCCCCCATCATTGTTTCGACAGAGCAGTAGTGAATTTTTTAGGGGCGAAGCAACTTAGGACATCGCTTTGTCCGGAGCTTGGCGTCTTGTGCACACAGTGTTGCGCATTCACGAGGAGTATTGGATTGGATTGGATTTAAATTAGATTGGATTGGATTGAAATGGATTTGGATTGGATTGTGTTGAAATACATTGGATTTAATTTAATTTTATCGGATTGGATTGGATGCGAATTGTATATACAGTACACACGCGTTGTCACTCATTTACATGCGTGAGTGGGCAATTCCACGGGTTATTTACGGTAACAACGATCCCCAGTGCTTCGCCCACTCGTCATGATTTACTTCGTGGAGATGCGCGAATTTTTTTTTTTTCACAAGAAAGTACATGGTGCAACTTTCCGGGCATCTCATCGCAAGATAGTGGACGCCAGCATGCCTTCCTGGAACTCTCACACTTGAGTATTCGAGATATTATCTAATCAGATAATATAGACTCGCGTATTTGGTTGCTGCCATGCTGTGAGGCTTTCAGGCTTTGTGGGTAATGTTCTGAGACGCCACAAAAGTTTAAGATAAACAAAGCCTGCTATGCGATTGGTGTCTTCCGCCCAAATACGACTGCGTCGGGAATAGAGCAATGTTTTGGTAGCGGTGGTTGTAGGGATGTTTAGTGAAAGAATGCTTGAAGCCACCGCTACAGTTGTTCTGTCAGTTGTAAGCAGAGGAGACGAGAGTGGTAAAATCGAATATGCTGGCCTAGCTGCAGGTACTGTTTTAGTGTCCGATGGGATTGAGAATTCATACTGCGGCCCCATGTAGAAGGTACCGGGGTCGTGTGACTCTGAGATCCATGGCTGTAATCCCTGCTTTTCAAAGTGCCCTGTACTCGATGCCTATTGGACGGCAGGGCTAGCAAAAGAGATCTGTTCACGCATGCGCTGAAGAGCTGTTCAAGGGGTCTAACGATCAGAGCTCGGAAGAAAAATCCCGTATAGTTCGCATTGAGCGAATCGTGGCGTGTATTGACCATGAGTAACCAACCTAGCAAGTACCACAGGTTGTTCGTAACAAAGGCGTGAGATTTATAAAAGCAAAGCATCACTTACGCGTTGGGAGCCACCCAGAAACCAATATAAATCCATAGAAAGTGGCCGTCGCCGTCGACAATAACGCATAGACGCAGAGGCGCAACCCCGGGACAGTCGGTGCGTCGTTTTTCCACGTACGCGGTCTCAAAAACTCCTCTCCAAAATAGATCTTTTTATCAAAGGAGAAAGGTCAGCACGCTATAGATTCTTAAATAAGCGGGGCGTGAGTGGCACGGAGTAAAGATGGAGGTCGGTACTCAGCGGCGTGTGTTCGAACGGAGACCACAACCTGTAGACGCACCACGCACACCTAAGAGCATGTACTCTACTCGGACTTATCGATAAACTCAAGAGTAGCGTCCTTGCGGTTTGGCATCAAAAAAAAAAAAAAAAAAACGGAGCGGAGACGAATCTGTCAAGTGCCTTCCCACTGCGACCTTCAAGAATGCGCATCGATATAATAAAATGAACAGAGAGGAAGAGGGAGGGAGGGAGGGAGGGAGGGAGGGAGGGAGGGAGGGAGGGGGGAAATAACTTTTAATAATAGTTGAAACGACCATATTCGAGGTCGAAATCCTCAGTCATCAACTACGCTCGTGCGGCCGGTTGTCTTCGTGCTTTCCGCTAGCAGTAGCTGCATATCGGGTCAACAGCTTGCCGAAATACTCCCCCACTGCTCGCGTGAGGCGTGGGGGATGGGGCGGAAGATCTGGGTTCTGTTATGGTACAGTGTGGCTGGGACTTGAAAAGGAATACAGGGGGGTCATAGACAGCAGGCCCACACGCTACCCATCCTAATCTCTATGACATCAACGGCGACATCCATTCCATTAAAACCCCTTCCCCAAGAGTGGCGATTTTTGGTTATTCCTTTCCATTTCGTCCCTAGGAATGCCAAAACCCCGGCTATACCCAGTCTTAGATTTTATGTGACAATGTATAGGCCAAAGGCAAAAAACGACAGCCCAGAATGTGACTCCTACACAAAAAAGAACACGTGAACTCACGCACAGGTTAGTAAAAGTTGCGGAAAGAACAGGGGTAGTTACATATCGGATGTTGCTGCTGTCAGTGTGCTTACCTGGTGTTGTAGAGTTTCAACCCAATGACCCAGCAACTATTTTGCGTAGGCTACTGCGTGACTGTTAGGCACAGGTGTGTGTTCAATGTCTGCGATGTATCGCGTTGCAGCAGAGCAGAGCGAGCTCCCGCTTTCGCTCAAACCTTCCGTTAATTTGTAATAACTGCAATTATTGTGATGATGGCAGCCCTCTGTTCACCCAGGCATTTCTTAACTGCGTGAACTGTTGGGACGACTGGTTATCCATAACTTGTAAAACCAATCTCAAGGAAGGAAACAGGTGAACATTACCCTGATTTTTCACCGTCAAACACCACTTTATTTGAAACCATACGCCATACACATGCACAAAACCAAGAGAACAAAACACGTCAGCGTGCCAGCGCATTCTTGTTATTGACCTGTTTCAGCACCGCGCGCCTACAGCTTCCAGCAACCATCTGAGGTGAAGGTAACGAAAATGCTCCGGTTTTAGTTGCAATGTTCCTGCGTTATTAATCTTCTGTATGAGCATGGCATATGTTCATTTCATGTCCGAAAACCAAGATGATAGACATCAGTCTCTGCCTTTTTCCTTCTTCGTCCAACTATAGGCTTATTGCTCTCCCAAGAGGCTCTCGCCGCTTCGTAAATACCTTCCGAAAATCCTTCCTACGTTGGTACGTCCAGTTGCGCCTCGTATCAAAACTCCGTTCTACCCATTATAGACCCGTCAAACTCCGCGGAGTGCCACTCCATTCGCGCCGCGTTTCGCCCCACTGGCGGTTCCGCTTCCCTGTTGGCACATTATGCAGAAAAGGCCGAGGGGCTGCCAGCCAGGTCGTCGCAAGACGTCGTCTCCAACCACCTCTGCTCTTTATGGATGGGCTTTACGGCTTCCGCGCGGCTCCATCTCCGCCTGCCCCATGCGCCTTCTCCTTCGGCGACGGCTTTGGAGCGTTCCCCTTTAGCCACGTTTCTTCTTCTTGCTCCCTCAACTTATCAAATCTCCAACGACACGGACAGAATCCGGGGCGCTTCCTCCCCCTTTCCCGCCTTCAGCCTGTCACAGCCTTCACAAGATCTTCTCGGGCTCGAGCTGTCACATTTCTCTTCATTGGGTCGCTCGTTCCGCGCAACTCCGAGTCGCATATATAGCAGCGCCAGATGCGAGTCGGAGGCATGCGTTCGCTTCGTTTTCCTTCTATTTTCTCTGCCTCTCTCTTTCTAAGGTTCTCATCGCGGAGACAGCGTGATAAAGAGGGCACGCATCGCTGCTTGCATAGTTTGTGGACCGGAAGAGGCGGTGTCAACACATTGGCCAATAGGCCGAGTGGTATAACACCGAAGGCCCGCTTGCGACGCGGTTCCTGGTATTAAGCTTGTTTGCAACGGACGTTATTCATGTGCGTGTAGTCCTTGTTCTCACACGCTTTGGCGTTATCTCGTCGACATGCGTCTGCCATGGTCAAAACATGGTGACAACACGAGTGAGATCCTGCAGATATTCGTTCATCTTTCTGCCTCATGTTTGGAAAGTTGCGTGCAGCTGGGTGTCTGTTATCACAAGCTTCTCACGTATAGCGTTTCGGAAATGTTTCCTAAGCGTGGGTGGAAGTAATATTTGCAGGTTTTTACAGCCGACAGGGACCCTCTTGCCATTGTTATCGTGCGTGATGACACCAGACATGTTGTCCAAACAAGAATACCTTCTGGGCCCGCGTCACCAAAATACTTGATGAACGAAGCTTTTACACGACACATAAACAAGACGAAGCACAACCAACCTGTAAAAACAAACAGCATGCAGTATTCATCAATGGTTCTTTAAGTCTGTTTTCGCATTGAACTATAAGTATCAAATTCCGGAACGCAACATGATTATTCATACTTACCTATGGAACAGCTGCTGAGAGAGAGAGAGAGACAAACATTTATTTTAGTAATGAGCAGGAGGATGTTCTTAGGGCTGACCTCGCGGGTTTTTTAATGACAAAGATTCTTCACTTGAATAGGGCTCTATAGAAGGCTCACAAATAAGTGCCTGCATGATTCATGGCGGGTTACTGATAAACTCCCTAGTAGTTAAGAAGGTAGAATATTGGGGTCACATGCATGCGAGAGGAGGAGTTAGCGAAAGAGAGAAAGATAAAGGGAAGCGAAATCGTGGGCAAGGGAAGGTAGTTTTTCTGCCTGTACATTTGATCTGCCGGCTAGTCTGCGAAGTGAAGAGTCGGGAGCTAACAAGGACAAGCCAGGGGGTACGAGGGAGGATTGAAAGGAAAGCAAAATCACAGTTAATTCGTATTTCGTAAAAAAAATGGTGGGAATATAGTGGTAGGAGTAGCATGTTGCGTAGGCGATGGGTGGAATGTACGGAGCGGGTGACGCACATAGCCCCTTTGAAGAAGGGGTTCTGATATGCCATTCCCCATTCTGTTCGAACGACACACCACATACGCTCTTATATTCTATTCAACTCAGGTTTCCTTATACTCTCTTGTCTACGAATCACCCACTGTCAGAAACAGTGAACGGGACCGTGTACGTGCTCAAAATTTTGGGTTAGCCATGGTGATGATGTTGACTGCGATCAGAATTGGCGTAGTTCGTACTTCCGAACGGACAGTTTCTTGGCTCCATGCATCAAACTCTATCGTAAGGGAGGCGAGTTAAATGCACCAAGCGTTTCATGACTACCGCCTCCAAATGTATTTCAATTCTGCTCAAGAAAGGAGCAAAATAAGAAATTAATTGGGAACTTTGCTTCAGGAAATGATGTGAGCTCACCCACAACGATTCACATCTTCAAATGAGACTTCAAAGACTAACTGCCTCCGTGCATCTGACACAATAGAAAAGTATAATAAGTGCGAGATAAGCCAGAACACGTTTTAGGTGCGCAGTAATGACCTGGTGATATTTAACAAAACTTCCAGAACAAAGCGGCTCTCCTGCTAACCCACATTCACGAATGATACCATCACAGGTGGCCATTTATTTTTCGAAACACTGATAGCCGTCGACGGGACTGCTGGCCAGGTGCGTCCGTGTGGCGATTGTTACACAGATGTCACATCTGTCGCACACTGTTTCGAGACCGAAGAGGAAGCGCACCGCGAATGAATACGCGTCTCCGACGTCCCGGTTAGCACTGCGCACCTGGCCGGAGATACCAATCCCGATAACCGTCGACCCTCTACGTTTCCCCATAGCTCTACCACGAACAGCTGGACGGTGGACGCGTGAGGCATGCTGAGCCGTAAGCGTTGGCGACCGGCAGACAATCCGGTATACGTCCGCGGCCGTTTATCGAGACGTGGGCGACAGCAGTGGTTCGACTGCACCTTGACAAACGCGAAGGTATCTTTGCAACGGTTTTCCAGAAGAGACGCCCAAAGTGGGAGCCAAGCTGCAGCGCGATCCCTTGGTGTTCTGCTTTCGTAATACAGAGGCACGCCTAAAAACTTCAGCAGGACTAAAGAGGATGATGCCACACATTATTTATAGGCTGCCTGACCGGACGGGGGCGTAGGAGTGCTGTCAGATGCCGTGCGACTGGGGTAGTTGAGAGGGGGGGGGGGGTGCAATAGACATTATTTCTAGGGAATCGAGGCTAGCCGTATAAACGTACCTACTGTGTATACGGGAAGCTTATACAAGGAGATAGATTGCAAATGCACTCCTACATGCGAAGATCTGCTTTTTCATGTCCACGCGCGGTCAATAAAATTCAAAATTCAAAAAAAAAAAAAAGCCGTTGTCACAGAGCTAACGTATGGTTGGCAGTCATATACCAGTTATATAAACCACTGTTCGTGCTGCTGAGCACGATGACGCGGGTTCGATTCCCGGCCACGGCGGCCGCTTTTCTGATGGAGGCGAAAAACAAAAACGCCCTTGTGATGAAAATTAATCCGGAGCCCTCCAGTACGGCTCGCCTCATCGCCTGCGTTGCGTCGGCGCGTTAAACACTACAATCAATCAAATCAATTAAACCACTGTTCGTACTCAAACGTGCTGCGTTATAATCATAACGCAGCTCTCGATAAGGAAAGAAGCCATTTCAGGCCGCCCAATAGCCGTCATTTTCTTTTTCTTTCTCGATAGCGTAAGGACGTCAGTTTGTTTGAGCAAGTTGGATTGGTTTGAAGAGCGAAGCTGTTTAGCAAATCGGAATTTTTCGTGCCCGCAATTAAAAATATCAAGAAATTGTTGAGAGCGCGCGCACGTGAGAGCGGGCCTCGCGGCGACCCCCCGGCAGTTCACAAAACCAAGAAAATGCCTAGCGGTCATGTGTGCGTGCCTCGCGATGCCCGCCCAGCGTCCTCTGCGCACGTTTGTCAAGCCAAGCATACCCACTCGGGAAACTGCACAAGATTGCGGTGGCCGCCCGGCCGTAAACAAAACCAAGAAAATGCTTAGCGCTCGTTTGTATGTGCCTCGCGGTGACCGCCCGGCCTAATCGACGCACGTTTGCAATCCAAGCATACCCACTTGAGATTTTGTCCAAGATTACCCCCCCCCCCCCAAAAAAAAAAAAAAAAAAAAAAAAAAAACTCCAGCATTCGCCGTTATTGTGGCAACACTTGCTCGAACTAGAAACGCAGGTCATTGCTGACGCCCCTCCAGGGTGATGTCCAATGATTATCACTTCCACAAAAATGAGGGAAGCTCACGCTTAAAGCAACAATCATGGAATAAAGGTCGTTGCGACAGCAACAAAGAAGCAAATCGGCTGCAATCGTGGACTTAAAGCGTCGTGATGCTCGTGAAGGTCGCGTACAGCTTCGCTACCTTCAAGTCTTACGCGTTAGTGCAAGCATTACATATTTTTTTATGTCAAATTTTCAGCGGCTACATTAATATTTTCTCTTGTTAGGGCAGACAGACAGACATTGAGACACGGCTATTTACCCGTTATTGTCCGTCTCTTACCGTTACTTACCTTTTATACAAATTGACATCGCGAGTCCTTATCAGGTTGCTACTGGAGCTGCTATCAAAAACAGCCAGTATTCAGAAGACAGCGAAAGTACGCATCCATAAAAAATTAAAGCAATGAAAACACCACGGTACTTTTGATTTTACCGTTCCGTCAGCGCGATTTTGTTCCTACTGACACGCAAACCGCACTACCGTCACTGAGCGGCAAAGCGTACGAGTTTGTGCAAAGCACCTCAGCGCCGCTATGTGGACACGGAAAGGCGAATCTTCTGTGGGCTGCTCCTCCCCTTATCTCGACCACTCGGAGTGTTCGAGTGGGCCCAAATCTTCGGTGGAGCCCCCACGCTCTTTGCGCTTTGATTCCTCATTACGAACACCTGGAGTGGCCACTCGGCGCCACGGAGCCGCTTTCAGGCTCGGTCCCGAGCACGTCGTCGCTGCACGTGCGCGAATAGACTCGCGGGAGCGCACCTTCTTGTCGTTGTTGTTGGGCCGGGTCGTCGTCTGGGCTGTCGCTCCCCGTCGCACGTCACAGGGAAATGGCGTGATGCTGCTTGAAAACTAGTGCGCGAAGTAACGGTACATGTGTTGTGTACACAATAACGTGTAGGCACTCGAGATACACGAACGCTACTTTTGCGACGTAGATTACAGACGCACGTGCAGTGCGTCGACCTATTTTTACGCTTTGAAGATCGTGGAAAGGCTGCACATGTGCAGCCATAACCCCTTTGCTGTGGGGCTGATTGAGCGCGTCATCAAATCTGCGTTCATGCGGCACCAGCTGTAGTGTTTTTATTGATTGATTGATTGATTGATTGATTGATTGATTGATTGATTGATTGATTGATTGATTGATTGATTGATTGATTGATTGATTGATTGATTGATTGATTGTACTGAATGCGTTGTAAGGACATTGTAAGGACGGAAAGCGTTGTAAGGACGGACTGTTGTACGTTGTAAGGACGGAACACAGAAGCAAGAAAACACAGGACAAACGCTAGAAGGAATTTTAGAAGGAACGGTTTTCTTCCTTCTGCGTTCCATCCTCAGCGCTAGTTCAATTTACCCAGCATCCTTAAACCAACTAGCCCAAGTTTACGTCCTTAATTCGATCGATCGTACACATGTTATGCCGGAAAATAGAGTACAAAGTGGCAGTCGGTAGCTTGACCATGTAAGCTTGGCTTGCGTTTTCGCCGGTGGATAAGGCAAACTATGTGGCGTCAAGGGAACGAAGAGTTGTATCACTTTCCCCCAAGTCCCGGACCGTCAAACTTTGAGTCGGTTCTCGTTGCGGAAGCGGCTAATCATCACGCTAGTGCCGCGAGCGCTAGCGTACAAAAACAATTCTAATTTTTTTGAGCCATACATAGAAGTTTGTCTTACTTGTAGCTTCTACCTCTCTCACCGTTACGTTAAGCTTTTCTCTCTCTTTTTTTTTTTTTTGTATCGCCGTCCTGTTCAGGTGCTCTGGCTGGCAGAGGGCTGCACGCCTTTGCCTATCGCGACAAAATGGAAACAAAACGCAGCTTTGTTTCATTTGAATGAACTAACCTCTGGTGGCTCACACGACTCAGTTTCATCCTCGACAAATGTTTTTCAACCAAGAAAGCAAGGAAATGTCAATGCAGCTTTCATTTCTTGCAACACATGACGTCATCAAGGGCGTAATAGAGAAACTACTGAAATAGAGCTGTCAGCGCGCTAAATACGCGTTAGCATTCAAGAGATACGATCCAACTTAACTAGATGGGCCACTACAATCGCACATTCATGTTTCATGGCTTTGGTCGGCAGCCACCAACCTTGTGACGTCCTTATGACGTCATAAGAACTCGGTGAGAGAGTGGCAGGTGAGTCGACATTGCTTTATATGTCTTCCTTGATATCTACCCGCAAAATGTGAACGAACGAAAGGATAGATATCAGGGAAGACATTTTTACACCCTGTTTGACCGAAAAGGGTGTAAAAGTCCTGTCCTATGGCAAGCACGTTTAAAAGGTGTTCTGACAAGAAAAAAGGTTGTAAGGGTGAAAAAGAGGGTGTCCTTGTGAACGCCGTAAAATAACGGTGTAAGGCTGTTAAACATCCTAAAATAATGTGTGGGCAGTGCGGCTACGTGTGACAACGAGGATCGACTGGGCGCACAGCACGCGCCATAAAGACACATTCAACACGCAGAAGTCCCACTTCTACCACAAATGAAGAGAGCAAGAAAGCCAACGGAATGCACGGGGAGAGCGAGTATGTACTTACTTACCTTACGACTGCATCTGCTTTTCTTGCTTTTATACCATCAGAGGAAATTACGCAGATAGTCGGTGGGCTTGTCACAAAAACCAAATATTGTGTCTCAATTTGGGAATTATGCATTTTAATGTCAGCAGATACAAGTCGGCATACGGATTTGCAAAAAAACTTTTTAATAGTGAGGCGGAGTAGAAAAAGGGCTGTAGGTGCTAAGTTCGATAAATCATGGAATTTTATTAAATACCGAACTCCTATTCCACGCCTTTCAACACCCTCTAAGAAGGGTGTTCATTATTTCAACATACCTTTTGTTACATGGCTGCAAAGGTACAAATTAAGGTGTTGAAACCGAAGAAAAAAAGGTGAAAAAGACCTCCGAATTTGGAGTTCTTTTCTCCCCTTTTACAGGTATGGACTCGAACATTTTGTACGAGTGTAAGGATGCTTTGTACCACACGGTGTTTGAAAAATAGTAATTCCTATAATCTATTAACAGCGAGCCCGTTTTAGCTTGAGCTTGGTCTGGTGGCGTTGGCAAAAAAAAAATTGGCCGCGTATCTCCTCCTTTCGTTGCAAATGTCGTCAAAAGACGATAGTCTTTGTAGACATTTGCCAAGGAAATGCCCCCCTTTGCTTTCCCGCTCACCTCTCATGCTGTTCCCGTACCGTCGCGCTCATCCCAAAGTAAAAACACTTAAGGTTTGCGCAAGGTGATTTGAATTTACCGCGTTCCACTGCTACAGGCCGGGTTTCTCGATGTCAGCGCTGCAGTACGGCGGAGACGCGCGTGAATGGAGGCTGCCGACTAGAAGGTTTATAGAGCCGCGTGGCCGTGCTCCACGTGCGTTCCAAGCAGAACGTGGAACCTAGCTAGTGGAATCTTTCGGTGCTGTTGCCGCGTGATTTTTCATATGCCGCCAGGAGGCGGTGGTTTTCTGCAGTACATGTAGAATACCATTTGCTATCGAAAAACCAAGCATCCATGAATTTTTTAATAAAGGAACACCGTAAATATCCTTTGTGTACTAATGTTCTGTCTTATATTTGCGTAATGTCTTGTTCTTGTTCAACAAAGTTGACAAGTATGAACCTATAGAAACCGGGCTTAGACGTTTACATGTGGCTGTGAGTATATATAAGGCTATTGCGCAATATCAATTTTATTTGGCCGGGTGGCTGAATCGAGTCACAGACAGACAGACAGACAGACATACAGACAGACCAAAATTTCTGGGATTTAGTAGACCAAGAAAGACTACGTAGACCAAGAAAGACTATCGTCTTTAAAACAAGAAAAAGAAACTGCGCCACCTGTAAAGACTGCAATACCGCAGATAGGGTATACATTATAACAGTGAACCCGGCTTTCGCGCCTGCTCGGCGGTGAGCACAAGGGGCATATGCGTACGCGCACCTGTTACAACACCATATAAAAGTGATAGTCTTTTTTGGACTACTAAAACGCAAGAAAATGCGCAGCTTGCACTAGTCCTGCAATGATGGAGAAATAGCGGAGCTGAGGGTTGACCTAGCTGCTTCCCCCCTGGAATCATCTGTCAGTGCGGGGGACCGACATGAACGGCCTTGTAAAACCCGGCTAAACTTGGGCTCACCCCTCACCACTTAGCCTATAGCTTAGCAAAAACATCGCAAAGCCTAACAAAACATTGCAAAATCTAGCAAAATCTAGCAGAACCTCGCAAAACTTAGCAAAACCGGAAAAAGCTAGGTCAACCGCGATATCCGCTGTTTTTTCTTTACAAATTAACACCCATTTCGCACCCTTTAAACACCCTACAGAAAACTGAGGGTGTTGCAGTTGGTCAACACCCTTTTTGCCACACAGAACGGTGTAAAGATACAAATTAGGGTGTTGAAACCTAAGAAAAGGGTCGTATTGACTTTCCAACACTCTTATTCAACCTATGCGACACCTTTTTTTGGCGATAAGGGTGTGAAAAGTTTAGTGTGTAGCTTACGGGAAAGTTTACGTCAAAATTATTGAATCCGTGCAGTCATTTTGAATGATTTTGTGTTCATGGCTTCGTTAAGATAGCACGCTCCGTTAGTACGCCGTGAGTGCATACCATAATTTTAAAGACGATAGTCTTTCTTGGGCTACTTAAACCCAGAAATTTTGGTCTGTCTGTGTGTCTGTCTGTCTGTCTGCCCGTCTGTCTGTCTGTGACTCGATTCAGCCACCCGGCCAAAGTTACACAATTCCGGCGCAATAGTCTTATATAGTCACAACTAAATCGACCCGTCTAAGTCCGGTATAATGTTCATACTTGTCAACATTGTTGAAGAAGAACAAGACATTACGCAAATATAAGACAACAAATTAATACAGAAGTGATATTTGCAGTGTTCCTTTATAAAAGGTCATAAATGCTTGATTTTTGCGAAATTAAATACTTCATCAACTGCAGAAAAAAAAATTCACTAAGCCGTCGCCTGCTGTCGCCCGCGCCACTATACCTGCTTGCGGAATTTTAAGCAATCAACCGGCAACAGTTACGAAAGGTTCCACTAGATAGGTTCCACTTTCTGTTTGCAAAGCACGTGGAGTACGCAAGCGCGGTTCTATAAACGTTGAAGTAGGGCGCCTCGATTCACGCACGTCTTGGCCATACGGCAGCGTTGGCATCGAGACACCCGGCCTGGAGCAGTGGAACGCGGTAAATTTAAAATGATTTAAGCGAACCTTTGGCGTCTTTACATTGGGAGGAGCGCGACGCCAGAGGAACATGAGAGGTGAGCGGGAAAGCGAAGGGGGGTATTTACTTGTCAAAAGTCGATAAAGACTATTGTGTTTTGTCGACATTTGCAACGAAAGGAGCAGATACGCGGCCACTTTTTTAGTAGCAAAGGTAACCCACTGCTCTTGAATCGAAAGTGCTTCCCGAATTCCCACCGGCCCGCAGTGATTGTTAGCCTGATTTCTATGCGGCTGCTTGGACCAATGCGAAAGAATTGACCAAGGCAGGCATGTTCATTTTCATCATCGATTTGTAACGCCGCACTCGGTAAAAGAGCTAACACAATTCTTCGTGCTAGCAGGACTGAAATTTTGCAACAGTTTTTAAGTTTTCGGGGCGTCGTGACTTGTTTTGCAGGTATATGGAACCAATACTGTCCCTTTCAGTATACGCCAAGTCGGGTCCTAAAATATGAGCAATGCATCTGCTCCAACGCCCAGGCAACTCCAGCAGGAAACAGTACCAGCAATGGCTCCTACATCGCACCCTACCTTCCCAGCATAAAATTAGAACAAAGCTTTATCAAAAGTGTGCGGAATCCCAACCTACACGTATACGCGAACGCACCAAATTTAGACATTTCTGTTCAGCTCACTGTTTAATCACGGTTTCGCTTGCATATAACCCCAGCGTGTGTATTGGGATCAACGATTTACTCCGTTTTTGTGCCTGTGTGGCAATTACCAGCGCATGAAATCTCCCCTGGCTTAGCGCTACGCAGCACATCATACCTAAAGTGCACTACTCAAGTATCAGTCACAGTACCCATATAATATAATCTTCATGCAGCTAATTTATTTTTTGCACAACCAACGATGTTCCATGATTCGATAGTGTAATGTGGAATTGCATCAGTCTCCGCAGCTGCCCGCAAGTACGCCATCTGCTCTACTCTGCTTCCCAGATGCTCCATCTAGCCGGGGCCTGGCTAAGCGACGACACGGCGCCGTGCGATGAAGGTCTTGGAAACGGCGAACTTCTGCGAAAGGCACGCGCCTGGAAATCTCGCGCCGAGATCTCTAGCTGCCTCGTGCATTCCCGGCAAGCACCCAACTTCCGCTTTTGTTAACTTCCTGCGTCTTCGTTCATCCCCAGGCCGCCGTATGCTGTGGACCTTTATTTTTCTTCCTTTCTGGATTCCATCTTGGGTGGAAGTAAGCCTCTTCCGGAGGCCGTCGGGCAAAATGCCCGTTTCCGCGTACTTTGGCTCGACTGAGAGCTCAAAGCACCAAGCCTGAGGAGTACTTACCCATGCCCCGTTGTCTTGGGAATGCTACAGTGTGTCCAGCACGTGCACTACAATTCTGTTCTCGGGCGGAATTCTCAGTTTCGGCCACTTCATGTCTGTTTCAAAGTGTCCACTTTGAGCGAGCCCTGATTTGCTGAAAGCAGATGACCGGATGTAACACAGCACAAGCGAGGTGATATTATTTATCAGAGGCCTCCCAAGGGCAATTACATCATGCCTAGAACGGGCACAAAATTGACATTTTCGAAACGGACACGACACTGCTCCTGAAATGGTGAAATGGTGATTCGCTTACTCTTGCATATGTTGCAAGCCCCTTTCACCCCCCACTTCCAGCAACATGGCGACTATTTGTAATAACTTGTAATAATTTGTAATTTGTAATAACGGAGTGCCTAGCGCTCCGTCCTGTCTTTTTGTTTTTTTTTACGCATTGTTCACGCTTTTTCCAATATGAACATTTACCCCCACGCCCAACTCGCAGTCCTTCTTAACTCGTTTAAAACAGACGACTGGGGCGTCCTTTTTTTTTTTTTTTTGTCTATAAACACTAACCTGACGTATTCTTTGCCAACTATTATTCATGTAAGATCTCTCACAGATATGCGTTTCAGGGGCTGAGGCAAATTGCCAGGCTTTAGCAAAAGAACACCGTTTTCTGCCCTTTTGTCACAAATCCGCGGCAAATATAACGGCCTTGTGGCTGGATCTACAGAACGACGTTGGGGAAATTTATTGACTTTACCCAGCCACCCTGCAAGACA
Source organism: Haemaphysalis longicornis (assembly GCF_048455015.1). Classification (NCBI taxonomy): domain Eukaryota; kingdom Metazoa; phylum Arthropoda; class Arachnida; order Ixodida; family Ixodidae; genus Haemaphysalis; species Haemaphysalis longicornis. The sequence goes on along the minus strand of NW_027526460.1, from coordinate 20,635,161 downwards.
GTGCAAGGTTGAGCACATGCGCGGCGTCCGTGTATACGCTGTGAATAAGAAACAAATATCACCATGCGTTTCATGTTTTACTAACCGGCTTGAGCTTTCGTGCATCATATACTCTCGCGCATGCATTGATCATTGTATTGAGACAACTTGTAGATTGGGAATCCAAGTGCATCTCACTCTGGGAGCCCGAACTCCATTCATCGGTGCCCATTCTGGGGTTGTTTGTATTTTATTCTAGGCGGGTTCCCAAACTGTCCAGACGGCCGATGTATATTCGTGCTCGACCTGTATTCTGCAGCTTTGACGTTGGTGTAGCTGTGTATCACGGCGGCGTGGGCGTGGAGACGCCAGATGGTCCCTTCAGAGAGCCGTTCCGCTATCGGTCTACATTGCTCTGCCGGTTCACTGATGCAAGATTGAGGGCATGGGATGTAGTTGGGTCGACCTTGTGGCATGGCGCAGAATAATGTGTTCACCGAATTGCAAAAACTCTTTCGCGGAAGAAATCCTGCTGCCAGATGCTCCTAAAGACACGACGGCCACCTGTTTCCCATTGCTCGCCTTCTTAATTACAGGATCGCTGTATCTTAATTATTCCGGCAACTGTGTTTGCCGTGGCATGGGCTTAGTCGAAATTGGTTATAAGCTGAGAAAAACATTATGTTCGCTGTGACCTGAAACCGGTTGAGCTAGTCGTTGAATTAATCGGGGCGTTACTTGATGTGAGACTGAGCGTGCATAGGCCGCTTGCGTTTGAGATTTCTTACCCAGCCAAATTTGTACGGGACGATGGTTGGGGGCGGCACCGTGTATGAGTCGGAAAAAATTCAGTTACCTTAAAGAGGCCAAGCAGACAAAATAGAAGTTTGTTTTATTCGAAAGATCTCGTGTATTATAGTGCCCCCAGCCCTTGTCCGGTAGCAAATGATGCCGTATTCACTGAGAAATTAATCAATTTAGGTTAAAATTTTTATTCTCCCGCCAAACCGTGTGTTTTCGGGACGTCAGCAATGAAGTCATAAGTGCGCGCTGTCAAACGAACTTCCACTGCGTCATCCGGCTCTGCAGCCGTGCTTGCCGTCAGTCCTCCCAGATGGCGCTGCCATACTCATCCACGGACCGTTGTCCGCCGGCGCTTTGTTTTTGACCGTATTTGAACCTGGCTTGTTTTCGTTACTGTAGGAAGTAATCGTTCATATGTTCTGCTGCGGGAAATGGGCTGGTGGATCGCATGGCCATTCCCTTTTTTCCTACTCATACAGCTTATTGGAGCGAAGTGTGATTTAAAAGTGGTGTCAGTATGATTCTAATGAGACAATCTTTCGAATGAACCAAACGCGGAGCAGTGCCTCATTATGGTAAATGCTGTGGACACTTCAGGAAAGGAAGCGCGTTCTTTTAATTGTTGATGATTGTGTGACGGGTTGACAGGGTGTTCATATGCGCGTCAGAAGTAGTAGTGACTGGTTGGCTAGGAGGCGTGGTTCTACCAATGGGACTCGTGTCAATAAAATGGTAACAACTAGCGTGGATACGACCACCTAGGAAAGACGCTGTGATGTCCGCACATCCTTTACGTTGTGAATGACAACGTCCCTTTAACATTGGCTATCACCCTGCAGTAAATGCATCTCCCCCCGATACTTCTTCCTACCTGATACACCACACGTGTCCCGCGATGTCGCAATGTCTATAGGAACGGGGGCGTTCATTTTAGTAAGCGCGTATCCATTCATTCATTAACGATACGATACCGGCTGGCAGAATTCAAAAACGCCACGAAGACGAAAAATCGTCCATTTTACCGAAAACATTGCGTAGATTTTGCAAAACTGCTCGTTGCCTTTCGTCACAAAATGATTTCCCAATTCCTTGCATTAGTTGTCACAGAACGCGTAGACCCATATCCTTCGAAAGGTTTATTATTCGCGCCATGTAGCACTTAAAACTGCCTCATTTAGTAATACGGGAGCTCAGATCAGTCATGAAAAAAAATTGAAAGATCTAAAGGGGATAAACCTTCAATACAGTGAAGCGTTTCGTGTATCCCCCTTGACTAAAAACGATTGCTCTATGTAGGCTGCCATGCATCGAAGCAGACATTTTGTCAATTGTCCGACGTCGCAGCGCCCGGAACCGCTTGAAATCACGCTAATCACCGGGAAATCAGCATGGCATCAGAACATGGTTTCTTTTTGTCAGAGCACGGCACTTCTCTCAATTGTCAACACCCCCACCCCAGGCACGTAAAAAGAACGCGAAATTGAGGTGCCAGTTCCGAACCAGTGGAGGGGGGGGGGAAGAGGGGGGGGGGGGGGGGGGGAGGGTATAAGGTGGCGTGACTCCCGGGCGGCGCCACGCGGTTCCAGTCGACGGATCACAGCGGGACGCACGACGCCTGCGAGGGTGTTTATTTGAAGCCGTAGACGCCCTGGCGCCAACGAGAACTCTCCCAGTGGCGCCAGGGCGTCTGCGGCAGGTCCGCATGTACCGGCTTTGGCGGGAAGGCGTAAACACTATCAAGGACGGTGCACTCCGCGCAGGCGGCCCCGGCGGTGAAGCATCATTCATTTCCGGGCAACCTCCACTCCTTCTCCCTTGACGTCCCTTCTCCCTCCTCTGAGCTTGTAAGCGACCGCCAACGCCTCGAAGAACAAGGAGATCTCCTGGTCGACGTCGCCTTGGGGCCGACGTCATCGATTCTTCTCCCGGGATAGGGCTGGCCCCAGTGACGACAGTGAGCTGAGGCACAAGGGACCAATACGGCGATCGAAAGCCTCTGAATTCTACCAATGCTACTACGTTGACCGCAGCCTTTTCTCGACTATGCAAGCAGCTGCTCGCTTATGTAGAATACCAAAGTCTTAGGACAAGGCTCACCAAATTTCTCCGCAGCGAGGATGGTTGTGTAACGGGATTTATAAAACCTATCTTGCTACATGCGCTTCCGTCCGGACACCAAGAGATGGTGGTTCGCTTTGACGGCACACAGAACTACGGATAAACATATTGATTTTATGTGGTTGTTAGTTTCCTGAGGGGGTGTGCACCCAGTCAAGCCGACCCCGTGAAGGCTTTTTGTTTTTTGTCCGTGCTCCCAACATCGCGGAGAATGGTGCTGAATAAAAATGACTTGATTTAATTTGATTTGAACATCGTATGATCACCTCAAAAGGCTTAACTTTAGAGTGAGGGACTCATGTTTTGAACTTGCTTTTCGACTACTTAACCGCATTTGCCTAAAGAGAACTGTTTTTACACGCGAAACTTCACTTTCCCCATGGTGACGTCGACTGCGACGACACAACAACAAATCCAGGTGGCGTTTAACGATTAAAAAGTTGCTAGCACGTGTAAGTCATACTGATGATGTCTTAGTGAAAATTATGTCCACTATGCCCATAAATAAGGTGCTGCGTACTTAGAAAACGCCTACAACAAAACGCGCGGCAAAGTGGCATGATGTGGTTGCGGTGTTTTTCGAGGTGGCGGAAAAGGAAAAACGCCTGGGGGCAGCCCGGTGTTTCTTCCCATTATAAGCTTTAGCAATAATATAATGCGCAGGACTTTACGGCACCATGAAATAAGCAACACGTGAGCTGAAACGCAGAATGCAGCCTCAAAAAAAAATTTAAACAAAGCTTATTTAGTTCATTTAACTTTACTTCGTCTGATTTTCCGGGCTGGCGTTCTTCACGCTTTTGCGTTGCTCTGCAAGATAGCTATCCTGCTTAGTGAAACGCGCTTCGTCCCGTTGTCTTTCTAGTCCAAGTTTTGTTTTTCCGCTGTTTCCCATTAGTGAAACGCTTTTGCGTATACAGCTGGATCATTCATGGGCGCGCGAAGAACTTCGCTATGGAACTTTTTTTTTTCCCGTACCGCTGTCGGATCAACTTGTTGGCGTCGCCGTGTCGAAAGCATGTTTATGTCGGCAGCCAAGTTCTCTTTTTAGAGCAACAAAAAAGAAAGATATCAAATGTCGAACAAGCCTTGTGTTCTTCCACTTGTCACATACGCAAGACCGGAGTATATCTGCGCATCCCTGAGAGCGGGGATGACGTTTGCAGAGCTTTTTTTGAGTGAGACATTTGCTCTGTCGAGCTAATGGTGTTACCGAGAGGGTTTTCTGTCTTTCTTCGTTGATGGCACTAAGTGCAATTGCGCTCTGCGGGATTTGTTACAGACGCGGGCTTAAAATGAACGCACTTTATTAAAGTCAGACAAATAAAATTTTCTCTAATTTTAAATTAACGCATAGTGCAGTTAGTGGCCATGAAATTGGTATAAAACGTATGAGATAATTCAGTAAATTCAGTAAAAATAAACTAAAAGTATCCTTAGTGGATAAAACAGTACGGTTCTGTCACAAATTTCATAAAATTATCTACCACAATGAGTGCATCCTTAAATGTTGATGCTTATACCCATAGTACGAGGATTCGACAAACACAAAACTCCTAAATACTACTGCGTCAGACAGAAAGACCATGAGCTGTGTACCGAAAACACAAACAACTGACGTTTCCATTGCCGATAACAGATGCTTGACTCACGCGAACATCAGGATACCTCGGGGTCACCGTTTATTTACGCAACATGATAGCAGTCGCACACCTCGTTGAAATAGGAATAAAGCCAAAATATCTGGTCGCCCGCTGATTCAGTGCTAAGGTCACAACTATAGCTTACGAAGTTCCTCACTAAATGAATCCTTAAGCTGAGACCAACTACAACACACCTCCTACCACAGGCACGATTAACACACCGCACTTTGACTCCGAACACGGAACGTTTCTTGGATGCTTGGCTTGTTTTGTAGCCGCATTCTGCAACTGCGCTTATTTCGCAGCCACCTATCTTCCACCTTATTTTGAACATCGTTACCCAAGTGCCGTGCTTTTTCCCAGCTAAAGCCATTTGCGAAAACACTCTGCGTCGGTCAGGTTTGCGCGTAGGCGAAATATCTGCGCTGCTGCTCACGTTTCGGATGTGGGCGCGTGCGAAAGCGACACGGCTGGCTGAAAACAGCGGCGAACTCGCTTGGTTGGGGTGAGGGCTCCCACGTGGGCTCGCTCGGCAACCGGAGGAAAATTTCAGGGACCAACAAGCTTATTTCCTGAGTTTTCCTGCGGGCACTATCTACTTAGATTGCAGCAAAGGAAGTGCAGCTTCTAAGCAAATGTTGTTACCGAAAGTATGCAGATTTTTGTGATGCGCACTAGACGGTAAAAACAACAAGTCATTTATGGTAGATCCTTACGACAAAACCGTACATACGAAACATATGGAGGGCGTACGTGCCCTCGAAGTATTTCGTGAATCGAACAAGCTTCGTCTGCGGACACTTAAAGTGCGATACCGGCCAAAACGTTTCGAGGTGCCCTGCTGGTATGCTTAAAAAAGTTCTGTTTTGTATAACCGACATTTCACTGGTCTTTAGTTTATTTTTATGGTGGAAAAGGTATCCTAAAAGCAAACACTTTCAGGGATACTACTATATGCAGCCCTGCAGTGTTGAATTTTCTTTCTGTTTACGTATAATTCTGCCAATTTCTGCTTAATTCCAGCACTGGTGTGTACACTTCTTCTCTTCCAATTAGTCCACAAATGACTAATCGTTTGGCATCTAATGCACTTAGCAAAGATGCCGTGAAAGTCAAGAATATGCCAGATATTTTTTCGTGTTTTGGTGAAACAAAGAAACATTTTGTCGAACGCTATGCGATCTGGTGAGAGGCTTTGTTTCGAGGCTCAAAAAGCTGTATAATATATACTTTTGTTTGGTTTTCAAATTCATCCATTACTACGCCATGCAAATTCGAACGCCGACAGGTATGCAAATCGGCAACTCTTGAAGATTTCCTCCAAATCACATGTTATTCAGTGTACATAGCATTTTTATATGTAGCTAGCAACATAATCAGCCCCCTTCACCCCACATGAACTCCCTATCACCAATTTCAAGGCATTGACGTTGTGTTTGTCCAGGTTTTGAGCTCTTTTCTACCCGGGCGTTTAGATAGGCCCTAAGGGAAGCTAAAAGGTGCCTTCGTAGAAAGAAGTCGTGATATAATTTGCGAGTTAATACCACGTAAAACACCGGTGGAACCCTAAACCGACAGAAACTAGGTTCTTTTTGCAGTTGTCACCAGAAACTTAAAATTTCCATTAAAAAATGCATTACGTGCCACGGTGATGAAGCGCGCAGCGAAGCTTTGCACCCGTGCTCCAAGGTTGTGTACTTCACGCCTGTACAAAGGCGCCATCTGCATAGCGCATCTCGAAGGAAACACGAACCGAAAACCTACGTCCAAGATGTTTATTAGGAAACCTTTAAAGCCCTCTCCCTCAAAAGCTTATCCCGTAATTTATTGTCTAGGGGAGACCGAAGGCACATCGTCGATACAATCAGAAGGAGGCGTGTGTTATCACTATGCGCGTTCGGTGACAACCGCCAGAATCCGGGTTAATCCGGGATTGTTGTGTCGGAGCAGTTTCGATAGCTGTCGGCGATACCAAGTTTCCGCGAGGTGCAGTTCACTGGCGTCCCATAGATTATCCACCCGAAGAAGCGGTGACTCCTCTGCTTCATATCTCTCTCTCTCTCTCTCTCTCTCTCTCTCTCTCTCTCTCTCTCTCTCTCTCTCTCTCTCTCTCTCTCTCTCTCTCTCTCTCGACGTTGTTTCTTGTAAATTAGACCAATAGGGCAGGAGGAAGGTCTAGCCATTCTTCGACACTCGCGTATTATTGTGTTCTTTTGTAAGGTATTTATTTATGTCAAGTAGTCTCTTTTATCGTGATGTGTCAAACAATAGCTGCAGCCCAGTCCAAAAAGACAAGAAAAAATTCTGTAGTTTTGTCGTATTTTCGCGTGTCGTACTGTCGTCTTGTCGTATTCCTGTCCTGTCGTGATTCTGGTGTTCTGTCGTGTGTCGTATTCCTGCCCTCATTTTGATCTTCAGTCGCACCGAATTCCTGTCTTGTCGTGATCCTTTTGTTCCATCAGTAGTTGCGCATAGTTTCAATTTTACTGGACATTGTGACGAGTAGCGTAAATGACACTTCTGTTTTGACTACAGGATTGTTTGTCGTTGAGAAAATTGACTTTGTTGTTACGACAGAAATCGGTGTCGTAACAACAGATGGCTTTGTCATAGCAACAAAACTTCTGTTGTTACGACAAAGTTTTTTGTCGTACGACAGGAATTCTTGTTAGCTTTTTGCGGTATTCCTGTAGTGATTTTAGACTGGGAGGGTTATTTCAGTAGCAGAGGGCGGCAAAGAATACTGCACGCAAACTTTTGTAAGCGGGAGTATGGAAGTGATCGCTTTTGTTGAAGAGGAAACACCACTGCTGTAAAAAAAAAAAAAAAATCTCTGTGTTACTTCTTTGCAGAATTAGGCCTATTCCTAAAACTGATGGGGAATGCAGTCTGTTCGGCGTCGGCGTATAGACTGAATGGCGTGTACTACTGGGAGAAGAAGTTAAAAGCGTAAATTTACTGGCCAAATCTTCGTCAGGCTTTCAACAGCCCGTGCAGTTGTACATGAATTGAGGGGACCCTTGGCGCTTCGTTCTTATGAGGTATCTTCTTATGTGATCTTGCAAGTTGCTGTGGCTGAGGAGCTGAGGCGTTATGCTGGCCAGAGCAGACAGGGGTTCATTTTTCCTCCATGGAGGCTCACCTTTTCTTTTTTTTTTTTAATGCGTCACCTTCTTTGCCGAGTACCCCTTCAGCGAGGACCGTGTAATGCCCTGCATTTCCACAAAAGTGCCGATATCGCACAAGTTCCACCTGTAATCGTTGTAATAGTGCAAATGGAGATAAGCTGGTCGCACGAAATTTTGAAAAACTAGAAAATAACAAAAATATAAAAAACGAAAAAGGGCGAAACGTTTAACTCCCTGCATTTCCGCAATAATGCAGATTTCGCAAAAGCTCCACCTGTCGTCGTTGCAATAGCGTAAATGCAGATAATTGGCCGAACGAAATTTCCAAAACTGAAAAAATAAGAAAGATATAAAAAGAAATATTACGTAAAATGGCGAACAACGTAACGCCCTGCATTACAAGAATAATTCAGATTTCGCGAAAGTTCCACCTGTGATAGTTATAATAGCTGAAACGAAGATAATTGGTTGGACAGGATTTAGAAAAAACAAAAAATTTGGCTGTAAAGAACTCACTCTTGACAAGCGGCATAAGAATGTTACGCATTAGTAGACAATCCTCTGAATTTCTGCGGACTTTTTTTAATGGTTCACGAGAAAACCGAAACATCAACGTGCGGGAGATTTCTGAGCATGTAAGTAAAAAATTTCCAGGTTATCCTGATTATTCGCATCCCTCCACTACGGCGTGCGATCAAGAACTCCAATTCGACTTTCTTGGTGCGCCCGCAAGTTGGATGGTGCCAACTGACCGTGCGAAAAGACAGTTCAGTGAACGGCTTGAATGAGGCGTGTTCAATTGTATCCGAACAAGCCGTTTTTCATATCGCAAGGAAAAGGCACGCAGGACTGCGCTTTAAAACGAGGTCGGCCGCATTCTTATGGTTCTTAGTTGTAGTAAGCTTCGCGCAATCTTGTTTCCGAGTCGTTGCTCCTGACAGGCTTTGGCTGCCTCCCTAAGCCGGTAATAATGCGTCTCGGGACGGCGCATGTGACGCAACGTCGCGGGCCCACACACAGCATGACTTGACGCAGTGCGTTCGGAGTCGAGGTCGTTGGACTGTAGCCCTTTGTCGCAAGCATCTCGTTCATGTTGCGTGACATCTTTCTAGCGTTCAGAAAGGAAGTTTATCTTGATAATCAATGTGTTAAAAAACCTTGTTTCTAATGGCACCGCAGTACAAATGAAGAGGGGCAGTTTGATTTTAAAGGCTGATTTTGATTCTCCGATCGTGATTCGAGTGTTCCGATAAGGGCATGTTTATGTCCGTGGTCACGTTATTTGGATGTCACGCTTCAATTTTCTTTGAAGACTTCGGCCACTTGTTTCGGGGCTTCACACGTATGCTAGCCCGCGGAGTATGTCCGGTGCATGCAAACGTCATTCTGAAATCATACTTACTCCTTCGTCAATTCCCATGCCCAATAATGGTAACGCCTGTAAACAGGTTCTCAGCATGAATATTTCACCGCGAAATAATTTATCTAGGAAAAAACCTTTTTAGCCTTGCCGTGACCAAAGTTCCTTCCTAGATAAGCATCTAGCTTATATGAATAAGAACTTCAGGTGCTTCACAGGCCATGCCCAGCATGTAACCCAAAAGCAGGGGTACTGTTTCAGCGTAACGATTGCATAAAATGACTTTTTATATAAACTTAGTGCTTACCTGCCGAAATTTTTTTTTGATATACATTTGCCCACCTGACTTGTTTTACCTTACGGCTTGAACGGAAGGTACTAATCATTTTTCCTACCTTGCGCGCTGGGATCGCATTCTCTAAGACAGGGACCATTTTTTTTTTCGCGATCATTTTCTCCAGGCTCATTTCTTTTTTAACAGCGAAGCTGTTTAGAAAATCGTAATTTTCCCGGTGCTCAGTTAAAACTACCAAGAAAATGCCGAGCCCGCGCACGTGAGCGCGTGCCTCGCGTCGACTACCCGGTAGTTTAAAAAACCAGGAAAACGCCGAGCGCTCGTGTGTGTGTGCCTCGCGACGACCGCCCAGCGTCCCCGGCACGCGTTTGTCAAACTAAGCATACCCAGTTAGGAAGATTGGCCAAGCGTCGTGATCGTGACAATACTTGCTCGGAACAAGAAAGACTCCAGCGTTCGCCGTAATCGTGGCAACACTTGCTCGGAACGAGAAAGACACGTCATAGCGTACGCCCCTCCAAGGTGATGTCCAATGATTATCGCTTCCAAAAAAATGAAGGAAGCTCACACTTATAGCAACAATGATGCAGTGAAGGTTGTTGCAGCAGCGAAGAGGCAAATCGGCTGCAATCGTGTACTTAAACCGTCGTGATGGTCGTGAAGGTTGCGTGCAGGTTCGCTACCTTCAAGTGTTACGCCTTAGTGTGAGCTTCCCTCATTTTTTTATGGTTTCTCGCAGAAATGGCATCGGTCTAGGTTGGAGGCACTTGACATTTGCCAAGGCTTAGAAAATGCGTGCAGCTGGGGAGCTCCACCGAGCGATCGATAAACGGCATGGAAACAAACGTTGCAGTCAGAGTGTCGTATTTCCCGATGTTTACAAACCAATACCAATCACATCACCCAAATGTTAACTATTACAAACATACCAGAATACGTTGTTACAATGGGTGTGATTTTGTTTTACACAGGTTAAAAATGGCAGCTGGCTTTTATAACAAACAAGGGCCGAAGGTCTTTAGTCGTTGGCTTTATTCGGCGAAGCGGGAGAGAGAGAGAGAGAGAGAGAGAGAGAGAGAGAGAGAGAGAGAGAGAGAGAGAGAGAGAGAGAGAGAGAGAGAGAGAGAGAGAGAGAGAGAGAGAGAGAGAGAGAGAGAGAGAGAGAGAGAGAGAGAGAGAGAGAGAGATATGAAACTTTATTTTAACCAAAGGTTAGTGCAGCTTGGTGGCCGAAGACCGCAGTACTTCGGCGACTGTGGCTGCCCGACCCGTGAGTGACTTCTGGAGATCCAGGCTTGAGCAACCCAGCGCTGCTTCCCACTGGTCGAGGGAGGTGATGACAGGGAAGGGGTCGTACTTGCAGGCCCACATATGGTGACGTAATGTGGCCCGTTCTCCGCAGTGCTGGCAGAGTGTTGTGGGATACAGTGAGGGGTGAATGTGATGAAGTACGGCTAAGTAGGGGAGGGATTCAGTTTGAAGCTGACGCCAAAGGCGTTCCTCTTTCACTGATCGGGATTGGTGGGCGGGAGGGTACTTGCAGCGGGAGAGGCGGTAATGTTCCATGATTTCTCTGTACGTGAGTAAACTACCACGGGTTGATCTTTCTCAGTGGGAGGAAGTGCTGGCATCACAGGCCCGGGAGACGAGAGCTCGGGCTGTGGTGTGTGCCACTTCATTTCCTCCAATACCCGTGTGGGCAGGGAACCAGATCAATTCTACAGGATCAGTCGGTGGTTTTTGATTAAGAATTTGGTCGGCCTGAGGCGAGATCTGCCCTCTGGCATAGTTTAGAACGGCCGTTTTCGAATCGGATAGTATGAATTGGGGGGTTGGCCTATGTGAGTGCAAGTGTTATCGCCGCCTCTTCCACCACTTGAGGGTGGCGGGTTCGAATGGTGAGGGCCGTGAGTGGGGAAGGATCTGGTGAGTGGATGAGTGCCAGGGCAAAAGCGTCCACGTGACGATACTCTGCTGCATCAACATACAGCGTGCCTCGATCAATAGGGTATTTTGCTGTTAATGCACGTGCTCGTTGCACCCTTCTTTGGGAATGATACTGGGGGTGCATGTTCCGAAGGACTTCGCGCAGCGGGAAACGGCGCCGGCACCCAATATTGGCCTCGCAGTCGGCATGCGTGCGATATGAGAAATGCGCCACCGAGGTAAACAGCTGACTACGATTCAGACTAATACAGGGTGGACATCGAAAAGTAAAATTTGTTTGTGAAAATGCCCCGAATACATGTAGATTTTTTTTATTTTCGATTCTGTAAGCTCTCTTTATCCTAACGCGCGGCACAAAAACATTCTGAGAAAGTCTCAAAATGTTTGCCTGCATCAGCAAACTACGTATAACAGAATGCGCGCATTGTTCTTGCTCTCCTTTTCGTGACTCTCTGAATACCTTTGACGACACGAGAACAGCTCAACTTTTACTCAAAGGTCGCCCAAGGAAAGTCTTCGCTTTCTAAATTATTTTTTTTAAATGTGAATTTTCACTGCTTGGCTAAAGTCGCCTATTTGCGACTTGTGCTCGCGATATCACGTTCAGTGTTGAAGCCAAGGAACGGGCTCTCTCAACCAACGACCCTCGTAGCGCAAAAAGACATCGGGCTACGTGGGTGTTTATCCTCTGTTTACGCCATCTGAGAATTATATGCAATGGTAGATTTTTTTCTGCCTTGGCACACTGATTATATTCTACAGGACCATTTTCTCCTGGACCATTTTTTTTACGGAACTATAATTTCTCGGATCATTTTTTTCCTTGTCGTGCGCTGTGTGTGCATCCTTAATTTTCTGTCAACGCCAATAACGTACCATCCAGACATTTCTTCGATGTCATTGCAATGGTTCGCCTTCTTCAACACTTGTTTGTGGGTCGGGTCGACGTGTGTTCTAGTCGCTTCTAATCGATACGTCCGGCGCGGCCACACAAGCTGCTCCTGACCGTACACTCGAGAGGTCGCTCATGTCTTATCAAAACTTTAGGGAAATAAATGTGCCCTTCTACACAGCAGGGTACGGGTGCGCTTTCTAATTCGGCGACGCGGGGGGCTGCGCGTGATACAAAGACCGTTCCTGCCGGCGCGTGCTCTCGACCGTATCTGTCCTGGGAGACAAGGTATGACAGCGTAGCGTATCTGGGACCACCACCGGAGGTCCACGCCAGGGGATCGGACGGGGCTCGATCGGCGCGGCCTGGCGGCGCGTGGCAAGCGTGAAAGGGAGTCGTGGCCGGTGTTGCGTGAGTGCACTTCCTGCATTTGCGGACACCCGGCACGAACGGCGATTAAGCGCGCCGGAGGCCGCCAAGGTCGCCGCTGCCCTGCTCGTAAACAGGTTATCGCTGGTTGCCGGGAGGGCTTGCCTGGCCTTGGGAGGCCGCAGGCCGTCACCGGCTGGTCTCATCTGCCGCCCCGGCCCGACCGGGCATCCACCATCCATGGCCAACGGCCGAGGACGCCCAGCCGGCTCCCCTCTACTCGTTCACCCGATATTTGGAGCGCTGAGAGGAGATCGTAACTGCGAACTTCTCTTCTGGCTTTTATGTAGTTTTAATTTTTCTCTTTCATGTCACCCTACGGAAGGGTCTTGGTTGCTGCTTTTCGTACGCGACTTCTTGTGACGTCTCGCCCGCTTATTGTTGAGTAGGGCGAGGAACGTTGGTGTCATTGATGGATTGCATCCCATTTGGTACACACATTCATGGTACACAATTATGGCACACATATCGGCTAAAACGTAATGACAAATGCTCTTATAGGAACCATGGTACTGGACTGAGGCTGCTACGTTGTCCAAAGTTACCTTGTTCGAAGTTTTCTTTTCTTGTGTTCTCTACCATCTTCTAACTTTTATTTTATTGGAAGATGGCAGATTGGAAGATTGGAAGATGGTTAGGCCGTTTTCAGCGAACAGTTTGGCTATTTTACAAGCAATGTCAACTCAGTATACCACACTATACAATATTTAACAAAAGTTCGTTGTGGATTCGGCCCTAGCCAGGTTACTTTTTGCGTGCGTGCAGGGGAAGCAATAAGAGATCAACGCACGCACGCACGCACGCACACACGCACACACACACGCACACACGCACACACACACACGCGCGCGCGCACACGCACACGCACACGCACACGCACACAATTAAACGCACATGCACGCACGCAAAACAGAGGGAAAGAGGTCGCTAAATGAAACTAATGTATGGCACTACGTATACGTTAAGAAGTGTCCGAGGGACATTTTTCTTTAATGATTCCTTCCTGCTATTATACATCTTTTTTCTATTTTTATCAGGCCCTCAGTGAAGTATAGTTTTAAAAAAATTAGCAGTAGCTTAGCTCGACTCTGCCAGGATATACGTAGCGTGAGCGGAGGTCCACCTGGTTATTCTTAGGTTTCCTGGTTGTCTAGGATTAGCTGATTACCATGATTACTGCCGCTAAAACGATTTCCAATCCAATCCAGTCGCGGCGGCGGCGGCTCCGGCGCGCCAGCTCTGCGCTGTGAGACGTCACTGCTCCCCGCGCATACGCAGCACGGCTCTTCAGGAGCCACGCGAAACTGCTCAACCTCGGCCAGTGTAGCTCACGCTACAAAACGACACCAATAATCAGTCAACATATTCAAGTAATATCATTGCGGCAAAGTGCTCAACGCGCTCGACATCTCGTCTCCACGGCTCCTATTGGCGGGGAAGACGTTTGAGTGGCGCCCCCTGGCTCTGACGTCGGCTTAGGGACTCGCGCCTCTGTCGTCTGCTACGCTCCGCTTGTGAAGGGCAGCAGTGTCTGTGCTAAAAATCGGTGCTTTGATGCTTTAGGGCATTAAAACACGTATTTCAAGTAATTCAGCTATTTTTGCAACCTTCTGGCACCTCTGAATAATTTCAAACTGTATCCCGCACAAATTTGCAGCACACGAGTCGAGAGAGCACTTTCTTCAGAGCATCGGTCAGAATATCGTGTGTAACTCGTCTTTTTTAGCTTATTTGCGAGATTCAGTGCTTAGACCTCCTAGATAAGCATTAAAAAAGCGTAGGCTTCCTACAGTACTTTTGGGATGCTCTTATAAAGACTCAACTGTCTAATGCTGCGCACCAAGCAGCGGGATCATACACGCGCATCGCACAGCAGGAATTCAAGCGGCCGTCTTTATTTATTTCGTTGTTTGTTGACTTGCATCAGATGAATGTTTTGGGAGGTTTGGGGATGTTTGAAAGGCTCGCAAGGATCGTGTGGATAGTTTCTTCAGACTGTATGGTATACAATCCCTTCTTCACAAATTGGGTTTCGTTACGGCTGCGTGCAAGACGGTGCATATCCGCAGCGTGCGTTGTGTATTCGCATGCAAATTCAATGCGGTCTGTGCTGCGCCACCGCGATCGCGCCTCAGACAACGTTGTCCAGAGTACTCTAAGGCGGCTTTTGTGCTCTAATTTCTATCGTCACCATCATTATCATAACGAACTGACTGTCAATTCGAACGGTTATGTCATGACGCGGTGTTGAAGAATTGATATACTCACTAATGAACTCAGTAAATAGTGTACGTGCGGGTTTCCAGTATAACAAAAAACGAAACCGATGACTTTGTCCAAGCAGCTCTTTACTGTTTTCCAACCCTCCCAGGACAAACCCTGGCCTGTAGTCGGGATAACGTTCTAGAAAGAAAATTACTCTTACTCCCTTGTCCTGGACTGAGGACCCCGCCGACTAACCAGCTCGATTTTACTGTTAAAAAGTGTGTCCTCCTCCTCTTCCTCCTCCGCCTGCTCTTGAGTGCAGTTTTATTATAACGTATATATGAATATTGGGAAGATATGCCTGTAGAAAATGTAAAAAAAATATCCCTCCAGGTTTCAACAAACATAGTGTTACTGTATTTCTGCCGTAGACGTGACTCGTTTTGCTCAATAAGCCTCCATACTGGTTAGAAGCCTGTTAAAACCAGCACCCACCTATACACACAGTAGGTTACTTGGAGCTCAACCTACAGTTTTTGCGGCCCACAGTACACGTCGGCATACTTTCATGCCGTGGCAATGTAAACTGATGTGATACGATACTTTCGAGCGTTCGGCAATGTTGCAAAAACTGTTTTACCTTACATAAGATTACCGGGAATCGTAATGCCTTCTTTCAAAGCCGACAGCCCCGAAAGCCTAAAATTTGTTTTGGCCTTGCATTTTCGCTGTCGCCGGTTGTTAGCAGCTGGCTGTCCCCTTTGTTCGAAAGATTGCTTAATACAGAATCTGACGCTTAGGCTTCGCGCTCCGCACAGGACGGGCTTCGCAAGGAATGGAGCGACGCCGGCAATGTTTCTTCCGCAGCGGTATCCGAAATTACACTTCAAATCACGCCTTGAGCTAGTGTATGCCATTTTTAAGTTTATTCATATGATAAAAAAATTGGCCGCTTATCTGCTCCTTTCGTTGCAAATGTCGACAAAAGACGATAGTCTTCATCGACTTTTGCCAAGTAAATGCCTCCCTTCGCTTTCTCGCTTACCTCTCATGTTGTTCCTCTTGCGTCGCGCTCCCGCCAAGGTAAAAACGCCGAAGGTTTGCTTAAATCATTTTAAATTTACCGCGTCCCACAGTTCCAGGCCGGGTGCCTCGATGCCCACGCTGCCCTAAGGAGGAGACGCGCGTGAATCGAGGCGCCCTACTTCATCGTTTATAGAACCGCATTTCCCTACTCCCTGCAAATGTCATTTCTGTATTAATTTGTTGTCCTATATTTGCGCATTGTCTTGTTCTTCTTCAACAATGTTGACAAGTATGAACATTACAGCGGACCTAGACGGGTAGATTTAGCTTTGACTATATAAGACTATTGCGCAGGCATTGTTTTACTTTGGCCGGGTGGCTGAATCGAGTCACAGACAGACAGACAGGCATACAGACAGACAGAAAGATCAAAATTTCTGGGTTTAAGTAGCCCAAGAAAGGCTATCGTCTTTAAAAGTTACGCACACGCAAAATTGGGCGCAGACAAGCATCATACGTCAACCGAGCGCAAAAAAAAAAAAAAACATTGAGAGCGATCCCGAGTGAAGCAGACGACAAATGCGAGAATCCCTAAGCCGACGTCACGGAAGCGCGCTTCGCAGCGCCGCCCGTGCCCGTGCTCGCGCTTTTGCAGCGGCGTTTCCCCCAACTCATCGCTTCTGCTGCCACTCCGGAGCTGGCATGCCCATTTGGATTCCATATACACCCACACGACGCGCACTTGGCTGCGAGGTGCTTAGGGGCATCGTTAGAAGCGCTTGTGTGTGCAACCAACGGTGTGTGTGTCTGCGGTCCCAAATGTGACCAAGGACAACACGTAACAAGGGGACCAAACAAGCACCCAATTTGGAACCCTGGTGTTTTCCGTGCGGGGATAAACGCGCAACAAACAGGCCGCTGTCACGCAAGCTTTCGGTGTGGGCGCACCGCCGGGACAATTATGTGGGACGCCCTTATTGCGTGCCACAATTGAAAAATGGCTCCGAGTGACGTCAGCGAAGCCCCGGGAGGGCTGCCCGGGACACAACGGGAGCTCCGCACCTTCGACGACGACGGGATGCTGTCCGTGTGTTGTTAACAATCCGAAGAAAAATAAAATAAAACACGAATGAATAAAGCTTCTCGCTCGCCTCTGTCCGCTTAACGGAGGGTCTCCGCGACCTCAGGTGGCGAACGTGCGGCCCTATTATGCAGCCGAGAGGAAACCTTCCGCTCTCATTTTTGAGAGCTCGCAAGGCGCTCTACTATCCCCTTTTATGTTTATTTGATGCGGAGGATTTTTCCAGCGGCAGATTCCATGGCGAGGATAGTTTTCCGTGACCTCAGTGGTCTTCGCTGTGCACGAAACCTTGTTAGACGTAAATGAATTGTCAGAGATGTACCGAACGCGAAAACAAGATCATTTATGCAGATGTGGGTGCAGGGAATGCGGCCGCGTTGAGAGCGTAACAAGGATTGCTTCTCGACGCTGCAAGGAAGACTGTGTTCTTGACATGCATTTTACCTTCCCTTCTGTGACACTTTTAGTGACAACGTAAAGGCGATTAGTTGAGCAGTGCTTGCACAGAAATATCAGCTCATATATTTAATACTTCTATACGAATAACCAATAAGCAACCGCAGAAACGTTTGTGTTAAACATTTCACCTGTTTAAATGTGAACTTTCAAGTGGTGATGTCTCGTTAGAATGCCCTAGCAAATATGCTTAACGCGAAAGATCTTTTAATGAAGTTACCACTATGCGCCAGTTACGAACTTGTACCCCTATGACGCCACCCGAGAAGGCTCCGCGCTAATGGTGAGCACTTACAACAGACGGACGGACAGACAGACAGACAGACAGACAGACAGACAGACAGACAGACAGACAGACAGACAGACGGACGGACGGACGGACGGACGGACGGACGGACGGACGGACAGAGTTCTGCGTTTAAGTAGCCAAAGAAGAACTACGGTCTTTAAACTACACGTCATCCACTCCTGACACTGCCCCCCCACCTGCTGCAAATTTCACACCAAGGCGCTACCGACGACAAAGTTTGTCTCGGTTGTGATGGCCAAGCCTAGTACAATTTACTGTATGGTATGGCAGTTCTCACAAACACTTGGCCTCTCCCCAAACCCAAACGCCGCTTCTAAGGGCAGTAGTGGACACCAGTGTGACCGACCAGTGTGACTTGCGAGAGCAGCCAGCTACAGCTATGGCCGGGGTTTTCCAGACCAAAGAAGACCCCCGTTGGTCAGCTGCCCCTGTCACCGCATCTAAGGCTTGCCTGCAATAAATTTCAGTCAGTGAATCAATTTCGCCTAATGCCTGGTTTCTGGTTCCCCTATATTCATTTTTGTTCTTTGAGTGTTCCTCGCGCATAATAACCTTTAATAATTCCATCTTGTCCCGTCAAATGCAGTCATGCAGAGAATTTTGTCTATTTGTACTTCGGTTGCTAGAAGTCCCAACTATCCTCATCTTTCTACGAATGTAAAAACAACTCTAGAAAATGCGCTGAAAAGGTCCGGATATTGTTTGGAAAGCCTATTCCCCTCTCTTGTCTGCCTGTTGACGCTGTTCTGCTACCGCCAAACTATAAAAGCGTATGCGCAGAGACTTGGCTGCGGCGACTAACCACAACACATAAACAATCCTCCGCCAGATTTGTTATTCAATCGAGGCCCCAAATCTCATCAAGTAACGCGGCGTCGATAAGAATCTGCGTTCACCCTGTTTTTTCTAAGGTTGTCGCCGTTCGCAAACTTATTCAAAGTGAAATTCTTGACCCGCGCCCAAAACGCAAAACCCTTTTACGACCGCGATAATGGCGTTCTGTACTTCGGCCGTTGTAAACAGGGCCTATGCAAGCGATCGTTGGTTCGCTCAAAACTCTTGGCTAACTGGGTGTTGGCCGTGGCGAACAGGTCGCGCCCGGTTCCTTCAAGGCCGGGAAAGCCGAGGGGTTTCCTGGCCTTGAAATGGCCGCCGCGTTTGACGTAAGCACACCGCCTGCTGCTTGCGTATACATTTGCGTATAAAGCTCGTTGCGTAGCAGCTCGCAGGAAGTGAGACCGCAATGATCTGGTCGCTTGCGGCGTGGAGAAAATGGCGTTGTCACACGACACCGGCTTGAGCTCACTTCGGACATGCGTTGCTGTTGTGGGTTAGCGGCTTAAAAGAAGTTAGCCATGTACTACTGCACTGAAAGCACGTGTAATATGGGCAGAAGATGATGAACCCCCGAACAAAGGCTTCGCCACTCTGGTCGAGCTTATTTAGTAACAACTATTCCGCTACGTAATGTGCTTGTATTTATTACAGAACATGCAATGGGGCGGTTGTTTAAAGAAGTTTGAAGGAGAGCCGCCCCATATTCCTCTGTCCAAGACGTCAGTGGTGATACATATTACGCTTAGTCCTCCAGCTCTTGAAGGACACCAAAATTTAGGAGTCCTGATTATATTCCGTGAACAGTATTATAAACTGACACAGTGGTGAAAGGCTGGAGTCAACAGCGGAGCTTGTGATCACCTAGATTTAGCGTGGCTCACTCTTAAAAAAAAAAAGGCTAGTATAAAGGTAGTAACGGGTTGTATTTACTAACTCTGTACAAACTTTACTACCCCGCAGAACGGTACGTAGGTCCTGCACTAAGAATGAACTCTAAATGCTACCGTTACTAGTCTCTAGACCATGCGCTTAGTAACTGCTAGCTGCTTGTCTGATACTAACTTTCATTAATAGTAATAAAACTATATGAGTTATTGAACATAATAACTATAGCACTTTTCTCACTGCACCTCACGATAAAAAGTTTTTGCAAATGCACAAGCTGATTAGTTTACGGTCAGATGAAAATGCATAATTATAAAATTTTCGCTAAAATATTTGATTTTTACGACAAGCCCACCGACTCTCTCGAGGAATTTCCGCTGCTGGGTATAAAAGCAAGAGCAGCTGATGTACACCAACACCAACACCAACACCACCAACAACAACAACACCAACACCAACACCAACACCAACACCAACACCACCAACAACAACAACAACAACAAGTATCATTTAATTAAAGGGCGGTATTCAATGTCAATACTATTTTCTTATGTTCCTCTACCGACTAATCAACTCAGCAGCACCTGGCATTCATCGATTTTTTGTCGGTCCCTGAGGGCATGCTGGCCCCCGCAGTATGTTATCACGCGTGTATCTATTTATACCTCACGTGTAAGAAGCCATATGTAAGCTCCATGTGATAACGGTAAGATAACACGAGAAATGACTATTACTGAAGTCACGGTTCATTTAATCGATAAACTTCTTGCAACGGAAAGCGAGCGTAACAGGTAATGGTGCTCTACTACGTTGCAGCGATGTGCTCCGAATCGCTGTTCCACTCGAGTGACCGCACGAAGACAAAAAAGAAGTTACCGTACACCAGGTGCTATAATTTTACGGGGCGGACGTGAGCCATTCAGGCGGATAAATGGCGGCCGTAACCGAAGGCCATTACGGAAGAAATTGACCGTTTAAAACGGTGTGATACCAAGTGCAGGAAAAATGCGCATCGTAAACTGGCACACACACACAGTAAAAGTACAGCAGAACATGGCCCGCCCGCTGGAGAGGTAAGCGTGTACTATCTTCAAATGGACGTCGCGACTTCGGGGCTATCGTTCCCAAACCGGCTGAGGCGAGGCGTCAGATTGATCGGTATGTTCGATCAGGTGTTGCGGCCTGCTGTGCGCAGAGTTCTCGCGTATGCACGACGTCGAAAGCAGGGTGTCGCACGCGGCGGTCGCTGTGAATGCGGCCCCGATTTCATCGTCCGAGGAAAGCTTGCCCTCCTTTCACCTCATTTTTACGTTTGCCTCTTTCCACTTTCTTTTTGTGTATTTATTTGTGTCCTGGAGGATAACCGACATAACAAACCCGTCTGCCGGCAGCAAGTTTTCCCGTTAATTTCCATGACGTCACTGCAACCGCCCCGGTCACCTTGTATTGGGGTTGCGTAAAGGAAAATGCCTACTCATTCCTCGGTGGTCTTAAGTCCCCCAACAAGCGCCTAAAGAGCTCCCGTATGCTGGTTGGGTATGTGATCAATCAATTATTGCGCAAGCGACGGCTCACTCTGGCCTATTAGCAGTGCTACGGGATACTTGTCACGTATCTGCTGCTTATCAATCTGCAAGGATCCTGATTTCGTCCGAACTAACAATTAACTAATCGGAGCTGCTCGCACTGCGCCCTACATTGCGGGAAAGGCACTTTGACGCTCGTTATGCGGTTGTGCGTTCGCCTGCCATCCGTCGCAGTTTCGCATTTTAATACTATAGTTTCTTGGGCGACCTAAAGGCGAAACATTTGGTCTGCCTGTAGGTCTGTCTGTCAGGCGACTCAGCCAGCGGGCCAAAAGTTGAAAGGATTCTTGAATGAGGCTTCAATGTAGGCAAAACATTTCCATACCGCTCAATCTGGTTGCAGTGTCCATACTTGTCAACATTGTTGAGCAAAAAGAAAACATTAGGCTTTGAGGCAAGACGTCAACACATAAGCGCCATTTGCATTGTTCGTTTAATTAAAATAAGTTGGTGCTTGATTTTTGCGAGACCAAACAAAAATGCGCCTTGAAAAAAATGTTTTGACCTCAAAATACAAAAAGAGCTCTCGGTGCCCTCTCCTGGCAGTGTTCGAAGTTCAAAAGTAACATAAGGTTTCAGCAGTGGAACGCGACAACAGTTAATCGACTTAAAATGGTAGGCAACTTTCAAAAGTCCATTAAAGAAAGAACAAACTTTTATATATATATATATATTAAATATTCTCCCGCACTCATAAAGACTTTACAAAAAAATCGTGTTCTTATGATGTATATTTATGGAGTTACAGCGAGTTTTCTAGCCGTAAACATGGAATTACGAAACCGAAACTAAATTGTATTGGTTCAAGAAATCAATAATTTTTATACATTACTATTCCGAATATTATTGGTTGTCTTTATTCTGTATCGTTATTAGTAACTATGTCTGTTCTTGTCTGCGCAATCATTATTCTTATAAAATCTGGATCGGCCACCAGGTCAATAACGTTCTTAACGCTGGTTGGGCATCGCTTCGCACCCTTGGCAGGGCTGAAGTGAGCACTTAATTGTTTAGTACTTTCTTAATATATCTCTAAGCATTCAAAAACAAGTTAGAATAAACTTTATGTTCCTATAACGAATAGTTTGGGAGTTACAGCGAGTTCTCCAACGTTTTTCCTCGTTTCACGAAAGCGAGAACAAATTTATTTCCGAAATCCATCATATTATCATAACATGTTGCCTGTGTTCCAGTTTTATTACCGTATTTTGTCAGGAATGTTGTTAACCTGTATTCTTGTCGTTGTCTGTGCAATTATTATTCCCATAAAACCTACAAGAACCACACCAAAATGTCTGATGCCGAATGAACGCTATTCTCTTTGATCAAACTGGTTTGCGTTTGTTGCAAGGAATAAGCTTCAATATTTATTGTATTCTGTACAATGAAGTGTTATTAAACATTCCGAAACAAGTTACAAAAGAATACTTTCCTATTATGATTATCTTGGAAGTTCCAGCTGGTGTTTTAGCCCTTGACCTCGCATTGCCAATTTGTAACAAAACCTCATCGGTTCTGGAAGTCACTAACATTTGTTTGTAAACACATTTCTCTAGATTTTTTTTATTCCCATGGAAGCTCAAGCTATAGTCTTGGTGAATTTTAGGCCTGTATGTGTTCTTTTTCCTATCCCTTACACGGTTTGAAACTTTTATTTACATTTTTCTCAAAAGATTTTGCAACAATTCTCCTTACGCGAACTTTCATAACTTTTTGTTGAACCCGTACTTTGAAGTGAAACTTTCCGTACGCGCTTTACACGTATAGATCTATCCAATTAACTAGTATAAATTATATTTGTGCAATATTTCTTTTTATTTTAGAGCTCAACTTGGAAAAAAAACGGTTGTCAAAATTAGCATTACTTTCACTTTATGCAGCTTTTCGGTTATTACTTCTTTAAAATTCATTATAGTACATCTATCTTAGTTCATTGCACAGGGTAGACATTTATCTAGACAAATGCCAAAGATTTCTTCTATTGAGAATTTCCTTATTTAATTATCACTGCCGGCGTGACTAGCGATTTTGACGCATTTTTTCGACAGAAATTAATTTTTAAAGAGTCACAATAGCTTTGCTACTTTAAAGAGTTTGTCAAGCTAAATACACCATGCTTACTCAGCAGAAAAGATACAGTACCGGCGTTTAAATTAAGGAAAGAATGTTTTGTGTGGCCTACCCGCTTAAGCCAACCTCTACTGTGTTTATGGTGGCAGGAGTGAAACGGGAGAGGAAGAACGTGAGAGGTGGGCGGAAAAGAGGAGACAGGCATTCACGTGGCAGGGGCGGCAAAAGGCTATCGTCTTTCGGCGACATTTGCAACAGAGTGAGCAGATACGCGGCCATTTTTTTATGCACGTTGCACGAAAAAAACGCGTGGCACTTGAAGTGTCGACGCCGCTCAAAGAGGGGCAACTGTTGTAAATATAATTGAGTGGAACACATCTGCTAGAAACAGGGAGGCTATAGTATACAAATAACCATTTCATTCCCAGCTTTCTTGCTCAAAATTCCGAACTCTCAGGAACCTAGCAAAACCACTTCAGGAAATTGGTACTTGGCACAAAGCAAGAAGTCATGGGGGAGATGAAAACTCTCAAAGAAGTTTCCCAGATTCTGAATATTTGTTGTGTAATTCGCCGCCACATCTTACTCCTCATGCATTTGTATGGGGTAGTTTCCATAACTCTGGAGCTTAGTCGCGCAGCGCGCTAGACTTGAAACTGTGCACAAAGCAAACTTTCACCTCCAATATTAGCTGCGCGAAAACATTTTCCATTTCGCTAAGTAACTACAGAGTAATCACTGTTGAAAGGACTGCCATGAGCGGGAAAGCTGCACATCTGTCTGGGACGCCGAAATACGGTCGTTCACCCTAACCTTGAGCTTGGAGCTAGCATTAAGCACGATACTTCAATAAAGACCACCAATGAGCAGGGTACAAGATGGGAAGAAAATACTCGCGGAATGCGTTCGAAGCACTTTGTACTCAACCTAGGTTGAGGGGGATCAGACCAAACCATACCAGCAGACACTCACATGGCAGTGGGTGTTAGAGTTGCTCCAGGAGTTACATAAAGGAACTCTATCAGACGTTCAGACGTAAACTAGCAGCGCCACCTATAGTCATTCTCGTGGACTGAAACTCCCCACACTTCTAGTCTGATGGCTACTTAACGGAACAGCGCTAGCGCTTTTATCGAGTGGCCCTAACTGCGTACTGCGGCAGTGTGCTTCCTGTAAAATCATAGTTGCGCACTCGTCAACCATTGTGTGAGCAGCGGGAAATCGCTCCTCGGGCGTGTATAAAGCTGGAACCGGTGCAGTATGAATGACAGCCGGTGCAGCGGTGAGTTCAAAACCGCACCGTGTAAACGGCTCCTGACATTTAAGCAACGTTCATTTTTGTGGTTATGGGCCAGAATTCTGCCGATGACAACCGGGTTATAGTGTACCCAGGAGCAGTGCCAGTTTTTAGTGCGTGGCCATTCCGAGAGACGGCGCTAGTGCCTAACGAACAGCTGCTTGCATCGTGCGGGAAGTTACGGTGCCAGGCTTGCCCCGGCTTGAGGAACGACAGGCGGCACTATCGCTGGGCCTCTCAAGGGAGCCGATAGGCGGAAAGGAAGCGAAAACAACAGTGCACTTCATTCAAGATAATTGTAATAATAAAAATTAAACGCTTACGTTACTCACCAACTGTCCGAGAACGACCTAAAGCACGAAGAACTGGTGCAACAAAAACGTTGGGGGAGGGGACGCTATGCGTAATGCTGTTAAGTTTCGATTTTCCAAATCTTTTTTCAGGTAAATGCACTGCTGTTGTTCTCGTACATGTCTCGAAGACGTTGTCAGGTGCTTATTCATATCTTCTCTTTTTGTGTAAAGTTCACACCTGAATAAAATGAAAAACAAAAGAGTTGGGTGAGGGGACAATATGTGTAATGTTGTTCGGTTTCGATTTTCGAGATCTTCTTTTTTCAGTCAAATGCACTCCTGTTGTTATCTGTACGTATCTTGAAGACGTTACCAGGTGCTTATACGCATCTTTTGTTTTTGTGTAAAGTTCACACCTGAATAAAATGAAAAACAAAAGTTTGTTATACTTCAGTCGTACCTACATCACCTAAAACCTTGGAGCGCAATTGAGGCCTGGTTGAAAGCAGCGGTCATTTCGTTCTCAGTCAGCGTGCAGAAAGGGTTTCATCACAGGGATTTATTATACGAAAACGAAACACGCATTTCTGTGCGCGCGTGTGCGTGCGTGTGCGTGCGTGTGCGCGTGCGCGTGTTTGCGCGTGTGTGCGTGCGTGCGTGCGCGTGTGTGTGTGTGTGTGCGTGTGTATATGTGCATGCGTGCGTGAGCGCAAATATAAAATCACGGCTCTGGGTGGGGCGAACGGCTGTCAATTCAGAATGAAACTCATAAAAAAATGAAAAAGCGAAAGCTAGGAGACCCCGCAGATTTTGACGGGTACGCATAAAATCTCGTTGTTTTGTTTTTCCTTTGTACAACCTATATTTGATCATAAACACACTCGTGCACAAGCTATCCTCCGGCCTGAAGTAGCGATGTGATTTCCCAAAAGCAATGGAGCCAGCGATTTCCCGGAGGCACCACTTGAAGACGAAGCCTACTACGGATTCCGCCAGGCGCCCCAGCATGCAATATTCACGAGTAGCCAGACACGCAGCGCCAGCCCCCTCACGGATGCCTCGCGCCATATCTACAGCCAGGTGCGTTTCGGCGCGTAGCGAACGCGCATCGGCTGTTTATCTCCAAGGTGCCCGCGCCGGCAGCGCCATTTCCGCACTGCCGCGCGCACCTGCATTATACCGTTTGCGAAAAGGAAGAAGGAAAGGCGGCCGGGAAGGAAGGAGAAAAACAGCCCGCAAAATAGCATTTTTTTTTCCCCGGCGTCGTAGTCTGCGGAGACAGAACGTCAACAAGGACGCACAGCGCCTACAGAAACTGCGAAGCCACAAGCCCGCGCACGCTAAAGGGCGCCGGTAAAGCGGCTGCAGGTCGTTATGCGGGCTGTGCGCCAAGGTGCTCGTCTCCTTACACAAATACCGAGTAGTATCTCATGTCACTTGGTACGGATCCGGGAAATGCCGTTTCTAGAGGGAGGACAGACGTCAAGAGTTCGTCGCTACCCGCCACGAGGACGCGGGTTCGATTCCCGGCCGCGGTGGCCGCTTTTCTGATAGAGGCGAAAAGCAAGAACGGCCGTGTGTTCGAGATTTTGGCGCACGTTAAAGATCCCGTGATGGTCAAAATTAATCCGGAGCCCTCCACCACGGCGCGCCTCATCGCATGCGTAGCGTCTGCGCGTTAAACCCCACAATCAATCAATCAATCAATCGTCACTACCCACCGTGGTGGTTTTGCGGCTAAGGTCTCGTGTTGGTGACCCCGAGGACGCGGGTTCAATCCCCGCTGCAGTGACGCCTTTTCCTGTGGAGGCAAAATTCGAAAACGTGGTAAAAGGTGGTCCAAATTAATCCGGAGCTCTGAACTACGGCGCGCCTCATATCCAAGGTGTAGATTCGGCGAATATGAGAAGAGTTTGTCGCTTTTTGTTAGCGTGCGGTCAGGGGCTGCATGCATTGGCGAAAGCTGTGGAGAGGCGTACGTTTTCACGTTGTTTTCATATTCGGAGATAATACGTAAAGCAATATCGGTATCTGCTGCTAATGAAAAAAAAAAATAGGATGGCATATGGTAAAAACAGTTCGAAAAGTCCCGGTTGCAGTGGGCATATGCAGTGTTTTCAGTGAACATTGTTCTAACGGGAGCGTGTTACAATGAAATGGCGATAGCATGCGACGTTCCTGCGATCCTATATCCCCGCTTCCTGCCCCAGAAAACGTTTAGTTCCCCAACAGTTTTTCTAACGAACCAACGAGTGCCAGTTCAGTAACGCTTCAAGGCGAATCTTGAACTTGTTTGTAACGAAATTTCATTAATGTGAGCTTAAAAGAATAAAAAAAACTATTTGAACTGATTTATCTTGGACCTTTTTCTGGAGCATACGAAGGTCCTGAACTTCAATAGTGGGTCTCCTATTCAAGGGCCTGAGTAGAGGTTCGTGGCCGAACCTAAAATTGCCACGAAATATCAGTGCGGGTTATAGGTCCATCGTCGGCGGAACTCATAGAGGTATATTTTCTCATGCATCCGTCAAAACGCGTGCAGCTATGAATGTACACCTTACAGTTACTGCAACAGCCCATCGACGCATCGCTGCTCGGAACTGCTCACATCGGTGGCCTCTTTCTAGCAACTCACATCAACGCCTCTTTCTAGCAACTCGCGTTTCTGAAGTTGTTTTCACCGACAATTTACAAACAAATTTCAGCTTTGTGTCGTATCTCTTGCGTCAAAAATGCTGTTTTACTACAAGCCGCACTAAACGAAGCATTCTGAGGGCTTTCACGTGGCAGTGTGCTAAACAAATTCCATTACGATTTCTCGTGGCTGAAGTTAAAGCTCATGGCAGCAGGTAATATTACTGGCCTGAACAGATGTTCTCTAATTATTGTATAACAACCAGGACTAGATTTTTTGACAGTTCCTGTATGTATACAATACCTAAGATTATGCAGCATTTTTAATTCAGTTGGCTCGATAACTTGCCTGCTATACAGAACATAACGTTTTCATAATATGTAGGCGACTATAGTAAACGTAACGAAAACAGTAAGCTAGACAGTAAGCAATAAATGGAACGCACGAATGTGTTTAATAAAAGATACCTTTATTTCACAAGCGCCATCTCAAACTCCTCCTCTCTAAACGAACAAACAAAGCATTAACGCGCGTGCACGTAACTTGAACAGAACAACCAGGATTTTTTCGCACTGCGCTAGAGGGTCTTAAATTCTGAGGAACAATTCCCATAATACACACCAAATTGTTCACGGACCCATTCTTGTCACTCGATGAACAGTTTCGGATCGTATAGGTCCATACTTAGACATACACACTTCATTTGCAATGCTCCTACATGAATATAGGCCAAACGTGGCTTCAAGGCGGTGAGCGCATTCTGTCAAGGTCAAAAGGAAAAGAGGACAGCGCTGTTTCAGAATTATAATTACCTTGGAAATATTCATTACACCGAATCGTACCACACAATTAATTGTTATTTAAACAGCCTAAAATACACAGAATCAGCCATGGGCTGGCTTTCTTTGCAAGTCCGTGGTTGCACCTCCCCCCCCCCTCCCTCTGATTGCAACCCTCTCCCTCAGTATAGCGAGGGGGGAGGGGGGGGGGGGGCTATAACAACCGGCAGAACGAAATCCCATAGCTGCCGCACTCCGGACAGCCGTTAGTCGCTCAGAAATGCCGCCAGCGTTTCCCTCGTGTCGTTAGCGCGCGTCATGCTGCCGGCAACGTCACAAGCGTGCCGGGTAGGGGTATCCCGACCTTGAAACCGTCCCTCGCTTCTGCTGCTGCTGTTTCCGCACGCTGCGTTGCGCCCGCTTCGATCTCGCGCGCTCGCTAACGCCTTCCTCTCCGGCGTCGCCTGTTTGTCCTTCTACGAGGCGGCACATCCTGCGTCAGCTTGCCTCCAGCCTGACGGGCGCCAGCTGTACTCCTTCCGGTCGCCCCTGCGGTGAAACAATAGACGGGGGCGCGCAAGGCCTTCTTCCTCTGTGACGCAACGATTGCGGAAACGCCGCGCAGCCTCCACGTCGCGGTGAAGCGCGCCGACTAATAGATAAGACATCAAACCACATCAGCGTGTCGAAATTGATGCCTTCCAGCTGTTCCTGCCGCCCAGAGATCTCGCTGCGCCGACAAATCCGCCCGTGACTGTAATGAACGTTATCGTTTTGGTGCCGCAAACTGCACGCGATGAGGCGTATGAAATGTGCAGCGCGAAAGTGCCCATCTCGCACATGTGTGGGCGTGGAAACGAACGAGGATGCGTCCTTTTCGGAAGTCGATGTCTTTTTGTTTTATGTTTCCCCCCCTCCACCCCCCTTCCACACACACACACATCTCTGCTCTGAACGTAAATACGAATTCACGGAGCTTTATGTAACACCGCAAATGTCACAATTGTAGTAACCGCTCACGTACATTTGTACGCATACTACGAGCTCACGCTTCTCGCGCTGTTCCTTTTCCTTAGTCGTGCTGGCGCCGGTAAATTTACGTCGACTGCCTGGGAATCGGCGAATAATACTCCCGCAACAATGACCCCGCACTCGTACTTCACAGGCGACCCGTAAATAAGAAAACCATAGCAGTTTAACCTCCAGAATTGTGCCTCCATGTCACGACAAGGACGGGGCGTGGTCCTCACCCTATTTCTGCCAACCCCGAAACCGGGGCCACCTCCCCAGGTTTGCAACCATACCCGTCATGAATCCATTTTGTGTCTCTGAATTTTCTCGTTTCGTTTTTTCATCACCCAGCACGAGTTGTCTGTATTTCCTTATCTTTTTACCGCGTCCCTCGTTACTCCAGTGAGGATCCGCGTGTTATCAGTCCTCCTGATCAGTCAGCCCGGGCCAGCTCAGCTCCATTTCTATTCTTTAATTTGCGCTACGACGTGTTCTACACGAGTTCGTACCGCAATTAATCACGATAGTTCCCAATCCCTGCTTTTTTTTTAAGTGCAGAGCACTTTAGGGACTCGCCTTGTCGTCGTAGCTCGCTCGCTGGACCCAAGTAGAGCCACATGGCGTTCCGTCGTAGCGGCTGTCGTCGCGGCGTCCCACAAAGGCTTCGAAAGTCAGACGGTTTATATGGTCATTAGCGTTCTAACTCGTGAACCGCTGGCGCTTCTCATACATCTCCCCGTTGTTTAGCGCAAAGAAAACTGTAGGGACATTTGAGGTAAAATGCACGTAATTAACCGGCAGTACCGGCGTTCATTTAGTTAGGGACGCTCGTTGTGTTGTTTTTTTACGATAGTAAGCGAAAAAAAGTGGCAGTGCAACGCCGGCACGTGCGGGATGAAATGCAAGCACAAAAAAATTGGCCGCGTATCTGCTCCTTTCGTTGCAAATGCCGTCAAAAGACGATAGTCTTTATCGGTTTTTGCGAAGTAAATGCCTCCCTTCCATTTACCGCTCACCTCTCATGTTGTTCCTCTTGCGTCGCGCTCCTCCCAAGGTAAAGACGCCAAATGTTTGCTTAAATCATTCTAAATTTCCTGCGTTCCACTGCTCCAAACCGGGCGTCTCGATGCGAACGCTGCCGTACGGCGAAGACGCGCGTTAATCGATGCGCCCTACTTCAACGAACCGCGTTTCCCTACTCCACGTGCGTTGCAAGCAGAACGTGGAACCTATATAGTGGAACTTTGCGTAGCTGTTGCCGGTTGCTTTCCTAAAACGGCCCCAGAAGCTATAGTGGCGCGGGCGACAGCAGGCGACGGCGGAGTGAATTCTTTTTCTGCAATTGATGAAGTATTTAATTTCCCAAAAGTCAAGCATGTTTGAATTTTTATAAAGGAACGCTGCAAATATCACTTCTGCATTGATTTGTTGTCTCATATTTGCGTAATGTCTTGTTCTTCTTTAACAATGTTGAGAAGTATGTACATTACACCGGACATAGACGGGTAGATTTAGCTGTGACTATATAAGACTGTTACGCAGGCATTGTTTTGCTTTGGCCGGGTGGCTGAGTCGAGTCACAGACAGACAGACGGACAGACATACAGACATACAGACGTACAGACAGACCAAAAGTTCTGGGTTTAAGGAGCCCAAGAAAGACTATCGTCTTTAAAAGCGGTCGGTACATGTCTCGGCCCCGAAATGAGGAGCGTTAAAGACGACTCTTTCACCCACTTCGGAACACCGCGTCGCCTCAATACTTTTCTTGGGCTCTTGTATAGTCGGGGGTTACAGAGGCTTTACTGTCTCTTTTGCTGGACACACACATGGTACATGTGTTCAAAGCACCAGGTGAAATAGCCGGTAAAGTTGAACTTGGTTTCTCACTCACTAGCGTACACAGAGTGAAAAGGAAGAGCCTATTTCAAATAAACTACATACGAAGCCTTCAGTGCGAAACCAGACAGCGAAGGCGACAAACGGGAGCGCAGGACGCACAAAGCCTTACAAATAACCTAGCCACAGCCAGTCACGAATTGTCAGATCAACTGCCCGTCGCTAGGCTTAGCTCAATGCGCCGAAAGCCTCGCGCTTTGTGTTCGCATTTATTTATCGCGATCGTATTTGGGGTGACGACGCTTCTCGCTGCCGACGGCGTGTTTCGATGTGCGGCGTACACCACCGCGTTTTCCCGTTTGAATTGGGCGCCGCGGCGTCCTGGAAACAAACAATGCGCCTCTGTTGCTATAGTAACATGGCGCATGCGCAGAGAGCAGTGGGGGTGAGATCAAGTGCGAAACAACTCGAAGGGAGCAAGCGCAATGAAGCCGCCACGCGTTCACACGCCGCGTCAACAACCGATCAACGAACGCCCGCGCAGCTCCCCTGCCGTGGTTTGAACCGTGGCGACACCGACCGGAGCGGGCGGAAACTATAATGGCAAACTGTTCGCATGGCGACGCAGTGAAACATCCCCCTCGCGAGGGGCACGATCAAATGCAGAGCATTTCCGGGGGCGCACGACGTTAAGTAGTTTGCGTTACGTTAATGTTGTTGCACTTGTGGCAACTGCTGACGAGAGAGCGCTCGTCAGCAGTAATTTGAATGAGTCAAGGATATAAGGCGCGTTCGTAGCCTCCCATTCTGTGTCGGCTTTGTGGCGCAGTGGGTAGAGCACCATGTACATTGCGTTCCGCCCGCAGGGTCGAGGGATCGGAACCAGGCGCCGGATAGTATTCTTTTTTTAGATGCAGAGCATCTGATTCATTGGCCTTGTCCCTCCGGCGTCGTCGTCGTCGTCGTCGTCATCGGCGTTGTCCACCCCTCCCCCATTCTCCTCGCCGCGCCAGCTGCGCTCTCCGCCGCTCACCCCCTCTCCTCTCCGATAGCGAACACTCTCTCGCGAGGGGCATTGGATTGGATTGGATTGGCTTGGCTTGGCTTGGCTTGGCTTGGATTGGATTAAAGTGGATTATGTTGGATTGTGTTGCGTCATAGCCGCGGCAGACGCGCTGGGGCCGGCGCATGTGCAGTACTCTCTTCCGCGGTTTCCTCTCCTTCAGGCGCGCTGCGCATATAACCGGTGTGCCGTTCTCCGGCGAAGCAACATCCACGCTTGGCTCAAACACCTAGAGTCCACGCCGCTTTACAAGTACGCCAACGTCGTCATCGACTGGGACCGGCTTACGCAGTCCCCTCAACGTTATGCGCGCTATAAAACGCGGTCCCTTCGCCGCTCCGCCTATGCGTCGCATCTACACAGGGGTTCCCGCGAGGGGAGGTGGGAGTTTTTATATAGTGTAGGGGGAGGGGTGCGGACTACGACTACGGACGCCTACGGACGTCAACGCAGGTGACATCGTGAGTTACTGAAATGCTCTGCATTTAAAAGAACAGAACTCCCGCTGGCGCAGTTTCAGGCAGGGGGTTCGCGAGCACTGCGAAGGCCGGAAATTTGAAATGCATTGGGTGGTAGCAGTGAGCGGATAACGGCGCTACAGCCCATTATGGTGAATCACTGCTACGCACTTCCGATAGCTTTCACATTGAGTGGAATGGCTTCACTTTTTTTTCAAGGTTCTCAGTAATCTGTTAAATTTGGGCAGAATAGGTACCTACCAGAAGTACTCATTGCCTGTACACCAATCTTTTAGAGTGGCAGAGATCACCTGCTGTTCATGACTTGACCAGGTTTCCCTAATGCCTGCCCTTGCTAACCATACGCTTAATTTCATTCTCGTGGTTGGAATCGGGGCTGGAAAGTTGACCGAGAGGCTAATATTCATCTACTTCTTCTATTCTACCTTCTACTTCATTACAATTTCATTGCATTTAATTATTGTATTACCGCGGCTGATAATCAGCGTCTATGTTTTACTCCCCGTATTTCTTTCCCTCTGTCTAGCCCTCCCTCTAGGAGGGAGGGAGTATCACGTTTCCGTATAGTACTATACAGGGTGTCCCAGCTATCATGCACCAAGATTTAAAAAAAGAGTAAAGGCGTAACTCAAAAGAAACCAGGTGCATAATGTTTGCAGTACTGTGAAGAAGCGCACAGTATTTTTTTCTTTAATGAGACTTAATTAACTAATTGTAATTAATTATCTAACTCGAGAAATACTGTCCTAATCACTAAAGTGTCAATGAGGCACTTGTAGGTAACCACGAGGGGCATCTAACTGCGGTATTTTCCGCGACGAACTAATTGCGTACTCATTTATTCTGACTGATAAAGGAAACCTGCGAAATATGAAAAATACCACGTGACGGCGCCTCCGCGCGCACCGTAAAGCAACGCCCTCAAACAGGCTGCCTCTGAGTTAGCCAGAATGAAATAGACAAAAGAAAGAAAGAAGAAATCACGACCGAGTTTGTTCCTTACACGGAGCAAGATATAAAGAGGAGCGCCGACTGTGGCCCAGAAAAAATCTTTTGCTCGGGCAGATAATGTCCACGCGCCGCCGGCCGCCCAGCTTTCCCTTTGCTCTCTTCCTCCTTCGTTCGCCCTCTCGTCGCTGTGCCTCTGTACATGGCTCTTCCCTTCTTCGCTCTCCCCAGAGGCATCTTTTCTTGCGCAGCGACGTCTGTCTTATGCCTGTCCTACTATGCAGGAGGCATGCGTGCACGCGCGGAATTTAAACACCCGTACGCGGCCGCAATAGACGGCGCAGATAAGCGCACGCCGCCGCATACATGGCGATCGCTTATTCCCGGAACGTTTAGTCTGACATTATGAATATCAACTAAAAATATTGTACTAACCCAGCACATGTAAGACGCAACTGAACGACTACGACTTCAGAAGCACCATAGAATGAGCAAGAGTAATATGGAACGCCACAACATAGTCTAGCGTGATTCTGCTTACGACGAATCGATGCAGCGCAAAGGTTACCCTCTGTTGTTATCCCGCTCTCCGGCCGCGTGCTTAATTATTTATGCTGCTTCTGCGCACGAACAACGCTTACAAGGGTCACCCGGAGTCTCCATCGGCAAACGGCAATGAGACACATTTCTGTGCCAATGACTGAATTGGACGGCTGCCCTGTTGTATCAACTGTAAAAACACTGTCAGCTTGATAAGGAACCCAAGAATATCAAACACATACTTCATTTTAACTCATGCCGCAACTTACCGCCCGATGTTCACTGTCGCTCTACGGTCGTGTTATCTCGTCGATAACACCGCGGTCTCCAAATAAAATGCTGCGATTTGTATGGCTGCAATTTTTTGGCCTACCAGGGTTCCCGGAGATTTTTTTTTTTTTCGTTAAGCGACTGACCAGCAAAACAACCGGCTCGTTAAACCTTTTCTTTCGGCGAGTTATCGCGAAATGAAGGCTTGTGAAAAGACCGCACTGTCAGGGACTTGATCTTGAGCAGATTGCTACGTCGCGGGCAGTCGCGGGTGATGTTATCGCATTTCTGTTCTTTTCGGATGAGCGTGTAAGTGCCGGCCCGTGTTCTAGGAGCACTCTGTTTTGGACGCAAGTTGCAGAACTGCGAGAAAGCTGAGGGAACTTTTATAATCGCCAGTGATCAGAACCAGTTACTCCTTTCGCCTTTTGTAAAACGTGTTAAAACAGAGCCAAATTGGTATTCCCAAATTTACAAAACGGAGCCACATTATCGGCAAGCACCGCGCAAAAGGTAGTGTTTGTATAGCAGCCATATGTTTGTATGTGGTCTCTATATTTTGTTTTCCCGCCATGGAAACCAATCCTTAACGTATCTTTGCCGTACGGCCACTCGATTCCTTCGGGTCCGGGTTACCCGGAAGGTGCTGTCGAACAAGTTAATCAACTGTGCGAAGGAGGCGCGCAATGAACGCGAAGCGGCGCCAAAGCAGGCCCAAAGCAGTCCGTGCCCAAAACTACCGTCGCCGTAGCAGACGACAGAGCCGACGGAATGCGTTCCGCCAACTCGCCCGCCGGCGCACGGGGAACGCCGGCCGCTTAGCCGCCGCCGGCTAAGGTCCCTTTCGCTGCGCCATCTACATTGTGCTCCGCGAGTTATGGACATTAAGAGCCCGCCGGAGAGAGCGAAGTCGGCGCTCCTGTTTATCTTGCTCCGTGGTTCCTTATCTGCACACGCGTCCCGCGAATCTTGCTGCTGCTGCTCCTTCCATGCATGCTATTATCAAGGTGATGCGCTGTCTGTTCGGGCGGGTAACACGCGAAGCAGTTGCTTTACATCAGCTTTGTTTGGGGACGCTGCTTTACAATGCGCGCGTACGCGTCGTCACGTGGTATTTTTCATATTTCGCGGGTTTCCTTTATCAGTCAGAATAAATGAGTACGCAATTAGTTCGTCGCTGAAAATAGCGCAGTTAGATGCCCCTCGTGGTTATCTACAAGTGCCTCATTGACACTTTAGTGATTAGGACAGTATTTCTCGAGTTAGATAATTAATTACAATTAATTAATTAAGTCTCATTGACGAAAAAATTACTCTCCGCTTCTTCACAGTACTGCAAACATTATGCACGAGGTTTTCTTCGAGTTACGCAATTTCTCTTTTTTTAAATCTTGGTGCATGATAGCTGGGACACCCTGTATAGTTGTGCGCGTTTCTCCCGTCCGGAAGGCCTTAGTGCGAGGTTATTTGATTTGTTCCTTCATTATCATTTTACCTTAGCCTCTATGACGTCAATGTAGCGGGTTTTAATTGGGATGTTGCCAGCCACTTCATAATATAAAACTCTCTCTTAGCGCATCTCAGTCATTGCTTTCAGCATGTGTGTGAAATCATTCGACCAGCGTTCCTTCAGCTGCGGCTGCTCGTCAGAGGAGTATTCCTCAACTGTTCGCTGTGCTAAAGCATGGGCGCTGGCAATTGTTCAAAAGGCCGCACGCTCTTCGCAGCAGAACAGACGGCAATCTGTCTTGTTGAGGTTGCACCAAACTTAACGTGATTCTCTGACTGTACATTTTGCAGCCGCTGCTTCACGTGGGCGGCGCTCATTCTGTTCCCATAAGATGTTTGAGCGCAGAGCACTTCAGGGGCTCGCCTTGGCCTCGTAGCTCGCTCGCTGGACCCAAGTAGAGCCCCACGGCGTACCGTCGTAGCGGAGTCCCGTCGTAGCGGCGTCCCACAGAGGCTTCGGAAACCAAACGGTTCATATAGTCATAACCATTCGAAACTGTTGAACCGCTGGCACTTGTCAAGCAACTCCCCGATGTTTAGCGCAAAGAAAACGGCAGGTACATTTGACACAAAATATACGCAATTAACCGGCAGCGCCCGCGTTCATTTAGTTAGGAACGCTCATTTAGTTAGGTTTTTACGATAATAAGCGAAAAAAAAGTGGCAGTGCAAAGCCGGCATGTGTGGGAGAAAAAGCAAGCAAAAGAATAACAAAACTCCCGCTGGCGCAGTTTCAGGCAGGGGGCGTGCGAGCACTGCGAAGGCGGGAAATTTGAATTGCATTGGACTAACCTCCGTTCCATTCATCAAGAGAGGAGTGAGACAGGGTGGCGAAGAGCGTGATGGGTGGTGGCAGTGAGCGGATAACGGCACTACAGCCCATTATGGCGAATCCCTGCTCTGCACTGCCGACAGCTTTCACATTGAGTGGAATGGCTTTAATTTTTTTGAAGTGCCGATCACTTTAGGGGCTCGCCTTCTTGTCATAGCTTGATCGCTGTCACAATGTCTAGCGACTGCCGGAATCAGGTGGCGCAGGGAGATAACGGACCCAAGTAGAGCCCCATGGTGTTACGGTGTAACCAATCGAAGCAGAAGCTTCGAGAGACAAGTGGTTTATATAGTCATAGCCATTCGAAACTCCTGAACCGCTGGCGCTTGTCATACATCTCCCCGTTGTTTAGCGCAAAGAAAACTTCAGGTACATTTGAGGCTAGATCTGTGTATGTAGCCGACAGCCTCCCGCATCCAATTAGGAACGCCCGTTGGGTTGGTCTTTACGATAGTAAGTGAAAAAAAATGGCCGCCAAAAACGACGCGTTCCAAACTGCGCAGTAACGCGCCGGCATGAAATGAAAGCAAGAACAAAAAGAACAGAACTACCGTTCTCGCTGTTCCAGTCAGGGGGCGTGCGAGCACCACCAAGGCGGGAAATTTTAATTGCATTGGACAAACCTTTGTCCAATTCATCAAGAGATAGTGAGACAGGGAGGCGAAGAGCGTGATGGGTGGTAGCAATGAGCGGATAACTGGGTCACAGCCCATTATGGCGAATCCCTACTCTGCACTGCCGACAGCTTTCACATTGAGTGGAACGGCTTTAATTTTTTTCAAATGCCGATCACTTTAGGGGCTCGCCTTCTTGTCATAGCTTGATCGCTGTCACAATGTCTAGCGACTGCCGGAATCAGGTGGCGCAGGGAGATAACGGACCCAAGTAGAGCCCCGTGGTGTTACGGTGTAACCAATCGAAGCAGAAGCTTCGAGAGACAAGTGGTTTATATAGTCATAGCCATTCGAAACTCCTGAACCGCTGGCGCTTGTCATACATCTCCCCGTTGTTTAGCGCAAAGAAAACTTCAGGTACATTTGAGGCTAGATCTGTGTATGTAGCCGACAGCCTCCCGCATCCAATTAGGAACGCCCGTTGGGTTGGTCTTTACGATAGTAAGTGAAAAAAAATGGCCGCCAAAAACGACGCGTTCCAAACTGCGCAGTAACGCGCCGGCATGAAATGAAAGCAAGAACAAAAAGAACAGAACTACCGTTCTCGCTGTTCCAGTCAGGGGGCGTGCGAGCACCACCAAGGCGGGAAATTTTAATTGCATTGGACAAACCTTTGTCCAATTCATCAAGAGATAGTGAGACAGGGAGGCGAAGAGCGTGATGGGTGGTAGCAATGAGCGGATAACTGGGTCACAGCCCATTATGGCGAATCCCTACTCTGCACTGC
Source organism: Haemaphysalis longicornis (assembly GCF_048455015.1). Taxonomy (NCBI): domain Eukaryota; kingdom Metazoa; phylum Arthropoda; class Arachnida; order Ixodida; family Ixodidae; genus Haemaphysalis; species Haemaphysalis longicornis. The sequence continues at coordinate 20,597,214 of NW_027526460.1, read as the reverse complement.
CGACAGCTTTCACATTGAGTGGAACGGCTTTAATTTTTTTCAAATGCCGATCACTTTAGGGGCTCGCCTTCTTGTCATAGCTTGATCGCTGTCACAATGTCTAGCGACTGCCGGAATCAGGTGGCGCAGGGAGATAACGGACCCAAGTAGAGCCCCGTGGTGTTACGGTGTAACCAATCGAAGCAGAAGCTTCGAGAGACAAGTGGTTTATATAGTCATAGCCATTCGAAACTCCTGAACCGCTGGCGCTTGTCATACATCTCCCCGTTGTTTAGCGCAAAGAAAACATTAAGGTACATTTGAGGCTAGATCTGTGTATGTAGCCGACAGCCTCCCGCATCCAATTAGGAACGCCCGTTGGGTTGGTCTTTACGATAGTAAGTGAAAAAAAATGGCCGCCAAAAACGACGCGTTCCAAACTGCGCAGTAACGCGCCGGCATGAAATGAAAGCAAGAACAAAAAGAACAGAACTACCGTTCTCGCTGTTCCAGTCAGGGGGCGTGCGAGCACCACCAAGGCGGGAAATTTTAATTGCATTGGACAAACCTTTGTCCAATTCATCAAGAGATAGTGAGACAGGGAGGCGAAGAGCGTGATGGGTGGTAGCAATGAGCGGATAACTGGGTCACAGCCCATTATGGCGAATCCCTACTCTGCACTGCCGACAGCTTTCACATTGAGTGGAACGGCTTTAATTTTTTTCAAATGCCGATCACTTTAGGGGCTCGCCTTCTTGTCATAGCTTGATCGCTGTCACAATGTCTAGCGACTGCCGGAATCAGGTGGCGCAGGGAGATAACGGACCCAAGTAGAGCCCCGTGGTGTTACGGTGTAACCAATCGAAGCAGAAGCTTCGAGAGACAAGTGGTTTATATAGTCATAGCCATTCGAAACTCCTGAACCGCTGGCGCTTGTCATACATCTCCCCGTTGTTTAGCGCAAAGAAAACATTAAGGTACATTTGAGGCTAGATCTGTGTATGTAGCCGACAGCCTCCCGCATCCAATTAGGAACGCCCGTTGGGTTGGTCTTTACGATAGTAAGTGAAAAAAAATGGCCGCCAAAAACGACGCGTTCCAAACTGCGCAGTAACGCGCCGGCATGAAATGAAAGCAAGAACAAAAAGAACAGAACTACCGTTCTCGCTGTTCCAGTCAGGGGGCGTGCGAGCACCACCAAGGCGGGAAATTTTAATTGCATTGGACAAACCTTTGTCCAATTCATCAAGAGATAGTGAGACAGGGAGGCGAAGAGCGTGATGGGTGGTAGCAATGAGCGGATAACTGGGTCACAGCCCATTATGGCGAATCCCTACTCTGCACTGCCGACAGCTTTCACATTGAGTGGAACGGCTTTAATTTTTTTCAAATGCCGATCACTTTAGGGGCTCGCCTTCTTGTCATAGCTTGATCGCTGTCACAATGTCTAGCGACTGCCGGAATCAGGTGGCGCAGGGAGATAACGGACCCAAGTAGAGCCCCGTGGTGTTACGGTGTAACCAATCGAAGCAGAAGCTTCGAGAGACAAGTGGTTTATATAGTCATAGCCATTCGAAACTCCTGAACCGCTGGCGCTTGTCATACATCTCCCCGTTGTTTAGCGCAAAGAAAACATTAAGGTACATTTGAGGCTAGATCTGTGTATGTAGCCGACAGCCTCCCGCATCCAATTAGGAACGCCCGTTGGGTTGGTCTTTACGATAGTAAGTGAAAAAAAATGGCCGCCAAAAACGACGCGTTCCAAACTGCGCAGTAACGCGCCGGCATGAAATGAAAGCAAGAACAAAAAGAACAGAACTACCGTTCTCGCTGTTCCAGTCAGGGGGCGTGCGAGCACCACCAAGGCGGGAAATTTTAATTGCATTGGACAAACCTTTGTCCAATTCATCAAGAGATAGTGAGACAGGGAGGCGAAGAGCGTGATGGGTGGTAGCAATGAGCGGATAACTGGGTCACAGCCCATTATGGCGAATCCCTACTCTGCACTGCCGACAGCTTTCACATTGAGTGGAACGGCTTTAATTTTTTTCAAATGCCGATCACTTTAGGGGCTCGCCTTCTTGTCATAGCTTGATCGCTGTCACAATGTCTAGCGACTGCCGGAATCAGGTGGCGCAGGGAGATAACGGACCCAAGTAGAGCCCCGTGGTGTTACGGTGTAACCAATCGAAGCAGAAGCTTCGAGAGACAAGTGGTTTATATAGTCATAGCCATTCGAAACTCCTGAACCGCTGGCGCTTGTCATACATCTCCCCGTTGTTTAGCGCAAAGAAAACATTAAGGTACATTTGAGGCTAGATCTGTGTATGTAGCCGACAGCCTCCCGCATCCAATTAGGAACGCCCGTTGGGTTGGTCTTTACGATAGTAAGTGAAAAAAAATGGCCGCCAAAAACGACGCGTTCCAAACTGCGCAGTAACGCGCCGGCATGAAATGAAAGCAAGAACAAAAAGAACAGAACTACCGTTCTCGCTGTTCCAGTCAGGGGGCGTGCGAGCACCACCAAGGCGGGAAATTTTAATTGCATTGGACAAACCTTTGTCCAATTCATCAAGAGATAGTGAGACAGGGAGGCGAAGAGCGTGATGGGTGGTAGCAATGAGCGGATAACTGGGTCACAGCCCATTATGGCGAATCCCTACTCTGCACTGCCGACAGCTTTCACATTGAGTGGAACGGCTTTAATTTTTTTCAAATGCCGATCACTTTAGGGGCTCGCCTTCTTGTCATAGCTTGATCGCTGTCACAATGTCTAGCGACTGCCGGAATCAGGTGGCGCAGGGAGATAACGGACCCAAGTAGAGCCCCGTGGTGTTACGGTGTAACCATTCGAAGCAGAAGCTTCGAGAGACAAGTGGTTTATATAGTCATAGCCATTCGAAACTCCTGAACCGCTGGCGCTTGTCATACATCTCCCCGTTGTTTAGCGCAAAGAAAACATTAAGGTACATTTGAGGCTAGATCTGTGTATGTAGCCGACAGCCTCCCGCATCCAATTAGGAACGCCCGTTGGGTTGGTCTTTACGATAGTAAGTGAAAAAAAATGGCCGCCAAAAACGACGCGTTCCAAACTGCGCAGTAACGCGCCGGCATGAAATGAAAGCAAGAACAAAAAGAACAGAACTACCGTTCTCGCTGTTCCAGTCAGGGGGCGTGCGAGCACCACCAAGGCGGGAAATTTTAATTGCATTGGACAAACCTTTGTCCAATTCATCAAGAGATAGTGAGACAGGGAGGCGAAGAGCGTGATGGGTGGTAGCAAAGAGCGGATAACTGGGTCACAGCCCATTATGGCGAATCACTGCTCTGCACTTGCGGCAGCTCTCCCGTTGAATGGAACGGCTTGAATTTTTTCGCTGTGGACGTGACACTTTTATTAGCAATTCAAAAATTTAGTTCATTACCGCTATGGTTTTTACGCTGGGGATGCACATTGATCGAGTTATCCCGTGTATACAAGCTCTCAGAACGCAGGCGAGTACAAAGCACACCGACAGCTTGTTCGGCCGTTGGGTTAAACATCTGTTTGTGGAGTGCAAATTGTGGAGTGCAAAGTAAACGTTATCTCTTTAACCAGATATATACGCGGTTTGCTTTCGCACACACAAAGAAATTGTTTTTAATAGATATTTTATTTTGCCCAGTTTGACTGGGTAGGACCGAGACAAATATGCATCGTGCGCAGTTTGACGAGTCCCCAGTTCTGAAAGTACAAGGCGGCAACTTGGACAAGCTACAACAGCGCCATAATTGTTGAAGTGGGCATACAAAAGTGATACGCACGTATCACAAGAATCGATACGAAGAACAGTAAAAAGATAAGAATTCACAGCAGGGCAGAAAACACTTCGTTCTGGAAGTAAAAATAAGGGGAAAAAAGCATCGTGAAGTAAAAAACAGTAGAACTCTTAAAACGCTTCACAAAATCAGACAGATTGGCTTCTGCTCCACAACAAATGCATCAACGAGTGCAATCGGGAGCTAACTGGAAATCAACAACTCTAGTTCAAAATGGCGACATTCATACACACTTCAAACAACTCAAACAGATACGACATTCAGTGGTGCAGCCAAAAACACAGAAAGCCTAAAAAAGTAGGCGACAACGACAACAGCTTTCACCAAGATTCAAAGTAATAAATCATTTGAGGCAATTCTCGGCGTGATAGTATAGCGAGACCGACCTCCATTAAGCTTAGCGCGTTCGAAACACGCGTTAATGTGTTTTACGGTGTTTGCGTGCCATACGGTGTGCGCCCCATAGGGTTGCTCCAGGGCTTTTTTTGTGGGCTAGGATAGACAAGTATGCAAGATAATTATGGTAGCAGACAACGTGAAACCGCCTTTCGAAAATGTATTAACGGTTAGTGACTAATACCCGTGCTGCACGAGCGTTTGGAAGGACATTTCAGTCCAATGGCCTTCGAAATTTCAAATGTCATTCGAACTGTAAGGAGTTCTGTCGATCTACACGACCACTCTCAAAGGCAGTTGAAAGTTTCCGCGTTCGCCTGCCATGTTTTGGTGTCGCAACTGCTGCCAAGTTTCATTCTTGGGGAAAATGTAATTTTAGAGTTAAAATGGGCAAAAAAGCAATTATTAGAGATCAAATTGGTAACTATCTACAAGCGCGCACAAAACATGCACAAGGCAGCCAGTTTCTTTTTGTCTTTTTTCGCACCGCCGGTGTTGAGAGTACCAAGTTACCTCGTGATCGTAGAGCGAGTGACAGAGAACGAAAAGAAGTGAAAAAGTGAAAAATGATGAAGATCGTGCACTTCAAACACAAAGGTTTACTCGTAAATAATTGTTTTTGTTATTACGGCTTGCAGAAACTGAGCCCGTGGGTACGACCGTTCGTGTTTCAAAGACCTTTGAGACTCTAAAAGGTCAGTTATCGTGCTCCTTCGACTCAAATGCCATTTTAACCAAATGCCTTCGAAAAACATCGTGTAGCAGCTCAAAGGTGTCATTTGAGTCAAATGACATTCGACTCGAATGCCTTCGAAACGCTCGTGTAGCAGGGGTATAAAATAGAGCAATATAATGAACTACACCGAGAAAATATGCACCAATGGCCTCACGAAGAGGGCTGCAGGCTTCATTTTTATCGTTCGTACAAGCTTTAAGACTTCAAAAAGCGATAACGTTGTCCTCTCGTCTTTGGATGCGACATCCCTATGGCTATGTGCTCAAGGAAACAAGAGGGATCCAAAATGCGGCCTGTTCCGCATTTGAATGATTGTCAAGTTCGCAAAGGTTTGTGAAGAGCTGCTACCGCAGGATTGTCGATAGAGTTGAGTGACAGAGGGCTGACAACTGTTGTTTAGATTAATAACTGTGAATGAAACTGGACAGTCGAGGCCGCGGTGGTATATGACTAGTGAAGTTGAAAACATTTTCACCGCCTAGGAAAAGCGCTCAAAAATGAAAGTCAGACTACGATATAGCTTCGTCGTGGCGCCCTAAATTACATACACTGCGACACGTAAGCGTGACGTCACACTTCCTTAATCTGACCCGGAATGTCATCTAACGCTCTACGTTAACTGAGCTTCTACAGAGGTTCTACGTCATTCTATACGCGTCAGAGCAGCACTGCAGCCTTACCGCAAGCGTCGCACAGAGTTTACGGAACATGTCTTGCAAGAGTGTCAACTAACTGAAGACAAATACGGCAATGTCGAATCCAAATGCTCCCCTTCCGGTATATAAATTCGATGCCGACAAAAAAGGAGGAAAAAAATGTGGCCCGACCAGACGGTGGAAGTAGATTAACGAACGTGCTTCTTTTTAGTCCGCCAAGATTTTGTTGCTGCTCCATCGCAGGCCGCCCCGTCGGAATCGCCGAGCCGCAACTTGCCGACCGGGGTATATAAAGCGTGGGAACTCCGCAGAACTGCGGCAACGTCTGCTGATTCGCCAAGGTTTGCCATCCCAAAGGCCACTCACTTGCCACGCTCACGGTCGGCGCGGCGGAAGCTGGCGGTGTCCTCGCCTCTGATGTACCGCATGTCTCGGCACAATACCAACTCTGTCTAGTTGGGCACTTTTCTGTCTTCGTTCTGAGCGCTGAAGTAAGTGCGTCCCAGAGGTGTGCACGGAGGTTATCTCGGCCTATTTCCACCTCAGGGAGCTATGCGAACAGAAATAGCGAGAATGCTGTTGCGGCGTGCTCCTCAGCTCTATATCTGCGAGCACCACCAGTGGAGAGAGAGAGAGAGAGAGAGAGAGAGAGAGAGAGAGAGAGAGAGAGAGAGAGAGAGAGAGAGAGAGAGAGAGAGAGAGAGAGAGAGAGAGAGAGAGAGAGAGAGAGAGAGAGAGAGAGAGAGAGAGAGAGAGAGAGAGAGAGAGAGAGAGAGAGAGAGAGAGAGAGAGAGCGTTAATGATTACTGAAGAGGATAGCCCCACAAATGGCGGGTCTTGCTACTTCAGATGGCGGTGAATATAGTGAGGCGAAAAAAGAAAACCAAAGGGGAAGAAGTGCGCAGCAACAATGAATAAGAGCTAGAAGAAAAGTAAATTAATTGGGAACGTAGAAAAAAAATACAGCACTAGGAAAAAAAATCTGAGGATCCCAAGGTTAAGGATCCTCGATTAGTCCCGTGTCAGACAGAAAAGTTAAGAGACCCTTTGTCCCTCGCGCCGCGTCAGTGCATGTGATTTTGCCATGGACCAAGAAAGTGATGCAGCTCTAAAGAGTTTCCGGTGGGACGACGGCTGGACTGTCTAGCGAACTCAACCGACGATATGCTTTCAATGAATTGACTGTGACTTGGAATGAACTGTGACCATGACTTGGAATGGATTGACTGCGACATAGTGGCACCGGCACACACAAAGAAAAAATGAGTAAAAAGTAACCATCGCACGTGTTTCATTCACATGGCAGGACTGAAAATTGGTGCTTAGCTTCTTTCGATTTTAGAACTCCGGCTAATTGTACCCTCCTTTACGACTTTAAGCAGTCACCCGTTGAATTGCGTGCAGGTGCTAGGGAAAGCCGAAAGACAAAATCATTACACGTGTTCTATTCACAAGGCATGACTGAAAATTCGTACGTTGGTTTTTCCGATCCTACAACCCCCGCTAGCTCTACACACCGTCAACATCCTAAACTGTCGCCCATTGAATTGCGTGGTATTTTACGCGCGTTAAAAACTTGCACCATGTATGATTCTACTCAGAAAAATTAGAGATTTTTAGTGATTAATAACCAGTTAATTCCTGGCAGCTTCGAAATTGTAGAATTAAAATTGTGGCTAACAGAATAAGTTGTACCGAAAGCACGTTTACAGTGTCGTTGGTGGATTTTAAAGGCGTCGTATAATTGCGTACGCTGCGTCGCTTTTGTAGTCTCTAAGAAAAAAATATGTCGGTTTGTAAAAAAGAAGACGCAGCATACTCCATAAACTATCGTGTCGCTATCTCTATCTCTTACAGTCCGCGTTCGTGTAGCGCTCTGTTCTTCCCTAGACACTATGTCTTCGTCGAGCTACAATAAAGATGTCTAGGAACATTTAATCCCTCTTTTAATTAAGGGATCTAAACGCGAAAGCATTAACGTGCATTTGAACGCCCGAGGCACTTTGCTTCGGCCCGCGTTCTCGATGAGCTTTGTCCTCTTACCGCTTGAGACGATTTTCGTTACCATCCGCTTCCGCCTTACGATTTCGAATGGCTTCGATTTGTCTCTCACTCCTTGTGCCGTTGCTCGTTCCTGCAGTCAGACATTGGGAGAGTTTACTACGTTGGAGGATTTCGCTGTGTCTGTCTGTCTGTCTGTCTGTCTGTCTGTCTGTCTGTCTGTCTGTCTGTCTGTCTGTCTGTCTGTCTGTCTGTCTGTCCGTCCGTCCGTCCGTCCGTCCGTCCGTCTGTTGGCTTGCTCGGCTGCGTTCTTCCGTTACTTGGTCTGCGGGGCACTGCCTGGACGGCCATCTTTCATTACTTCCAAATTTAAGGCTGTGCTATGGAACGTTTCGCACTATGGAACACTTCCAAGACACGTGGTCTAAGAGCCGTTGTGCTGTTACAGACGCCTATACCAGAGTCAACGCCGGATTTTTTTTTCTCTCAACAGGACATTTAATGCTTTCGTAATAAAAGAAGGAAACAGCGGCCAATGCTTTGCATTGCTCACTTACTGCAGTCATTCTTATGATGGACGTCCTTATTTAACAAGCGAATAACATGTTACATCGTGTGGTAACTCCGAGTTAGCATTCAACAAACCTATGTAAACCTACAGTGCTTCACCGCTGAAGCTACGGCTTGGAGAGCGCTGCCCCTAAAGAACGCCGCAGCCAGCACACATTAGTCATAAAAATGCCGGTGATTACGTGGGCTCCAAAAGTTACCCGGGGAAAAAAAATGGGTCGCTTCTTTCACAACGCGCATTCTCGTTGTTATTGCGGCAGGTCGCGGGGCAACTTTCCTCTCGTCGTTATACCGCCTCTGTATAAGGTCTCCCCAACGCTTGCTTCCTCGGCGAGGCCCACCACGTTGCTAGAAAATGAGCAAAATATTCCCCTGCTTTCCAGAGTTCTTCGCCGTGAACTCATCTCTCTGGACCGGCGCTCCTGACGTCATAAAAAGCACTCGTCGTAAGAGCCAGCGCGGATGGACGCGGCCCTGAACGATGGCTTGTTTACGCGAAGTTGTTGTGAAGCGCTCCGGCGTGCAGATTCGAGGGAAACAGGCACGGAAGAAGACGCTGTGGATCTGTCAGCCAGGGGGGCCTATATGGGCACTCTGTCATCGGCTATATTTCGCAAGCCACGGCTTTTTTTGGGGGGCTATCCACTTTCTTGTGTTTGTTTTCTTTTATGACAAAGAGTAAATGGAACGCCGAGGTTCCTGCCCCCTTTTGGGCTGGCTTGCCGGCAGGACTTGACGTGTTCTGCTACGCCTATTTTCTTCACAAAGCGACCGTGTGTTCGAGATTTCAACGCACGTTAAAGATCCCCAGGTGGTCAAACTTAATTCGGAGCCCTTTACAATAATGCGCTCCATCGACTGTGTAGCGTTGGCGCTTTAAACTCCCACGATCAACCACTTATTTTCTGTTCACATTTTTTAAGAAGCAAATAGCAATTTTTTGTGTCCGCAGTTAACAATACCAAGAAATTGCTAGCGCGTGCACGTGCGCTTAGTTCTTAGTTAGCGGACGCAGATTTTTTCGTTGGGGTTTTATGCACAAAGTTTAGTCATTGTGAAGTTTAAGAGGTGGAAAAATAACTCGTCATCATTAGCATAATTCGCGTCAAGTGTAAACAGAATTGGCAATAATTTACGTTGGACATGAAAGGCAGCATTGGGCGAGTAGGTTTGTGTTTCTGGGCGTGGAAACCGCGAAATGCAAAACTTAATGAGGGGTGCTCACACGGGTGTTTCCTGGCAACCAAATTTATTGTGAAAACACAATAAAGGGGCAGTGGGACACAAAAATATTTAAAAAAATAAAACAGTTGTAATTTTTTCTCCCCTATTTCTCATTATATTTTTGCGTCTCTTCCCCTACATGTCCTACCTTCCCAATAAATCGTAATGTTGTTGGTTTCGGCACTTAGGTCCCCTCCTTTTGTGCCGTATTTCATGCTGTTTTCACGCAAACTATACCTGGAGGTTCAACGGATGTGAAAAAGTGCATCAGGCCTGTGCCCAACTATAATTCATTCCCACGAGGGCAGTAGCCATAATATACCGAATTTCAAGGCGAAATTGTCCATCTGGTTTAAAGACGACAAATGGTCATATGGCACCTACCTATGTGCGCGAGATCATAAATAAGCCGAGGCTCCACGCTACCCAACTGCTTGCTCGCTTGCTAGTCTCCCTGAAATCAAAATTAGCAACGGCTTAGCTCGGCTATGCCAGGATATAGGTATCGTGAGCTAAGGTTCAGCTGGTTATTCTTAGCTTTCCTGGTTGTCTAGGATTAGCTTGACTATCATGCTTACTGCTGCTTCAATGGCACACACATGGTATACGCATTTTGTGGCACATGTATATTTATCACGCGGCTCCGGCGCAGCGTCACCGATCTCCCCAGAGCTAAGCTGGTTCCACAGGCGCACGCCGGTGATGCTGCGAGGCACGGTTCCACACCCGGCCACCACTCGCATGATCATCAAGTGGACCGGGCCGCCACGTGCGGAACGGGAGTCGGCGAAGACGCCGGGCAGCGAGCGACGTTCTGTGCGCCGTGTGACGTCACTGCTCCTCGCGCATGCGCAGCACAGCTCTCCAGGAGCCGTGTGAAACTGCTAAAGCTCGGCCAGTGTAGCTCACGCTACATTCATCTTCGCTGCTCTCTAATAAAGTCAATATTACAACAAGCACAGCCTGTAGGTTTCTTTGCGTGTCACCGTGTCACTTTGCATTCGCAATGGGACATCACACCGTTGTTGTTCTGCAGCTTAGTGCATTGTGTATAGTTCTTTGAAATTCATAACAATAGGTACTTCATATTTCTCACAAAGGTGAGTATTTGATAACGATGGTTTCTTCTTCAAAACTGACTACCAACCAAATAACGTGCGCGCTGACAAGCTACTTTCTGTCTTGAGCTCCGCGTTTTTATCACTAGCACATCAACGTAGTACACGCCTCTTCGCGCTCCGTGCAAGGCTTCGTGCTCTGTAGGGAACGCGGAATGCGCCAGTATCTGAGAGGGAACGTGCCAGTGTCTCAGGAAACGAGATTGCACTTGTAACTAACTGTTGGAGAACCGAGGTCGGTCAAAGCACGAGGCTGGAACGGGAACCATTAAGGAGGGGAGGGGAGCGCGGGCAGCCTTGCAAACTACAAAGGCGAGCGCTTGTTCGGCTTTCTCAACTGTATAACATTTTCCCGCCTGTCCGCACCCTGGGTCCTCGTTTTTAGCGACCTTTCTAAAGCCCTCGACGCCGTGGAGTCTGGGCGCCCATCCCATCTCTCCTACGCGCGGGGAGACCACGAGAATTTCGTCGGGTCTGTCGTGGCAAGCGACCTTGGCCGGCGGGGGTTCAAGTTCGGCGGCGCCTCTTTTTTAAACTGGCCCGTGTCGGCAAGCCGCGTGGCTCCCTCCGAGTCTTCCGGATATAGAGCAGGATTCGAGCCAGAGAAGCGTGACACTGATATAAATACCCCGCCGACGGCTGTGACAAGTATTGAAGACGCCAGCTTCCCCACCGCTCTCCTCGTGCCGCGCCCCCTTTCGGCCTCGCTGATATCTTTGGCCGATGGCCGAGCTATCGAAACGTTAGCCGCGCTGGAAGCGCGGGAAAATAAACGCCGAGGGACGTCAGGCTGGTTGACGCGTGTCATAGACCCGTCCTCCTATAGGCCGTTTCGCCCCCTGCCTTGAGAAGCTTCCCGGTTTCGCTGCTTATTTTTAATGCTTATCATCGCGGTCACATCTATCGTGACGTGTAATGAAGAAATTCTTTATCCGCGTGTCGGTGAGGCCTAGAGTAATGTAGGGTCGCTCGGAGATGAGGGAATCCATGAAGGGGCGAACGAATGAACCCAGTTGGGACATGAAAAATATTTGGGATATGGGTTCTGAGAAACGGCGAAATCGTATCGTTTTTTTGTGCGGGTGACTGTTTGTGATAACGCAAACTTTTGCAGGGCTTGAGGATATTATTCCGGGAAAATCCTCGTTTAGCGGTCCTATCACTGTCGTTGCCGCCACAGTTGACAATAAAAAGACGGAAGGCAGCAAGGTAGAAAGAAAGAAAGAAAGAAAGAAAGAAAGAAAGAAAGAAAGAAAGAAAGAAAGAAGGAATTAGAAAGAAAGAAAGAAATAAAGAAAGAAAGGGAAAGAGAGAAAACAAGGAGAAATTAAGGGAATAAATAGAAAGGAAGAAAGAAAGAAAAAGAAAGGAAGAAAAAAACTGCTTATTTGATCTTCCTGCAGACAAAGCACTTTAACCATCATGGTCCGTTGATATTTGGCCTGTAATAGATAGGCCTATGCAATAATGACCACAAAAGTTTCTGCGAAACGAAAAGAAGTTTTAAATGTAATAACATGTGGACTAAGGATGGGCATATTAATGCTCTAGAATGCTCCAATACATAAGAAAAACTTGATTGTAATGGTGCTTGATTGTAATGGTGGCACTGATACGATGCTGTGGTTAATATGCAACGGTGGCGAAGAAAATCCCTCTAGAAGGGCTACTACTTCTACTTCTTTAATAAGATAGAGAATGGTAGCCTTTTTTTTTTTTTCCTCGAGTCGTGCGACACCGGTGTGACGCGATTGACAGTCGCACCTATCCCAGTTGTGGGAAGGATGGCGGCGGAGGCGGCGGCGGCTCGGCTTTCGCTGGTCCACACCAACGTTACTAGAATAAACTCAGTTTCGGAGCTCCGCATCTCCGCCAGCGGAGGAGGGTGGGCCAAACGGCGGTCGCGAGAACTAGCGGCGCTGCAGTCAAGTCTTGCGCTACTGGGGCGTCGTCTGCTACTGCGGCGGCGGCGGCGTGCCGCCGTGCCGCGGTGGGCCGCCGCGGAGTTGCTCGCGGCGGCTTTCTAGTAGTGCTATGGCCAAACTTAAACATTTATCATACTTTCAGTCGACAAACTTCAAAATTAGTCATCGTTCCAGTTGACACCCCGCATCACATTTGCGCACGGTTTACGTAGATATGCATACGGTCGTCTGTATGCAGTGACTTGCGTGCGTTGCTCATTGGTTGGCTGATTTGACGGTGGGCCTATACTTGAGCTGTGTAGATTGCGTGTAACTTCCATATACGGGAGTTTCTTAGCGAGTGAGCATTTTCAGCGTAGTTCCGATAACTACTGAGCTGTCTTATCTCGACCAAAAACGACCCAACACGTTTGTAAGATAGTGACTTTATATTTATTTTACTTTGTATTGTATTTTATATTTTATTTTATTCACGAGCCGGCGAGTGTAAAATATTCCACACCTTTTGTTCGTTGCCTCGTCGTAAAAACTCTCGAAAATCCACTGCTTTGTAGGCAGCGTGACAGTTGACAATTTATGAATTGGCAGTGTGAGGCCAGGGCAACTCTGAGTCACGCCAGCGTTGCTAATAATCGCTTGCCTTTCATCTTGCTGTTCTACTTCCGGCGGCTCCTCCGCCGAAGAACTAGGCACCGGACTTTTGCGGGACATCGTGCGTTTTTGGCGTGATTTGCGCCTTGATCCCGAAAGTTTCGGCTTCGATATATGGGGTGGAAGTGCTGGGAACAAACGTGGAATGGCACCGGGCGCGAGCTCCCACTTTCCGCGTGCTATCAAAATTTCTTGTCCGGCAACAACATGACGGTAATGCTTTACAATGTCGTCATCTTCAAAATGAATGTCACAGGCTTTCCACTTCGCAGTTAGCTTTTTATCTTTGCGATGTAAAGCTTGCTCCCACCTTTTGAATTCCGTAGGGTCCTTTGGTGGCCCGAAGAAGTGGCGTGAAGTGGAGTAGCCGTTGCGGTAGCCGCTCTTGAACCCCGGCGCAAAGCAAGTCGGCATGCCGAACCGTGGATGAATCTCTTGCTCCTCACTACGCTTTGTACATGACGTACGTGTCTTCGTGCAAGCTCCTTCGCATGGCCGAACACAGTTCCAAAAATGACCGACGAGCAAAGCGTACACACTCGCTGCCAACGTTACTAGTAATGATTATGTTGGTCGCTGCAAAGCACGCGCACTTGCACCGACGATCTTAATGAAAACCATCTGGAGTGAAGGAGGCGCCCGCTATTGACGCCGACGCTCGCCAGGCAAAACAACACCTGTTTTGCCTGGCTGCAGGCAAAACACGTGAGGGTGGTCGTTCCGGCCCGCAAAGCAGTACGACAGTTTTTGTGAACGTCATCATTGGGAGGTCCCGTTAACCAGCTTCCGGTGTAGAGTTCCTGTGCTGAATTTTTATGTGCGCCGGGCTGGTCTCACCTTCTACAGCCTTTTGAATTAATTCCGGGTGAATAAAAATCACACACCCCTTTGTTGCTTCCACCGAGTACCTGACTTTTGGAATGTTTCAAGCGAATACGCATTACGCCCTCGAATGCGTATTCGATCATATTTAATCGCGTACGGCTAATATGGAATTGCTTAAACAACTGCCTTATGCAGCTCCTTTGGAAGGTAGTAGGGTTGTTGTTTTTTGACACCCCTTTCCTTTTACGCAACCAAAAAATGCTTTCAGGTGGTTATGAGACATCTTGTGCGTGAGCAAATTCTACAGCTTCCCTGTTTCCACAACCCCGTCAAAAGTTGCCATGACACTGTTCATACGTATGGGGAGTCCTAAAAATACGGTTTTCTTGAGGCCCTCAATACCTGATTTTCCTTGTGCATCCTGGAGTCCTGTTATGTACAGTTCAGCCTTTAAAAAAGTCCTCATTGAGTCCTCATTCGCCTTTCGCAGAGGTGCCTTGTACGATCAGGTGGAGGGATTTCTTGAGTTCAAAACATCAAAAAGGCGGTCAAAGATCCTTATGAACTTAGGCGTAGAAGCCGCACATTTAAATTGTGGATTAAAGCTTTAACGTGATTTCGCAAAAGTCGAGTGCATCTGCGAGAGATGAACTGAGCGTCAGAACTGTAGGCGAACTTTCATCTTCGGTGATCTAATGTCTCGTATGCACCACAAACAGCGCTGAGGCCGGAGGAGGTGAGACGAGCCCGGCGCATATAAAAGTTAAGCATGAGAACTCTACATCGGAAGCTGGTTAACGGAACCTCGCACTGACGAGATTCACAAAAACTGTCGTGTTGCTGCACAGGCATAAAGGCGCGGCTTTTACAAACTCGTTGGGTCATTTTTCGTCGAGATAAGACAGCTCAGTACTTATCGAAGCTACGCTGAAAATGCTCACTCGCCAAGAAACTCCCGTATATGGAAGTTAAACGCAATCTACACGGCTCAAATATAGGTCCACCGTCGATTCTTAGCCATGGCCAATGAGCAACGCATGCAAGTCAATGCGCATACAGACGATCGTATGCATATCTACTCAAACAGTGCACAAATGGGATGCGGTAACGTCGACTGGAAGGATGAAGATGTTTAAGCTTGTCGACCGGGAAGATGATATATGTTTAAATTTAGCAATAGCAGTACTAGAAAGCCACCGCGGTACGTCGGGGCGGCGGCCCGCCGCGGACGGCTGCTGCGGCGGCTCGCCGCAGTAGCAGACGACGCGCCGAGAGTAGCGCAAGACTCGACTACAGCGCCACTAGTTCTCGCGCCCGCCACGCGGCCCGCTTCTCCGGCGGAGCTTTCAAACTGAGTTTATTCTAGTAACATTGCTAGTTTATTCTAGTAACGTTGGTCCACACTGCGGCGTTAGAAACGCGGTAACCCCGCAGGGGCTCGACTACGGCGGTACGCCTTTGAAGTTTTGACCTGGGTACACTGCAACCTGGGGGAGGCCGACTCTCGACCGGGCTGGTTCCTGGGCTCACGAAGGAAGAGGGGGTGCAGCAGGATGAGAGGAGGAAGAGGGAGAGGGGTGAGTAAGCTTAAAATAAAAACAATCATGGAGACAAACGGAACGAGAAGCAGTGTGGAAGCAAGGGGCGCCGACGGGAACGACACATTTCATCGCACCCGACAGCGGCAGCTACCGGGAGGAGCGACCGGGCTCTCGGCTTCTCCCTTTTCCAAGTCCTTTTCTTTTCTTTTCTTTTTTGTGGCATTCTTTCTTGCTTCCCTTCTTCCTTCTTTTTCTTTTCCCACCCTTCGACTTTTCCTTCCCTTGCAGTAGAGAGTGCAGCTTAAGCCTAAGGCGCAAATGCGCAGCCGCTGACAACCAACAGGCATTTGCAGCACTTGGCTTCAGAGGCTTTCGGGGAACTCCTACTTTAGCTCGTCCAAATGCGGGCTTTTTGTGATTTTTTTTTTGTTTCCTTTTCCTTGTTTCAGAGGACGTGCTTAGTCGGTGTCAGGTATTGCCCGTGGTGCGATCGAGTGCGGCTTCGGCGATCAGGATAAGGCGCCCCAACCTTGGGGCTTCGTTCGTGCAATAGTCGGGAGAACTTTTACTTGACAGAGCATTTCGAGCAGTCCGCCTGCTGTCGTGTGCACTCCTTTTCTCTCTCGCCTGTGTGTGCGTGAGTGCGTGCCTGTGTGTGCGCGCGCGAAGGTAATACAAGCATGTTCCCCGAACAGTAATGTGCTGTCTCACGTTGTTCGCTGCGACAATTACGGTAACCATACGTCCGCCAGCCCGTCCGTCCGTCCATCCACCCCTCCCCCCATCATCATCATCATTCTTAAAATGAAGCAGCCGAGCGAGGCTCCCCTAATCAATGACGCAATTGCACGAATTTTCTCGTATACGCCTCGAGCTTTGCGATCGCTGCGCCGCCTGCCGCCGCTTCTCCGCTGAGTTGACGGGATTACCGCTGCGCGGCCCATGGGGGCTCATGCAGTGTTTTGGTTCTCTGTCGGTACTTTTTGCCCTTCCAAGCGCTAAAAAAACTTGTTATGGTGACGTCTGTAAGTAAACAGCACGTTTAGGTCACTTCAAAAGCCGCTGCGTCTTGGTAGGGTGCTCAAACACCAACAATAGCTGAAGTACATAATAAAGAATACGCCGACCACCAGAGGAAATAAAACAACTAAAACAATGACGTTTCGGCACCCCGAACGGGAGCCTTGTTCACACTAAAAGCAGAGACATAAATCCTGTTTTCTGTCTCTGGATTTCTGTCTCTGCTTTTAGTGTGAACAAGGCTCCCGTTTGGGCTGCCGAAACGTCATTGTTTTAGTTGTTTTATTTCCTCTGGTGGTCGGCGTATTCTTTATTATGTACTTCAGTGTCATTCCCGACCAGACGGGCGTCCGTCGAAGCCTCGATTTCACCAACAATAGCTATCCGGGAAAGCGGCTCTGCGTTCTTCTCGGCCGCTGTTACGGGCGTCGGCGAATTGCAGCAGTACACCACCACTGTCACCTCCGAATACGTACGGCACAAGTAAATTTTAAGGTCGCCTCGTTTATACCTGATACTGCCACAGTGAGAGGTGTGTTTTGTTTTGTAGCGCGGACAACGAATGCGGCCTCATTACGAATATATGCGTCGTAGAAAAATGTATTTCGGGGATGCGATTACCCAATACCTGATAATAACTTGTGCCTTTTATAAGAATATAAGCCACGCGAAAATGGTAAGTATATTCCAAGGCTCTGCGTTGTGAAAGATGTGCACTCATGCCTTATAGCAAGAACCAAGAAATTTTTAAACCACTGAAAAATTAATGGTCTACAAGTCCGTAAGAAACAAAATAGCTCGTACAGAAATGAAAAAAAAAAAAAAACTCAGTGCAGCTTCTGAAATGCTAAAGACGTTCACATAAAATTAAGCCGGGTGGGACTTACGAGACCTACTAGTGTGCGAAATGCACTGATATTTCGCGAGACATGGGCAGGAGGAAGAGGAGGGGGACGCTTACATATCGTTGTGTACGATTGCGGAGCGATATCAAGGAAAGAACGTTTTAGTAATCACACACACACAAGCTACTCGCTCACGTCACTCTAGTTTTTAGACTTCAACTAACAGCGGATCCCTCGGCGAACGCCTTTTTTGAGGTGTACAAGTTCAAAACTGATAAAAGGTGTCGTTAGAAGAGTAGGATATATGATAAGGCCTTCTGATTTCCGTTTGTGCTAGATTCTGCAGGCTCCCTGCGTCATATGACCGTGCTTCAAAGAAACGTTTAGTCGCGAACGGCCATTACTGTAGAAGCCCTTCTCCGGCCTGATCGCGGATGATATATGTAACATATATGAATGTTTGCGGGCGCTCAGCTCACGACAAGACGCCCCAGCATTTTTTTTTTTTGTCGTGCGCTGATACCGGGTATAATTTTGGATTATCCATCGCACTTTTTTCGTAGAAAGTTCGTGCAATTTATGTCCGTCCAGAGTAGTGATCAATATCGAGGTATGATATTGGCAAGCATAACTGGCGTGCTGTCAGGTATGGGCGCTCCACTAGGTTATATAAGCGCACAAAACTGGTTTACATCGTAGTGTACAGCCATGGCATGACCATCTGGGGATATTATGCTTACGGAGACACTGTTAGTAAATTTCAGGGCAGTGGAATCACAATCATCTCCATATGCATATCCGGGTTTCACGACGCCGACCTGTGACGCACACTTGGCGCTTGTACAGACCGAATGTACCAGACTAAGATCGCGTAACACACATTTACACTCTCGTAACACACCACATTTGCGAACAGACTGATTGCTCCATATAAATATGCATTTCCAACGCCTACAAATGGTAAATCTCAGTCGTCAACGGGCCCCGAAAGCAATGGTGGCAGTAGGAAGCGGGCCGGAAACTCCCGCGGCTGCTTTCGAAACGAGCCGCTAGGGGGATTTCAGTGGCGCCCCTACAGGCTGCGCTCGGGGCGTATACAGTGCCCTTCTTTCTAGTTTTTATCTGGCATCAGCCCAGTCGATGAGCTTCCGAAACACAAGCCCTGTATGTTACAGAATACGGATGCAACGCCGAAGCCACGAGGGTCACAATACTGCCGCACTGTATTCCGTTCCACCACCGGCACAGGCTTTATTGGCTGGGTCGGAATATCCGTATGATGTTGCTTTTCTTTTCACATCCACCTCCACGCCTAAAGGAAAAGTGCGATATGAATTTCAGTAAATATATATATATATATATATATATATATATATCATCAGCCCATGCAATCCCAAGATTATCATGTATTGAATTTCATAGCAATTGCACGCGCGGATTTCGAGTAGGCGGGTATATCATCGTTGGAAAGTCGCCAGAGGTCTTCGCACCAGATACTTGGGTTGCACCCGTCGCAAACACATCGCGCAGCGCCATTGCGAGCAGTGACCCTGATGTCGGAGCTCGCTGCAGCAAGCTCAACGGGGGATCGGCATGCACCCTAGAGCGGGAAACAAGGGGTCATTTGTCTCCCGCGAGCGCTGGACAAGCCGGTATCGCTGATGACGCCGCGAACCAACCGCCGTTTGGCAGTTGCCGCAGCAGCGTTTCCTTTGCGTTGAGAGCCGCACCATGGAGAAGCTAACGCGTTGTTTTTAAAGACGATAGCATTTCTTGGTCTACTTAAACGCAGAAATTTTGGTCTGTCTGTCTGTCTGTCTGTCTGTCTGTCTGTCTGTCTGTCTGTCTGTGACTCGATTCAGCAACGCGACCAAAGTGAAACTGAATCTTCGCAATAGTCTTACATACTCACAGCCAGCGTGAACGTCTAAGTCCTGTGGCAATCTTCATACTTCTCCGCATTGTTGGACAGGAACAAGAAATTACGCAAATGTGGTGCAGAAAATCAATACATAAGTGATATTTGCAGTGTTCCTTTATTAAAAAACTCGTGGATGCTTGGTTTCTTCAATACTGAATGAAATACTACGGCAACTACAGAAAATCGTAGCCTGCTGTTAACCACGCCACCATAGCTCGTGGCGGAATTTTAAGAAATCAAGCGGCAGCAGTAACGAAAGGTTCCACTAGATAGGTTGCATGTTCCGCTTGGAATGCGCGTGGAGCAGGGCAACGTGGTTCTATAAACAGGGCGCCTCGAATCACGCGCGTCTCCGCTGTACGGCAGCGCGGCATCGAGGCACCCACAGCCTCCAGCAGTAGAACGCGGTAAATTTCAATTGACTTAAGCAAACCTCTTGCGTGTTACCTTGGGAGGAACGAGACGGGAGAGGAATAGCATGAAATGTGAGCGGGAAAGAGAAGGGAGGCGTTTACATGGCAGGGGCGGCAGTCGACTATCGTCTTTCGTCGACATTTTTTTCCCCCGGACATAGCTTTCTTTCGGCGTTCGAGGCCTTGAATGCCCACGTTTCCGCGTGGTAAACGGCGCTCTTAGGTGGTATGGCTTGCGGCATTCCGCGCTGTAGAGTAGAATTGTACCGGCGAGTGCATGATTCTTGCGTGGAAAGTAGAGGGCGCTATTCGCAATGCAAGAGCTCGATGTGGGCAGTGTATCTCATTGTATTGGCTGCCCTATGGAAACAAAGCAAAAACGTCTCTGTGTACGAGATTTCGGCGAACATTTAAGATCCCCAGGTGGTCAAAATTAATCCGGACCCCTCCACTACGGCGCGTTCATCGCCTGCGTTGCATCGGCGCGTTAAACCCTACAATCAATCAATCTATGGAAACAAAAAAAAAAAAGGCATTTGTTAATAATTGGGAGCTTGGTGATTGCCAGACACGCAAGAAGGGTTCCGATCCAGACTTGGCGCAGTCACGCGGTTTCGTTGCGCCCACGGATGAAGTCACAGCGAAGTTAAAGTTCTTGTGATTTTTTTTTTTCTTTCCCTATTGTGGCATACCAGGCGCAGAGAGCTTTCGACGAGCAATCTATAATATCATCCCCATCTCACGACGTAGTATTGCGGGCAAGAGTTCCGGTTAAAAAAATACGACAAAGACCCTGCATGCCTCCCTCGCGTCTGAGCCTTAAATATAAACGCCAGGCTACACCGGAAGCTCTTTAGGTCTTGACTGAGGCCAACTCTTCATCATAATGACAAGCCTTGGCGCACTCGCATACCGCGCGGCATACCCACGTGTGTACCCTTGTGCGCGATTCTTTTCAGAGAGGTGCAGTACTCGCTTGTGGACGAAAGTGACCGATATGTGCCTCCCGCAAGCCATATAGCACTGGAAAGGACACTCTCACATCTCTCTCCCCGTAATACTCGTCCGCTGCGCTGGCGCCGCAATTAAGCATGCGTGATGTGCAATTTCATCCTCTCGCCGCTACCACCAATTGCCGTCATTAGGGGGGCCGGAAGGGGAACGAAGAGGGCGGGCATCAGCGGGACGACCACACAACAATTGCCCACGCTCAAGGTTGGGCCCTTTTATACGGCTGCGTACGTCTGCGAGCAGCGTTGCTGGACTGGGCGCAGTCGTAGGTGAACATAGCAAGCCCTTTGTGATTCCGCTTGCCAACGTTGTCTCTGTCTTTTTATACTTCACGGAGACGGCAATGCATTGACGCCCCTAGGGTTCTGGGAACCACAGCGAGCTCTGGAAATATGTATTTACGCTCGTGTCAGGTGAATTCTATTTCAAGATGTGTCAAGTCTTCTTACCAAACACAATATGGTTACCGCTTCTGTGGATTAAAAGCTCTTTTTACTTCGACTGCTAGTAGTACTAGTATTACTATTAGTACTAGTAGTTAGTAGTAGTTTACTGCTACTAAAAGCTATTTACTACGTAGTTATCAAGTTCTGGGTGCAATATAAGCGTCGACCAATACAGCAAGACAAATTGCGTCTGTGCCCCTGTGCATCAGGCGTGGGGAACGCTTATCCGTGATTCACATACTAATACGATGCAAGGCATTCAACACTATACGACATAAAAACTTCCCAGAGTTACACAGAGAAAACATCCCTCTCCACCCCTCGTATTTTTCAGGTGATGTTCCCATGATTTCTAACTCAACGACGTCAAAATTTTTACACCTTATGTCTTATCATGCACACTGATCACCTAGCTTATTACACCAGCCATCTCCATTGCCTCCTAATTCATTTGAGGCATATTTTTACTGCAATGCTTTAGTATTTACTTTCACACCAATCTCACGAAGTACCTTGTTTTTGGCGCTCTTTGCCCCAAGTCGGCCTTGCGCCATTAAAAGACAATAATCATCAAAATTGAGTCTGTGACTATTCGACAAACGAAATTCATAATGTGGTCCACATTTACATTACAACGATATGGCCAGCCCGTACTTCCTTGTTATATAACTCCCAAATTCTTACGATAGGATATTGAATAGGCTCTACTGGTAATGCAGAAGCAAAACGTTATATTTGCTGGCCATGAATATGATAAATCAAGTCATTGTTATTTAGGCACCACACGCGCAGTATCCTCTGGCAGTGAATTTATGTAACTCAAGTGCCATAAATTCACTGCCAGATCATGGATGTCGTGGAAAATATATACGATAGGGTATCTTTCCATAAAATCTCATCTGGCGCATCCCTTGTAACAGATAATTTAGGTCTTTCTTTCTTTAAAGGCGTAAAAGTTGTTTTTTTACCTCTTTGGTGCTCCAAGGGACACCTGGCGGCAAAATAAGCCGGGGCACATCAGCGTGTGGCAAAATCCATCGCCGCGCCATCTGACGTTGCACTTCTGCTGTAGAGACATCCATCTGCTCGTGCGTGTCCATGGCAGTCATTCGCTAAAGCGTAACATGGCGTCTTTGTATCCCTTGTACATAAAATAAATGCGTGTTACCACCACCACATTTGCCATCTTTTCTTTTCCTTCCCTTCAAGCGGCTAAGCTGATACCATTCAGTGTTTTGCCCTAGGGGTCACTTTCTTTGATAACATGCCTCGCTCGCACGCGCTTCGCCGGTGAATGGCGAGGGTGCAGTATGCGCTGCTTGCTATGCCCCGATCCGACAGATAACATATCTTGCCCGTCTCGATGACGAACTTGTGCCACATACATTCCATGGCGTCTTTCTATTTTTTGCCTAAAACATGTAGTTTTTGGTAACCAAAAGGAGCACACCAAAACTGGAAGGAATTGTGGCGCGAAATAGTTTATTTGAATACGGCTTGATGAAAGGTCACCTTGCAAGTGCTAAAATAGTAATGACGGGGGAAAGAAGCGAGCAGAGATCGCCGCGGTCGTGGGTTTGGCAAAAAAAAATAGGAACAAAAATAAAGAATAGTTTGCGATGCACGTTTAATTGGCGGACACAAACACAGACCAATATTTACCTTTTAGACAGTCAAACAAACGCTATCGCCCTTAAAACTAAGATATCAAAATCTCGTTACAATGCGTCCTTTGGCAGGGCAAGTCAAATAGAGCAAAGCACGCTTAACCCTCGCCGACCGCCACCGAAGCGTGTCTAGAGCATAAAATCCTCTAGAGCATAATATCCAGCGAGAAGTGTTGAGCATAAAAAGTTACACCTAGCGCGAAGGGCTCAACTCTACCAGCATTGCCGCTTGAAGCGAATTAAAAGACCGGGTAGTATGTTGGGGTTGGGCACGCATGAGCTCATCGGTGTCTCGACACCAGAACTGCAACGTCCGATGGCGCGGCTATGCATTTTACCACGCGCTCGCGTGGTCCGGCTTATTTTGCCGCCTGGTATGTATGCGTTCATGTTCTGTTTTTTTACAACGAAGCTGTTAGTGGTGCGTTCGCCGGAACCTTTCGTCACAAACAAGGCAGCTCCCACCTCAATTCGGGCATCACAGCGATAAAATCGGCTTTCTGCTCTTCTTGAGGGGGGTCGTGATTTCTTTTCTCAATAGGAGAGGGAAAATGAAGCTATAGTGGGTAGCAGGATGGCCGCCACTGTGTTTTATGATACTATATACGTTAAATTATTATGGCATCTCAGCTTCGCTGGGCAATCAGTTAGTGAGAGTTCAATGTTAACCGTTGTTTGCGGTTTTTACAATGTAAATGCCTGACGTGGACCTTGCTTCTCCCTTTTCGTTTTTAGACGTTTCGTTTCCCAACACTGGTCTTGCTATCCAGGTTAGTCTTCATATTCAGAAGATTTGTCTAACAGGCTGGTCCTCAGAAAATATGCTGATTTGCAGTTACTGTTAATGTTTTTTTTTGTTATGAATAATTATTATTTAACGCCGCCCTTCAAAGCGATGTTTTTTTTTGTTTTGTTTTTAAAGTAATTTGTCCGATGCCTTACGTATCGTAAATTTGGGTGGCCAGCCCGTATCTGGTTTGTAGCACCACAAGTTTTTTCGCTTATCGGCAGTTGAAAAAGTCATTAACAGCCCAAAGAGAGGACTCCGCGCGGAGTAGGCTCAGGCACTTCGACGCAGGAGGACTATTTCCTCCTCGCCTTCCTGGAAATACCTACGACGCCACTTGTTTTTGAATTCAGAAAGCGTTCTTATCTACTTGACATTGTGCCAAGTCGTTTGTTTCTTCCCATCACTGTTTTTGATGCATAAGCTAGCAGCTCAGGGCATATACGTTTGCATATAACCATGCGGTACGTACAAGTCGTTACGAAGCTACGTCAGTGGCTGATGCAATACCATGCAATTAAAGGGCTGTGGAAACCATGGTCCTGTATCTACGCAGCGAGAAGGCGACGACGAGTTCGCTTTCTTGCCATGGAGCTACTTACCCCTTGCTGCTTGTCTTGCGAAGTCTGTATTTGAGTGGTTCTTTTCTTGGTTTCCACAGCAAGGACACGAAAGATATCTTAAGCAGGATCTTAACGCATGATTCGGTGTATGTACTCCTAACAGCGTGATTGTGAGGCAAAATCTTAACAGCAGGATTTAGACGCAGCTTTACTGAAGATTCAGGTACTGTCAGTTCTCGAATTCCAAACCGAACTCAACGGCATAGAACCTAGTACGGTTGGCAGCCTTTGGTTTATGAGAAAACGGTGCTTTTCAACTTGTCAGAATGGAAAATACTGACAGCACCCTTGTGCAGTCCGTAGAAGATGTGGAATCAAGACTTGGCGTAGCCATTATCTGGAGACTGACGCTGATGGTCGTCGTGTTCGCTGGAGGCTAGGTGATTAGTACACACGCCTCTCATCATGGGGCCGCTTTTTTCGACTACACTCTCGCCCAATAGTGCCCTTTCTGGTCGCTTGGTAGCATGTGTTCGAGCGTCCTTTCGTAAAGATAAAGATAGCGCTCTTAACCAACCACTCATTCGTTTTCTTGCTGGCCAGCCTCATCGCAAATTTATAATAATAAAAATAGTTCCGTTATTCTTCATCAAGAAGATGAGGGAGGCAAGGATAAAAAGCTGATAAGCACTGGAAAACCTGTAACTTGAACGATGCTTTTAAGCAGCTTGACTATAGCTCCGGCGCCCCAAAAGTACACTTTGGCGAGTATACAGCAAGCTGTGGTGCACATAATAGAAATCAATAAGACATTGCTACATCGATAAAACGAAAAAGCCTTATCAACCGAGTAAATAAATAGCAAAAAGAAAGAAAAACAGCATTATCAGCACCAATACAACGCATGTTCGTTTAAAATAATTAATGAGAACACATTTCAGTAACTAAGATTACTAAAAGAAAGAAATAAAAAGAAAACAAAATGAACACTCGTCACAACAGAATCAAGTGGTGAACTTCCGCCGGTGAAAAGAAAGTAGCATGCAGTTGGTTGTGAAGATACAAAGTAATTATGTTTGAAGGGCAACGCACATGGTATCAAAACGTATCAGAAAATGATTGAAGGTTAATCTTTGAAGGCTAATAAAACAACTAAAAAATTGTTTTTCACGAATTTCGTTTACACATTTCCTGCGCACTGTGCAGAATAAAGTCAGTCCCCCCTTATTCTTATGAACATAAGAAAGGTACGTGCACGTGAAGAGTAGAACTGTGAATTTGCAGTGAACGTGAGCTTTGTAAGGGAGTGCAAATTATTGAAAAAACAAAAAAAGGCGACGAGGCGGGAGCATTTCCATATCAGGGGACGTGTTCGTCATCTCGTCTTCGGAGCTGAGGTTGGTTCTTAGAACAGGGTCGTGTCACAGTTCGCAGTTATTTTTTTCTATTTCCTGTTCCTTTCTCTTGCTTTTATTGGGCCGTTGCACTTCCAGCACCCCTTCTCACCATCAGAACGGAAACGTCGCAGCGACTTGTCAGACTTCCCGAGCGGCAGGACGGCGCCCCGGCGCGACGATGTTGCTTGTTTTGTTTTTTGCCTTCGAAGTTTAAAACAGTGAGCATGATTGGCTGAGAGTGGCGTAAAAGTTTTCCTTTCGATGACTAACGGATTCTCGCGTGCAATGCACGACCGTGCAGATTGCCGCCTCGCGGATCCTTAAAACAGCTACCGCGGAAACTCGACATGAGCGGACGTATGGGCCTTTCACTCCAAAAGGAAGGCACACGTTCCGTCTTGGTCGAGGCAGCGAAACAGGCTGGCGTGTTCGACTATCTTATTTTTATTATCCGCCACAGAGCGATCAGTGGCTACAGCGTGTTTTCGCTGTGCATTTAACCGTGAAGTTAATTTCATCTGCCACGACCGTATTTGGGATGCTGGTATGCCGGCACGCTCCAAGTAATGCTTTTTCCGGTCCAAAATACTTCGGCTCCCTCAATCTCTGTCAGTTGACAACCCCTGCTTTCGTCTCGCTATCATGCAGATTGCCGCTAAGTGCAGTTTTGTGGAGGCACGTTAGAGTGTTGTGCCGAGCAAACAATATATATAATAATAAGGGTGGGGTGCGGATACGTTCTTTTAAATTAGATACGATGTTGAAGTAAACGAGCGTATCGAGAAGGTGTTCGTGTTGCAAGTGACCGACGATGGCAAAATTTCTGCGTGTGTTCGTGCGTGTAAATGTTTAATCTCACCTCTTCCCTCCACTCCGCCACTGTAATCAAAATAAAATGTGGTGAAGTGGATACTTGTTCGTATGTTACTAACTTCCCCGCCTGAAACTTTGATGTCCCCATTTTCACATTTCGAGAGGTGGAGGAGGGGGCAGAGGGTGCGTGATTAAGACAGCGCTTAAGCTCGGTTTTGGCCAGCAACTGGGATAGAATTTCTAACACTCGTTGTCTCGCCCCCCAGCGGTTGCAGTCGCCCGGTTTATAAACCGGCTCCGTTAAGCAGTCAGAATTCGTTGAGCAGCCGGTTTATAACCGTGTTCGTTGAGCAGCCGCTTTATAGCCGGCTTCATTGAGCAGCCGGTTTATAAACTGGCTCCGTTAAGCAGTCAGAATTCGTTGAGTAGCCGGTTCATAACCGGCTTCATTGAGCAGCCGGTTTATAAACCGGCTCCGTTAAGCAGTCAGAATTCTTTGAGTAGCCGGTTCATAACCAGCTTCATTGAGCAGCCGGTTTATAAACCGGCTTCGTCAGAACATTCTTTGTTCGCGGGCATTGCCACAGTAGACATCTAGCATCATCTTTACCCACCGGCGCCAGACATTTGAGAAAGGCGTCTCAATGTGCCGCTGTGGGTCCCCAACTCTAGATCCTCAATGGCAGAAGGCCACCCAGCCGGAAACGAGAAACGAACGTCCTCCACCAGCGAGAGGTTACAAGGATAGAAGCAGACAAACGAGAACACAGGGCCCGCATATCCCTTTGGAGAAGAGATTTTCGGGCTATAATATAGGAGCGGGGAGGATGGATCACAAAAGACAAGAATTCGGTCTAGTGTCACTAAATGCTCTGATTCGGACCATACCCCTTACAGACGGACTCGTATACGGAGCTGTGCCCGCTTGGGTAAACTAAATCTGCTGGTAGACTAGAAAGTTTTTAAGTTGCTTGCGTTTCTTCAGAGTGATGATCGAATCAGTGAGTAGGTGTGCCTATGCGAGGTTTGGCCGTACGCATACGGCGTCGGCAGCGTTGTGTATTTATTGTCTGAGGCTCCAGTAGCAGTGGGTCAAGGGGTTTCTGTCGCGCTATTCCACATGCAGCTATCAGAATGCTTGTGTGGCTTGTCTAGGACAGCGTTAAAGTTTTCTTAGTAGCCCAAAACCGCATGTGTGTCCCGGTGTTAAAATTTTGGCGCACGTTCAAGATCCCCATGGTACTCAAAATTAATCCGAAGCCATCCAAAACGGCGAACCTCATAGCCCAGGAGAAACTTCGGCGCGTTAGACCTCATAACTTGACCTAATCTGATTCAAAAGCGCACTACATTACCACCGATCAAACTCACTTGCTGTGTCGCTTTGAGTTGATGTGTTGGGACTCAAAATTGATTAGGCTATTGAGCAATGTCTTGAGCTACACTGGCCGAGGTTGAGCAGCTTCGCGTGGCTCCTGAAGAGCCTTGGTACGCATGCGCGAGGAACAGTGACGTCTCACGGCGCACAGGTGGCGCCCCGGAGCCGCCACCGCCGCGACTAAATTGGAATGGATTGAATTACATTAAATTGGATTGGATTGGATTGGAAATCGTTTTAGCAGCAGTAAGAATGGTAATCAGCTAATTCAAGACAACCAGGAAACGTAAGTTTAACGAGCTGAACCTTAGCTCAGGCTACGTATATCCTGGCAGAGCCCAGCTAAGCCACTGCTAATTTTTTCTTACCCATACACACTTGGGTACTTTTATTAGCTGCAGAACGAGACGGCCGACCTCGACGGCGCAGCGGTTCGAGCGCTTACATCGAGAGGAGGCCAGAACACCCCAGCCGTTCGCTCGCCTGCAGTTCCCGGCAGGGCACGCGTCATCGCTCGGATGAGGGACTTATCGCTGGCGTGCGTGCGCTACTAGCCCTGCAGTGGGAGCCGTGCGGCAGACGAGGCAACGACAAACGACGCGCTATCGCCACGGTCCACTGCTCGCCGAATAAGTAATGCCGCTGCGAAGAGGCCACCGCCTCATTAGCCAATCCGAATCAAGCCGATCCATTTGCATAATTGCACGCACGAAGGGGCGGCGAGAAACGGACGCCGCGGTCATCCAGATCTTGGTGCTCCGCGCCGGTGACGCCGCCGCCGGTGTTGGTGCCACGAGCAGGAGGCGAAGGAGGGGAGGCGGGCAACCGAGCGGGCACGTTTACTGGGCCGCACCGCTTGTCGGTTGGCAGCGGTGTAGCGTGCTGCCAGACGATTCCTCTTGCGTGCCAAGATGGGGAAGAGGGGGATGAAAGATTGATGCGCGCTGACGTTGCGCTCATGAAATCCCTGTTTCCCCCCGCCTTGTCTCGAGAGAGGTGAGGCACTGTGCTGAAATACAGCAGGCGTTGGCGGGCTCGGCTTGGAACTTTACGAATCATCATGCTGCCGTTCTGTCGTACCTGTGGAAGCAGGAGGAGAGGGACAAGACGTCACTGAACATAAAAAAAAAGCCTCAGCTGGACCTTTTGGGGGTGCCAGTTCGCGAAAAGAGACCGCGTTTAGGTGCTCCCAGTCCACCTCCACCCAATATACTTCTGCACCGCAGGGTTGGTCGAAGGACGTGGGTCTAGTGGCGGTTCTAGAGAAGTCCGGCGTTAAGCCGTGCTGACGGCGTAAGCTTAAGGGGCCCGGTAGGAATTCAGGGTTTCTAAGGAACACGATCATTTCTGCAATGCAGCATGGCTTTGCTGTCATAAAGCAGTACTTGCATTTTCTGTACGTGCGAAGAAGCCGGATCCACTGACGGCTATCTAACCTTGGAGCTTCCGGTTGGCAAGCTATGTTTTTGACGCACCCGTAACCCTGTGCTCATATTTAATGAAGCCGCAGAAATACGTGCAAATAAAAAAATAAAATGCCATATTTTGTTCTGCCTTAGAAGTGGTATACGACGTGGTGCACCTTGATCGTTTTCGTGGTTGCAGGTTCAAATCCTAGGTGCAGCGGCCGTTATTCTGGTGCCTCCGCGTGCAAGACTTCGCGTGCATGATTTCCACGCACGTCAAAAATTCTGAAGCGAAATTTTGCCCTAACTGATACTCCTCGAAGTGAGGTTTAACCTCGCTGGCCGAAACAAATGGCCATCATTTTCTTGTTTTCCTGCAGAGCGCAGAAATGGGGCGCCGATAAAATTGTTTTTGCAGCGGTCGCCGCAGCGTGACGCTGCAGCTCCAGCCCAGGAGAGACACGTGCGGTAATGCGCCGAATTCGTGTTTCCCGGGCCACAACAGGCTAGGCTTAGCGACTGGCAAGGCCGACGTGCAGGCCTCGAGTGTGTACGGCGTTGCTCGTTGCCGTTGTGCCGGAAGTCGCGGGTCACGCACGAGTAGTCGCTCCAGTGAGCGGGCGCGACTGTCCCAGTTCTTCCGACACCCGGCTCCGGCAATTAGCGCTCGACCGGCTCGTCCGGTGAGGACGTAGTAAACACGACGCGGCCCCGGAAGAGAGCGCAAAGCCGATATGCTCGCCGCCAATGCATTGTGAGCCATTGATTGTGGGCGTAATGTGTTGTCAGCCCATCTGTTCGATTCTTCTCCCCTTCAATTAGCAGCTGGCAGAGTTCCCGTTTATTGTTGTTGTTGTTGTTGTTGCCTTGTATGTCCTTCTACGTTACCTGTTCTTCGCCTTGCTGCTTCCGGTGTTCTGTTTGTTTTCCCTATCATTGCTTGTTTTTAGGGACAGGGAGTTTTGTATAGTTGATGCTCCGGAATGGAACCTTCTTTTTTTTGCTCTATAATACCCGCGCCACACGTACACAAAAAATGACATTAGGTGTTTAATGCCTTAAGTTTTAATGTCATTAATTCCCTGCTACAAGCAAAAATCTAATGCCATTCGCTATAATGTAAAAAGTTCCGCACAACTCATTCGCCTTCACGAACGCCTTACATCCGCCTTCTCTCGAATGCAATGAGCAACAAATGAAACCAAAGAAACTTTCATCACCAGAGTGTTGACGCGGAAACGTAGCCGAACTTCGAAATAAGACA
Organism: Haemaphysalis longicornis; assembly: GCF_048455015.1. Classification (NCBI taxonomy): domain Eukaryota; kingdom Metazoa; phylum Arthropoda; class Arachnida; order Ixodida; family Ixodidae; genus Haemaphysalis; species Haemaphysalis longicornis. Next base: position 20,566,842 of record NW_027526460.1, on the reverse strand, counting down.
ATTTTTTGTGCCCTCTTGGTTGCGAAGTTTTGGAGAAGACGAATTTCCCTAAAACAGCGGCAAAGAGGCAAAACAGTGTTACACGTCATTTTCAATTTTGCGGATTTGGCTACCGCTGGAAGGGTACAGCAGCTGCTGAAGCCACTTTTAGAAACGGCTCACGCCATTTTTTTAGAAAACGTTTTCTTTCACAAAAAACAAAAGAAAAACCATTTTAAGACGTTTTTCTCTTCTAAAAAATGAAAAAAAAGAGTGCAGTTCTCTTTCTGCTCATTATCGCCATCACGCCAAACAAATTTAATGCTTTTGCGTTTTCGCGTGTAGCGCGGCCCGCCCAAATAATTTCATTCGGTATCTTAAGGTCTTAAACCCTTAATGTCACTTTTTGTGTACGTGTGGCACGGGTATTAGGCTATTTTGAGTGAGTCTGGTTGTACTTCGCGCATTTACTCGTACGTTACCCGAATTTCGTTGCAATGAAGATATTAGAGCACCTGGTTGCTTTCCAGGCTCCTCTGAGCGGGCGCACGAATCAAGTGACGTTATTAAACTAAAATTGTTCATTAGCGTTATACAATACGTCGCGCTGTCCTACGCCGCAAACTTCTGAATGGGGAGACAACGTCTAAAAATGGCCGCGTATCTGCTCCTTTCGTTGCAAATGTCGCCGAAAGACGATAGTCGACTGTCGCCCCCGCCAAGTAAAGGCCTCCCTTCTCTTTCCCGTTCACCTCTCATGCTGTTCCTTTCCCATCTCGCTCCTCCAAAGATGACACGCTAGAGGTTTGCTCAAGTCAATTTAAATTTACCGCGTTCTACGGCTCCAGGTCTGGTGTATCGATGCCATCGCTTTCGTACGGCGGAGACGCGCGTGAATTGAGGCATCCTACCACAATGTTTATAGAGCCACGATGCCCTACGGCACGAGCGTTCCAACCGGAACGTGGATCTCATCTAGTGGAACCTTTCGTTGCTATTGCCGTTTGATTTCTTAAATGCCGCCAGGAGGTAGCGCTGACAACAGCAGTCGACGGTTTTCTCGCATTGATGTAGTATTTCATTTGCTACCGCAAATACCAAGCATACATGATTTTTTTTTAATAAAGGAACACTGAAAATATCACATATGTATTGATTTTCTGCCTTATATTTGCTTAATGTCTTGTTCTTGTTCAACAATGTTGACAAGTATGAACACGTACACATGACTTAGACTTATAGGTTAGGCTGTGAGTATATAAGACTATTGCGCAGATGTTAATACACTTTCGCCGGGTAACTGAATCGAGTCACAGACAGAATGACATACAGACATACAGACCGACCAAAATTTCTGTGTTTAAGTAGCCCAAGAAAGGCTATCGTCTTTAAAACATGACCTTCGTATGACCTCGAGATTCGCTAAGAACAAGTACAAGGGGCTTTTAAAAGGTGTTCACAGGCAACTAAGCCTTGTTGTCGCATCGTCGACTCGAAGTATCGCAGAGGGTCTGTTCATATTACTAGTCCACAACTAAACGCTGAGGTTTATTGCCGCCACACAAGGAACACGGTAGTTCTGCAATCTCAATGAAAGCGCAGTAGGAAATTCCCATTTACACCTTTCTCATCATTTTTTTTCTCCGACTTTTTGCCCTTCGCACCGCCGATGGGGAATGCTGTTTCAGGCTAGCTTACATGCTAACACGAGCTAACATCATACTAAATCGCATTGAGGGTAACATTTTATTCCGCAACCCCCGTGTATACTTCTAACATACATATGCCAACTAGATATCGTCATGAAAAGAGAAACGCTGTCGCTTTTAAAGACACGCGCAGCTTATCCTCTGGTTTTTTTTTTTTTTTTTTACCAAACAGTCCATGGTAAATTAGGGCATAACCGGGCTCACGGTAGTCATGGCTGTGAAATAAACGCACAAAATCCCCCTACGCCCACTTTTCTAAGTCGTTATGGTATTAAGATAATGGGAGCACTGACTGCCCAGTGGCATAAACCAGTAAGACATGGTTATTGGCCTTCGAGAGGGGGCGGAATAAACGTTCATTCAGTTCCAGGTAAGAGCTTCTGGGTGGTCTCCTTAGTCCAGGTAGCCGCGTGCTTTCGCTCTCGGTTGGTTGGCCTGCTGGATAAGGCTTCGTTGGTCGTGCAGGTCCGAGCTGGTCGGCGCCTATACTGTTCAGGAGTAGGTGAAGAGAGAAAACAAAAAAAGTAAGAAACAGATGGCGAAAGTGACGTCACAACCGCAATAAATTTGCTTATCAAGAGGCATGCGAGGCGGAATTAGCCTCCTTCCCCGATGCAACTGGACGTATTTGGTAATCGTCGTCATCTCCTTGCAGTGCTTCCAATCCCCGCGTTTACAGACAACGCTTCTGTTCCGATTGCAATTACGTCTAAGGCGAAGTTTTCCTCGAGGCGCGGAGAATGTCGCTTCCCAACTGCAGTGCCTGCTCTACTAAGCGGCCGAACCGGCCGTGTAGAGTCGAATTCTTGACGCCGACACTCCTGCGTGTGCTATGTGAACCGCCTTGGTTCCAATAGGAGGGTGCAGCCCAAATTCGCTCCTTGGTGGCTCGGCAGGGGAAAGCGCGAGCTGTCCCTGCGTTCTCATTGTACTCGGACGCGTGGTCACACCCCGGAATGCGCCCGACCGAACTTCTCGTGCCCGTGTGCAGCCCCACCCGGACGAAACTGCGCAACACCGGAATCGCACACCACCGGAGCGGACAAGAGAACGCATAAATGAGCAGAAGACAATTCAATAAGCGTAAAGGGGACATGTTCTCGTTTTGCAGGGTATAGCCGCACGCATGCTGTAGTGTGGAATAAAAAAGCAGAACCGTACAGAGAGAGAGAGAGAGAGAGAGAGAGAGAGAGAGAGAGAGAGAGAGAGAGAGAGAGAGAGAGAGAGAGAGAGACCGCGCGTGTAAGGTTTGAGAGTACACGTAAACATGGATAGCTAGCAACGAGAGACAGCGGACGTGAAAAGTGAACCAGTCTCGACAAACAGGAGCTGTTAAAGGGGTCCTGAAATACCTTTCGCCGATGCGCGGATGTACATGTAACCAAATAAAGCAATGTATTAGCAATCTCCTCCCGCAAGAATTTTGTTGAAGCGATGAGTATTAGCTGAGAAATCGTAAATCAAAAACCGCGCATTATCGTCGTGCCGCGTTTCCTCTTCCTTTCAACTTACTCTCCGCTGTTGACGGCGAGCGAGCCTTCCCTCCCATGATGCTGCGCTCCTCCGCGGTGACGTACTTCCGCTATTGCGCTGCTCACACAGCCGTCTGCTACGGGCAAGCTTTGTTGACACCATGAAGCCCGCACGCCGCTCAAGGCTGGAAAAGCGAACGAAAAATCTGGTCCCATGTGTGCGGCGGCCTGGCCTTGCCCTTTCGCGGTGTACGTTGCTGCAGAACTTTGCTATCGGCGGTACGCGACTTTTTATCGGCGGCGAACTCGCAGCAGCACGGGGAGGATCCTGCGCTCGCTCCCTTGGATGCACAGCGCACTGTTTATCCAAAAAGCGCCGTATCAGATGTGGCCCCGCTGGTGCCGGGTCTTATTTTGTGGCGGTGGTAATTCCGGCCGGCGGCATGTGAAAAAGACATTTTAAACCGATACAGAACCCGTGCACAAAACGCCAGTTCAGCTTGGGGCGACGCGTGGTGGAGAGCGGCAACGTTGGCAAAACATGCTCCGCCGAGGATCTGAGCTTTCTAGCGCTGGAGCGAGCACCATTTCTTTGACAATATCAAACATCGGTTGCCCTGGCAACAACGCACAAACCGCTCTGGAAGTCAGTTACGGTTGCGTCATCCCGGTTCAGCTTGGGGCCCCACCTCACGGCATATGGGCACTGCAGGCATACTACTCACTCCCATTTGGAAGTGCGAGATGCGTTTGGCATTAGAGGAGGCTATGGTGTGTGTGTTGTGGACGCCTTTGTTTCGCGATGAAATGCGACGTTGTGCTTCTGCAGGTGGATAGTGCTTCCCATGGTCTGGATTATCTTTCTCAAGCGGCGTACGACTCAACCTCGCATGGGATATGTGCAGTGTGCGTGGCTAAAAGCCATCTCGGCTTGTGCGCCAGAGTTAAGTGACTTGCTGTTCGTCCCCGCAAACCGCGCGCGAGGTGAGTGCCAAATTTACGAGGAGCAGGAGGAGGCAACCCATCGTCTGTCAATCGCGGTTCGGACTTGCAACGCATGTTGTGACGTTGTGTTCGTTCGAAACGCATCTCTGGATTGTTTGGAAGTTGAATAAAATGTATGCGTCAAACCCGGGCATTCGGCTCAGGGCGTTCTCTTCTATTGCAAGAAAGAAGTACGAATGGTTAAGCGTTTGTTTACACTTTTTTCGTTTGTCGTAAAATGTCCAAGCACTCTGGCACTCCGCTGGCAGATCAGCCGGCGAGCCGACGCTGAGCAGACGACTCATCTCTTTGCCGGAAGTGCGTGAAAAAGTCGCCCAATAGCAGGATGTCTAGCTCATGACGAACATCTTGGAATAGATGACGTAGACATGTGAAGATGGCGGCGTTCAAAAATACGAAGGGAAGGGCGAGAAAAAAGCGACAAACTTTGCAACAAAAGTGTGAGCTTTCCACTGCACGTAAAACAGTAATACTTGGCACAGATGATGTTGACGACCCAATCTAACGATTGCGCTAGTCAATTTAGTATGCTCAAAACGCCTTTCAGGGCCCCTTTAACTTAGTTCCTGTACTGGCTTCGACAGTTCTTCTATGGACTCATGCCCCCATGAAATCAACATGTTTTCTGGAGTTACACGTTCATTGATTGATTGATTGATTGATTGATTGATTGATTGATTGATTGATTGATTGATTGATTGATTGATTGATTGATTGATTGATTGATTGATTGATTGATTGATTGATTGATTGATTGATTGATTGATTGATTGATTGATTGAGGGAGGGAGGGAGGGAGGGAAGGAGAGTAAACACTTCTGAACAGTAGGAGTTAGTTGGTTTGATGAAACCGTTAAAGCGTCCAGCCGCCTCAGCCCACTGGATCAGCCGAAGTTGGTCGTCGAAGCTGGAGCGGAACAGTTCTCCCTCCCCCAGCTCAACCTATAGAGTTTAGGATCGGGGAAAGCGGTAGGTTATGCTGGCACTTCCACACCGTTGTATGTGAGCTGCAGGGCGAGTTGCAGAATCAAGGGTGGGAAAGAAATAGGAAAAAGGCGTGTGTGCACGTGGGAGTAACTTCGGAGTGGCTGCTCACCGCCTCACATTCGTCTCTGTATTGTTTCTTCCCTTTTTTATTACGCTTCCGCATACATAAAAATCGGAGTACTAAGTAGCCTTGGCTGTTGCCTTTCGCTGCCCCTGCGGTCAGTGGGCAAAGTTAGTGATGGCCACCTACGGTGTCACACACAATATCCTCAACGGTTCAGCAGCGGCTAAACAAAACTCGCTCGAAGGCGGTAATACCTTTTGGCCGCTGTCGCCGCATGTGCACATGCACTGGACTGCTTCTCACGACAGTGTAGTTTGTGTAATTATCTTGTGTGCTTGTATTGATTAATTGTCTTGGGCAATTATCTCCTGTAAATAATTTGTGTCTTTTACATAGACTTCGCTTTTGAAAAGAGAACATTGAGATTAATTTTATTTGTTTTTGTTTTTACCCATTATACCCGGTGGCACTGGAAGGGTCTCTGATAAGCCAGTAAGTGACGACTGTACAGACTTTAGAGCTTACCACATGGTTTCTTCCATCCGCCTACCGATTTATAAAACGGCTTGTGAAGCGTGCTTCATTGCAAGCCAGAGCATTTTAACACGAAGTCAACCTCTTGTGCGTCTGAGTACAAGAAAGTTTTTGTACTCGGATAGTTCGTGCACGTACTACCTTAAGAACTCTGCGTTATGGTAAGCTCGCTACAGTTCCCATATATTTTTGTGTTTTAATTTTGTTAATTTTAATCAAACGCTGACAGACTTCCACATCCGCGTGCCCTTCACACGAAAGCCGTTCGTAAACCCCATGTTGACGCCTCCCGTAAGCTTGCGGTAACGTCATAACGAATTCTGTTTAAGAAGCATCCATAACTATGTTTCGTCAGCTATAGGAGATGCTATTACTCGTTTTGGGTGAATATCGTACGGTGAAGCATAGTAGCGCTTAGTGGTTGCGCCTACGAGCATCTGTAGAGAACACGGCTATCGGTTCCTCGTACGGGGTGTTACATTTAAAGAAAGGTTTCAGTGTGCAGGATGAAGAAAATGCCCACAACCAGTCAGCTCGGTGCTTTCATGACGGTGCTTGTTAATTTGACCATCCTCCCTCCCACCCCCTCTTCCCACAATCAACAGCACTGTGGTAAATAACGTTTCTATGGCACTGACACGACTTTGGGAAACTGCAGAGTGCTGATCTATAATCTATGAATAGTGGCATCGATTGCGAGAGCACATTTCTGGGTGGTATGGCTGCTATGTCCCATTTTGTTGGAAATATAATTTACAGAGGAATATGCTCGAACGCCGAAACATCCATTCAGTCACTGAAAAAGTATACTCCGTGGTATACACTTTAACAAGTTACTGATAGCGAGCCAGCTGACGCTAGTCGCTCGCTCAGAGCAAATGATAGGGAGGCAAAGCGCCGAGTGTTATCGGCGTTGAAACGAAAGCAAGTAGCCCGACAATGTGTGGAGGCGAATGACCGCCTCCAAAAGTGGGCCAGTACTTCGATCTATGCAGTGACTCAACGTTTATGGCCGCGTCAGCTGGCCTTATCCGAACCGGAAAAGCTGTCCTTGGCTGCTCGGTTCACGGGATGTTATCTGATTGATCGATTGTAGGGTTTAACGCGCCGACGCAACGCAGGCGATGAGGCGCGCCGTAGTTAAGGGCTCCGGATTAATTTCGACCGCATGGGGATCTTTAACGTGCGCCGAAATCTCGTAAACACGGGCTTTTTTGATTTGATTGATTGTAGGGTTTAACGCGCCGACGCAACGTAGGCGATGAGGCGCGCCGTAGTGGAGGGCTCCGGATTAATTTTGACCACCTGGGGATCTTTATCGTGCGCCGAAATCTCGCACACACGGGCGTTTTTGCTTTTCGCCTCCATCAGAAAAGCGGCCGCCGCGGCCGGGAATCGAACCCGCGACCTCGTGCTCAGCAGCGCAACGCCTTAGCCACTGAGCCACCGCGGCGGGTACGGGCTTTTTTGTGTTTCGCCTCCATCAGAAAAGCGGCCGCCGCGGCCGGTAATCGAACCCGCGTCCTCGTGTTCAGCAGCGCAATGCCTTGCCACTGAGCCACCGCGGCGGGAATGGCGGGAAAAAATAAAATTTCGGGAAAATGGCGGGGAAAAATAAAATGAAGAAAAAATACAGCTCCCAGGCAGTTCAGAGTTGAATGGCGAATTGGGGGAGGGAGGGGGGGGGGAGGGGGGGCGTAGGTAGATGGGTGGCCATTACGATATACCAAATGCAGACCATCCTAGTGCAGGCTGCTGCAGTTGAGCAGACGAGAACGTACATTACATATAGCTTTCACTGCTACGCGCTTTCCGATATTGCCAGTTACGAGCTATCACGCCGCCTCCACTCTTCTAAGGCGAAGCTTCAGTGTCCTCACTTATGCCGCCGTACGAACATACGCCTTGCAGGAAAGCCAACTATTTTTGAAGATGATGATGAATGATTGTGGGCGAAGTGAAAGATAAAAAAATTACACCATCTTCCCGTAGGGGAACCCTGAATAGTATGCGAAGCAGCCATGGGGTCGACAGAAGTTCCATTAGTTTTCAGTTCGTCGTTTCCGTTGACGTTCAGCTTCGCGTGCCTTCGCTGTATCAGTAGCTTCTTCACGTAGTTTGGATGAGCGAAGGACATAAGGCGCGTTCGTATCACATGCTCCCGTCTCGGTTTGTAGCGCAGTGGGAAGAGCGCCACGTACCTCCCGTTGCGGCCAGAGAGTCGTGGGATCGAAACCGGGCGCCGCCGAACTATTTCTTTTTATAGTGGACTGCGCGGACGTCAGCCCAAACGCTGACGGGGCTGAAGAGACACGCATGCGCAGTAGAATGCGGACGGCGGACAACGACAACGAGGGAGGGATTGACACAGCCCCGAGCATGAGATGCTTCGCCTCTAAAACACTTTCCGTGGGCGGAATCGAACCTGGGTCCCTCACGTTATAAGGCCGGCGTCTATCCTGCTGCTCCATTTCGACATGGTCGAAGCGAACGCCAAGCAGCAGGTACCGATTCGCGCCGTACAGCCCAAACTCAAACGTTAGGCCTACGGAGGGCACACCCGGGTGTTACTGCGGGTATTCTTTAAAAGCGGTGGGCACCTCCAGAGTGGGCATTTATGAATCCATTACGGCAAAGCTTCGCGTTCCATCATCGTCGTCTTTAGACGTAGGGGTGCATGATTTTGCGGGCCCCCTATCTACCCGCGGTAACTAGTGCTGACGCCGTCTTGAGTACAGTTAAGCCTGGTTGTAACGAACCTATGTGTAACGAATTCCCGGATTTAACGAAATTTTTCAATTACCCATTGCCAGCCCCATTGAAGCCCGTGTGTTTGCGACCTCTATGCAACGAAACATGGCGGCAGTTCACCTTGATGTAACGAAGTCTGCAAGCTCATCAGTCATTGTTTTTGCCACTTTTGCTCAAAAATCGGCCGGAAAAATGAAGCAGTCGCACGTCTCCACAGCTATCTGTGGTATCCGTTCGTCCATGATGAGTTCTGCTGCCAGAAAACTAAAAGTTGTGCCTTTTCAAGACAAGCGCACAAGTTTACATGCCATCTCTCCCGGCGAGAAAGAAGAAGCTCGCCGCCTCGTTCAGTATCCCAACAAGCACCCTCTCAACAATGTTGAGTGCAGTAATGAGTATCAAGTTCGCAAAAAGGCACCCTTTTAGCATAAGTGTGGTTGAAACGTGTTAAGGCGCAAAAAAGTGTCAAAAGTCAGAAGTGATGCTTCAGGTACCTTTATTTTTGCGGGGGTAAGTGACCTTACTTCTTTGTAGCCACGTGTAGCGCCTAAGTTAGTGCGAAAGCAGCAGGCCCAACTCACGCCGTTTTTAGCCGTGGAATAGGTCCATAAAGGGTGAGTTCACCTTCACTGACGTCTAGCACTTTGGCTTCGTTTCTGCTTCATTCGCGTGAACCTCTACTCGAAACTTGCGTGTAACGAAAAATTGCGAACTTACTCGTCCACTTCATTACATACAGGTTTAACTGTACAGCGCTTTAACGGGCAATGTTGTCGACCGCTTTCTCTCTTACTCCCTTCCTTTCCGTTGCATCTTATTCCATTCTCCTTGCTCGTATTCGATTTTTCCTTTGCGCGCGCGCTCTCGCTTTCCATTTCCCCGTCTCCCGATTGCGTTTATTCTATTTCTCCTCTTTTGATTTTTATTTGCGGCCAGTCCTTGGGCCGGCGCACGGCCCGGCGCCGTGTCGTCGGTGGGCGCGCTCAGTCCACTTTTTGCGCGCCGTGTCGAAATGGGCCAATCGCGCTGGTCGTTGAACCTGCTGCCTCCCCGGCTCAGCGTCCACGTCGTCGGCAGCGGGCGGCGCCGGTGAGCCGCCTCCTTCCTTCGAGCGGCCCGCCGCTCTGACACCGAATCTTGGGGTCACCTCGCGCTCTCGCCGCCGATGGCCCCGGGGGAGCGCTCGCCGCCGTCGAGCAGCGGAGCGTGCGCTGGAGAAGCTTTCCTGATGTTGTCGTTGCTGTTGTTGTTGCCTTTGCCGTTGTTGTTGTTTCATCTAGGTCGTTCGTACCGCTGTCATTGTTGTTTTCGTTGCTGCTTATACTGTGGCTGCCTGCAAGGCTTATCGTGTTCGTGGAACGTTTTGTTTTTAACCGTAGGGTGGAGACCCAGACGCCAGGTCATGGTACGTGGACCAGTTTGTATGTCGCAACACAATTAGAGGGAAGATTACTGAGCAAATTCATCACCGGGAAGGCCTTTTCGCATGGGGGAGGGGGCGCGAAATAAAGACAACCAGGAGAAAGAGTAACGGTAACCAACCTTCCCAACGAGTCTTGTTACAGGGTCTTTTCAAACTACTTTCAGCAACTCCTGTTCGGTGAAAGCCGTATCAAAGCTGTCTTTTAATCGTTTTATGTCACGCTCCAATTTGTCTGTGTCTTTTTTCTATTTGTCTATGCCTGTCACAGGCTGTACCCCTTGATATATGCTTTCGCATTTCATGGTACTCCTTTTTTTGTTATATAAATCGCACGTCGTCTGAAATTTACTAAACTGTAATGTGTTTCACACGAGTTTTTTTTTCTTTTCCTAAGTCATAACGCCTGCTTCGTATCCCTACTCGTCACTCCTCTCACCTTAATATTACGCTAATATAACCGGGGACGAGAGTCAAGATCAGATTACGGGTAATAGACGCAAGGACGAAACACAAACACCTACGTAAACTGGGAACCAGATCCCAACTAGATCGCAGAATAACGCTCAAATTTTCGCTATAACTTCCCAGACCCTTAGTTTCTAAGGCTGCGGAAAATTGTAGCGGTCAACTGCCCCTCCCTTTTCCTCCTCCCTCCAGATGCTCATTGGTGGTCCGATGTCCGTTCATGCATAAATATACGCCCTAGGTATATTGTACGAGGCGATGCAGGCATAGCCTCGTACAAGACATAGCCACCATTGGCTGTATAGCGACCCAGCTGCCACAGCCAGCTTCGGCAGTATCGCGTTAATCTAGGAGAATAATTCGATAGCAACGTTGCAACCAACAATTGAGAAGGTATTGGAAGCTTTCGGACGCTGTGTGATCAGCGTGCACGGCTGCAACTGTATCCGTGCCGAACAAATTACAGCTAAAAAAAAATGCGCGCCAACCCACCCTGTGAATGTGTTTGGAAAGCAAAGCTGTAAACGACACCCACAAGGATTCCCCAATCGACCTCTTTTAAATGCACACACGCGGCTCTTCAAACAGTGAAACCAGAGACTAGCGAGGTGCACTTAACTACACCCTTTATTACTTCAAAGAGATAATCTTTGCTAAGGTTAAATCAATGCATCAGGTTAAATCAACGGTGGTTGGTTCAGTTGCACTGGTGAAGCGCATGAGTGGAAACTATTTTTTTTTATAAAATTAAAGGAAGCTCAAAAGAGGTGTTAGACGATCTCGCTTTTCCGTCTCTACTGCCGATGGAGGTGACGAGATTGGCGGCAGAGACAGAGGAGCAGTGAGATGCCATGCATTGGTGTGAGCTTCCTTTAATTTTTGTAACTCCTAGCGCACGCGCAAGGCGCGTACACGGCCGCTTCACGCGCCGTGTCAAAGTTTACAGCGGCGCGAGAGGTGGCGTGACGCTATCACGTGGAATTCAGCGAGAACGCAGGGGGTAAACCCGCAGATGTGCTTGGTGAGGGCTCAGCCTGTCTTGCCCGTCTCCGCGTGGGCTCGTAGCTGTGACTGTGGAGCTTGTTTTTTCTTCATTGTTGGGCCGCAGTGTTCCTTTGGGATGTCCTCCAACGGTCACTCCAAAAAGATTTTCCGCTTAGCCCACACGGCATACGTTTTTTGTGCATTGATAGAGAGGACGGTGTGCCATTTGACAGTGTAATGTTGTTGGGTCTGCACAGCATTTGGCGTTCGCGCATGCCTTGGCTGCATTGTGATGTAGACGCGCGACCAACGAGATAGTATTTTAGGGAAAGAGTGTTACAGTTTGTCGAAGTTCAGAGAGCGAAGAACTCTCCACCAGAGTGGTTGTCTAAAATTGAACCCCTAACTACGCTTAAGGAATTTTTAATGACAACACCGGCCCTGGGGGGCATGGTGGCATTACTGTGATTTTTTTATTTGTCATTGTACCTGGTACCTGTTGTTGCCGTCCGAGATTGGCAATAAAGAAGAAAAAAAAAAGGCTCGTAGCTTAATCGGTAGGACCTCGGGCTCTCGCTCCGTTTCTCTATTCGTTCCAGGTTGGATTCCTGGCGGTGCCAGTAGTAACTTCTTTTATTTGTTCGCGGGAGTTTTCTGTTGACACCAACGGTCGCGAAAGAACCCTTGTGGGGGGGGGGGGGGTATAGGTGAAAAGACAGATTCACACCAGAAACACAACCCCTTTCACCCCTCTCATACCCCTTCGGCTTTCCCTACCGTTGTCAGATGGTGGAGGGATTGGCACCAAAGTTGCGCACCCCAGAGCATCAAAACTCAACCAACCATCATCATTCAACTCCGATAACGCCACTCAAAGTAGGGTCCCTGTTATGTTCGAGCACCCTTCTTAATTGGCAAAGATCGCCAGCTGCTCGTTTTACGGTCGTTCGTTTTTCTTTTCCCGCCTTTTTGGGACGAGGAGATGAATGGGCAGAGCGGAACGCGACGATGGGGAAGCGTTTTCTTCGGGTAGTCGGGGGGCGCATGAGGCAGGTTCCGAGAAGTGGCGCGCCTGGCGCTCCCGCTCATTGTTGTAAGGATGTCGGGGACGCTCGAAGTCGGCCCGGCGCTGTGACCGCAGCCTTGAATGGGTACTGCGCCGCCTCGCAGAGCAGCGCTGCAGAGGGTGCAGCCGGAGCGCGCTAGCGACGAGGGTCCAACCGCACGGTGAAACGAAGTGTCAAAGTAATGGCCGGGAGAGAGGGGGTCAAGATTTATAAGTGTGTGTGTCGCTACTGTCTCCGGCGGACGGGCAACTAACTCTGCTGCCTTTGGTTTCAGGAATCGTTAAGAGCCGAAAAGTCAGAATGCCAGATGCGCACTCTGTTCGGCACGTGGCGGCAGTAAATTACGGGTTCTTAAGACCCGGGGACAGCACTGCCGCCTTTGTCATTTGCTTCCCTGCTCCGGTACGCATTTCGTCAAACGTCCATGTCCAGCCACCCCATAGAGGGCTAGGCTGTAGAACACGGGTTCGCACTCATGGCGCAGCGGGGTTTCCGTGAACTGTCATCTTCGCGGAAGTCGAGTGTCAGACGCGGTAGATTCTGTGCTCAGTCGCAGAAAAGGGAAATTTATGACCTTAAAGGCTTCGGCGTGGTATGAGACACGCGTTCTTCGAAACGGCTTGTTTACCGCTCGGCCGGGTTTGTGCCGTTCTATTGTGCTCCAGTTTGGTTTGTTTGTCGCTCGAACCCGGGTGGAGAGAGAGCGTTGGGTCACGTGAGTGGGAATGAATGTATCCGTGATTGGGTGTAATTGTGGCCAATGAGTGCTGATTTTGAACCATTTTGGGAGGGATTTTCACTCTTTCTTAAACGCCCACTTTAGAGGCGGGGTTTTTGTGATCAAAAACCGAGTGTTGTGCATTGTTTAGGGTCGGTCAGAGATCAGGAGATCTGAGAGATCAGGTCGATCGAGAGGCGAGGCGAGTCTCGCATGTTGCGGGCTCGGCTCAATGTTGAGTGGCTAATACATGCCCTGTACATAGTTGTACTTGTAAATAAACTGTAAATATTCCTTGAAAAGTCAGTCGTCTGCTACGTGCCCTCGACCAACGAGCCATCTATCGTCGACTACGACATCATCGAAGAGCGATCGATCCACATCAACGTCCATCGTCACATCGCCGTCATTGTCAACTGGTGCCGTGACCAGGATCGGTCGAGATGGCTTTCGGCGGACGACGGGGCGGCTACTTCAAGGAGCGGGCGACATCCCAGTGAGAGGCCCCAGGGAGCGGAGTCTCCACGGCTGCGGCAGAACCCGAGGTTCAGCGAAGGAGAGTCCGAGAGTTCGAGCAGAGCTCGGGACGGGAGAGAGAGTTGCAACGGGAGCGGAGTCTCCGCGGCTGCGGCAGCAACCGGCGTCATCGAACGAGACGTTCGAGCGTTCGAGCTGAGACTCAACGGAGCGACAGGTTGGTGCGAGGCTTCGGGGGTGATGCTACGACCGGCGTCGAGAAGCGAGCGGCACCACCCGGCGTCGTCGAACGAGACGTTCGAGCGTTCGAGCTGAGACTCAACGGAGCGACAGATTGGTGCGAGGCTTCGGGAGCGACGCTACGACCGGCGGCGAGAAGCGAGCGGCAGCAACCGGCGTCAGCGAACGAGGCGTTCGAGCGTTCGAGCTGAGACTCAACGGAGCGACAGATTGGTGCGAGGCTACGGGAGCGACGCTACGACCGGCCGTCGAGAGGCGAGCGGCAGCACCGGCAACGCCAGGCGGGACACGGAGGGAACACAGGTGGGCCCTGATTTGTTTCCTCCGGTTTCATGATGGCGCCCACCACACGATCCCAGGAGCAACAGGGGGAAGCCGTAGAGGTTGACGAATCAAATTCTTCTAATCGGACAGATTTGAGCGATCCGTCAGTGGTGACAGGGCAACAGGCAGTAACGAGCGGCGGTACCAGCGACGCCGACAAAATGATCGAGGCACTGAAGCTGCAGATTGAACTTGAAAGATTAAGGCAGCAGAACGGTAGCATGGACAGCGGCAATAGGCCAAATTTGAAAGGATGGGCAGATTCACTACGAGCAGTCCTTGCGCCGATGCCGGAATCCGATGAGCTCGTGCCCGCATGGTTCCGCAGCGCTGAGAACATGATCCGTACTTGGGATATTCCTAATGAGGCTGCAGGATCAATCATTGTCCCGTTCCTAAATGAAAGGAGCCGGGCGCTGATTGCAAACAAGTCGGATGGTCGAAGGCTTTTGTTTGAGGAAGTCCGCGATGTCATTTTAGAGGAACTAAAAATGACTCCCGAAGAATACAAACGCAGGCTCTACGGTTGCAAAAAGGGAAATGAGACATGGGGCCAGTTTGTCACTAAGCTTGAAGGGCTGTTAGATTACTACTTGCGAAGCCGCAACGTTCGTTCTCTCGAAGAGCTGCGATCTCTGCTCGTAGCAGATCGGGTTAAACAGCTGATGAATGACGAACTACGTGCGTTCATTCTTCAGCATGAAACGAAGGATTGGTTGAAACCAAAGGAGGTTGCCTCGCTTGCGGAGAAATTTGAAGACAGCAGGCCGAGGCATCGCGTGGTAAACCAGCGGGGCGGTGACTCGAACGGGGCCCGCGAGGGAAGTCAGCGGGAGTTCGCAGACAAAAACAAGAGAGGCGAGTTGAGAAACCCTCCGAAGTGTTTCAGCTGCGGCCGAATTGGTCACATGCAGTGGAGCTGCCCGCAGGAGAGGAGAGGAGAACCGCCTCCTGAGCGACCGAATAAACCGCCTTCTTCGAAACTAACCGCGAGGGCACACTGTGACCCGGGGGGCGTGTTGGAGTGTGGAGTGAGCAAGGGGGTGCAGGTATCTAAGCTGACATGGATCGAGCTAACCTCTGGGAAGACCCCGTTTAGAGCCCTTTTGGACTCTGGGGCAGAGATAACAGTTGTGAGAAGGGACCTGATTCCAGACGCCGTAAGTGAGAAGGCGTCGGGGAAACTAACGATGCGTGGGGCATTTGGGCATGCGGTAGAGGCAGACCTCATGTACATTCCTTTGAGCTTGAGTACCGGCGAGGGTAGCGTGAACCCGCAGTTGGTAACGCTTTGCGCGGTGACTAACGAGTTGGCGGAAGGGGTGGACGCGATCCTTACACCCGACCTTTACGATGAGCTCAGGCAGGCCAAGAAAGAATCCGATGATCTAGCCGCTAGGATTGTACAGGCTGAGAAAGACATGGCACAGCGGGAAAGTGTGGGGCATGTGAAAATCACCCTAGAGCCCGAGGAACGCGAGCGCAATGAAGAAAGCGGAGAAATAGCGCAGGTTGCCGCAGTCGACACACTGCCACGGGAGAATGAGTCTGAGGTGAGGAGAGCATTTGTGATAGAGCAAAGGGACGACAGTTCGCTGTCACAAACGTGGGAGCAGGCGCGAACGGGAACACATGGGATGGTGATAGAAGATGGCCTTCTCTTTCACCTGGAGGCGATCGATGGTAGACGGTGTAAGCAGCTTGTTCTGCCGGAGTCGCGCCGCAAGGAGGTACTTGTACTAGCGCATGACAGGCCATGTGGCGGGCATTTCTCGCAAAAGAAAACAAAACAGCGGATCCGGAGCGCGTTTTTCTGGCCGAACCTGGCGGGAGACGTTAAGAAATATTGTCAGTCTTGCCATTCATGCCAGATGTTCTCTAACCGGAGGATAACGGATCGAGTTCCGATAACCCCTTTGACAAGACCGCAAGAACCGTTCGAAGTGGTCTATCTGGACTGTATCGGTCCAATCGAACCGACTTCAGCGCGTGGGCACAGGTATGCCCTGTGCCTCATAGACCTGTGCACCAGGTGGCCCGAGGTTATTCCGCTCCGCTCCTTGACAGCCCAGGCGACGTGCCAGGCGCTCCTTGAAGTGTTTTCACGGTTTGGTACCCCACAGCTGATCTGCTGCGATCAAGGTACAAATTTCACCGCTACACTGACAAGGGAGCTCGCTGAACGTTTGGGAATCAGGATGCGATTTTCGACACCGGAACATCCACAAAGCAATGGCATAGTGGAAAGATGGAACGGCACCTTTAAGACCATGCTAAGGCATGTAATGCTTGAAAGGGGGCGCGAATGGGATCGCCTAATTCCATGCATGCTGTGGGCGTATAGAGAGGTGCCACATGAGATCACCGGTACTTCGCCGTTTGAGATGATGTACGGCCGGGTGCCGCAAGGCCCCCTGAGTATATTACAACGAACATGGTCAGGGGAGTGGTCGCCGCCTGTCGGGCTCAACAAAGTAGCTACGGAGTATCTAGTGGGGCTCCGGCAGCAGATGTCGGAGGCGGCGCGAGCGGTAGACGAGCGAATAGAAGGGGTACAGCGGGCATACGCCGAGAAATATAACCTCAGGGCACGCTCAAAGGAGTTCAGCGAGGAGGAGCAGGTTTTGGTCCTAGATGCCAATCCGCAGAATAAGATGCACCCCAAATGGATCGGGCCGGTCAAAATTAAAGAACGTAAGCGCCCTGACAGCTACGTGGTGCAGTTTGAAGACGGAACGGAGCGCTGGGTGCACGCAAATCGTTTGCGAAAGTATTACGTCCGTACAAACAACGTAGGCGTAATATTCGAGGAAGACGCGGAATTTGGAGAGGTAGAAAGTACCCCGTGCTCTGGAAAAGGCACAAGTAAGATACTTGAGGTGTTGCGTGAGGCAAACCATTTGACGAGCGAGCAAGCCGAGGAGCTTGGCCGAGTCATCATGCGATATGAAGAGGCGTTTTCCGAAAAACCAGGCAGGTGCGCGCTAGGTGAACATAAGATCAGAATAGTGCCCGGTGGAGTACCCGGAAAGGCGTACCCATATAGAGTCCCAGTGGCACTTCGACCTGAGGTTGACCGACAGATTGATGAGCTTAGGGAGTGGGACCTGGTGTATCCCGTAGCTAGTAGCTGCGCGCACCCGATTGTGTGTGTAGCCAAGAAAGACGGCTCCGTCAGGCTATGCATTGATTATCGTCAGCTGAATGCTGTCTCGGAGGTTGACAACTTTCCGATGGGAAACGTCACGGAGTTGCTGTTCGAGGTAGCCAGGGCTCGGTACGTGACGATTTTGGATATGACACGGGGGTACTGGCAGATACCGGTAGAGGAGAGCTCCCAGAGATACACCGCTTTTGCAACGCCTAAGGGGTTGTTCGCTTGGAAGGTGATGCCATATGGGCTTCGCAATTCGGCCGCCACATTTCAGCGCGTCATGAATGAAACCCTGCAGGAGCATAGAGGGTATGCCTGTGCATACATTGACGATGTGGCAGTGTATTCCGAAACGTGGCAGGAGCACCTCGAGCACATTGACGCGGTCCTAGCGACTATTGCTGGGGTTGGGTTCACAGTTAATCCTGCTAAATGCAAATTTGCAGAGTCAAAGGTCCGGTACCTCGGTCATGTGGTCGGATCGGGTATGCATTCCCCCGACCCGGAGAGGGTGGAGGCCATTTTGCAACTTAAGGCACCGGTAACCAAAAAGGACCTGCGTAGTGCGTTAGGGTTATTTAACTACTACCGCGAATACATCCCCTCCTACTCAGAAATGGTGCTTCCATTGACCGATTTGACTAACCGCCGAGTCCCAAATGCGATTCCTTGGAACGAGGAGGCAGAGAGTGCATTCAACGCGGTCAAACATGCATTGAGCAGCCTGCCTACGCTAACTGTACCCGAGGTGGGTAAAGAGTTTATTCTGACAACTGATGCATCTGAGATGGCGGTTGGAGCGTGCCTAGCGCAGGAGACCGACGGGGAAGAAAGGCCCATTGCGTTTCTCAGTAAGAAGCTCACTCCCCAGCAGGCAAAGTGGTCAGCCATTGAGAGAGAGGCGTTTGCGGTCGTGTGGGCACTTGGTCGTTTGGATACATGGCTATTCGGCGCTAAGGTGAAAGTAGTGACCGATCATAATCCGTTGACGTACCTGACGCGCTCTACGTCGTCAAGCGCTCGCCTAACCCGCTGGAGTCTGGCCCTGCAGAAATATGATCTGCAGTTCTCTCACATCAAAGGGTCGTTAAACAAATGTGCTGATGCCCTGTCAAGGTTGGAGAGCTATAATTGAGAGCCGCGTGATGGCGAAGCTCAGGGGAGATCTGTCCGAATAAAGCGGGAAATCTTAAACCTAGGGTGGGGCCTTCAATGTCCGTTGGCAGTAAAAGTGTGGTGACCGCCTTCATGGAGCATGGAATGTACAAGTGGGGCCCACCTTGTGAATGTGTGGAGCTGTGGGCACTGGACCGTTTGAACGGTGTGTGTTGTGGTTTGTGAAAACATTCTTGTGCGCGTGCGCGAAGAGACGATGAGAACGTTATCCAGTGTTGTAGGAGCGCTTGTGTTATTGCGGGAGTATGTGCTGTGTGTTGTTGTTTACACCATCCGTAGTATTGGTTGCCTCTACTGTATCAAGGGAGCACGCCACGGTTGTAATGTAGCCTGCGTATTCAGTGGTGTTGTTGCCCTCATTGGGGGTTTATGTTGTAGCACGTGCTATGAGTGATTGTTTTTTTTTTCGTTCTTGTGAAATGGGGTTTCTTAAACCGCGGCAAAAGTTTATGTTGTCCGTACAGCAAGTGTACGGACAACATTCTTGGTGGGGAGGTGTTATGTTCGAGCACCCTTCTTAATTGGCAAAGATCGCCAGCTGCTCGTTTTACGGTCGTTCGTTTTTCTTTTCCCGCCTTTTTGGGACGAGGAGATGAATGGGCAGAGCGGAACGCGACGATGGGGAAGCGTTTTCTTCGGGTAGTCGGGGGGCGCATGAGGCAGGTTCCGAGAAGTGGCGCGCCTGGCGCTCCCGCTCATTGTTGTAAGGATGTCGGGGACGCTCGAAGTCGGCCCGGCGCTGTGACCGCAGCCTTGAATGGGTACTGCGCCGCCTCGCAGAGCAGCGCTGCAGAGGGTGCAGCCGGAGCGCGCTAGCGACGAGGGTCCAACCGCACGGTGAAACGAAGTGTCAAAGTAATGGCCGGGAGAGAGGGGGTCAAGATTTATAAGTGTGTGTGTCGCTACTGTCTCCGGCGGACGGGCAACTAACTCTGCTGCCTTTGGTTTCAGGAATCGTTAAGAGCCGAAAAGTCAGAATGCCAGATGCGCACTCTGTTCGGCACGTGGCGGCAGTAAATTACGGGTTCTTAAGACCCGGGGACAGCACTGCCGCCTTTGTCATTTGCTTCCCTGCTCCGGTACGCATTTCGTCAAACGTCCATGTCCAGCCACCCCATAGAGGGCTAGGCTGTAGAACACGGGTTCGCACTCATGGCGCAGCGGGGTTTCCGTGAACTGTCATCTTCGCGGAAGTCGAGTGTCAGACGCGGTAGATTCTGTGCTCAGTCGCAGAAAAGGGAAATTTATGACCTTAAAGGCTTCGGCGTGGTATGAGACACGCGTTCTTCGAAACGGCTTGTTTACCGCTCGGCCGGGTTTGTGCCGTTCTATTGTGCTCCAGTTTGGTTTGTTTGTCGCTCGAACCCGGGTGGAGAGAGAGCGTTGGGTCACGTGAGTGGGAATGAATGTATCCGTGATTGGGTGTAATTGTGGCCAATGAGTGCTGATTTTGAACCATTTTGGGAGGGATTTTCACTCTTTCTTAAACGCCCACTTTAGAGGCGGGGTTTTTGTGATCAAAAACCGAGTGTTGTGCATTGTTTAGGGTCGGTCAGAGATCAGGAGATCTGAGAGATCAGGTCGATCGAGAGGCGAGGCGAGTCTCGCATGTTGCGGGCTCGGCTCAATGTTGAGTGGCTAATACATGCCCTGTACATAGTTGTACTTGTAAATAAACTGTAAATATTCCTTGAAAAGTCAGTCGTCTGCTACGTGCCCTCGACCAACGAGCCATCTATCGTCGACTACGACATCATCGAAGAGCGATCGATCCACATCAACGTCCATCGTCACATCGTCGTCATTGTCAACTGTCCCCCTTCCCCCCCCGGAGCGAGGGGGAATCTTTTGCTTTAGAGTGGCGGCCCTTCTCCTTGGGCGCAAGGGTGGCGGTGTGAATGCCCATGGCTGCGTAGAAGAGAAGACGTTAGCCAGCCTGAAAAACAAAGGGAACTGTTAGTAAACCACCTTGGTGCTCCCCCCAGCCTTTTCTAGGATCACTGCTGGATTACACCAAGTGGATGCGAAGTCCTGGGGCCCAAGCCTGCGCTGCTCTGTTCGCAGGTGGAACCAGACCTCCTTCCGCACTTTCGCAAGCACTTCGTGGAGGCCTGGCCGACGCTCAGAGTGAGCAGCAGCGCAGCGGGCCAACCAAACCTGATAAGAACATTCCACGAGGACCAAAACGAACTGGTTTACTGCGTAAGGGATGCCAGGAATGTCAAATAACTGTGCCAATTTTCGAAGGAGTGCCTGCGGGATTGCGCAGTCCCGAAAGATGTGCGTCGTGGGCTGGGCCTTGTGCTTAATTCAGACGACACTTTTAATCTTTGAGTGAGTTACGTGTGCGGGGTACTATTCCTTTAAAAAAAGTACTATTCCACTTGAAATACAGCTTTCTTCCGCACAGAAAGAAAGCGTTCGGCGCAGTTGTTCTCGCAGCCGCTGCGTGTCCCGCCGGAGCAGCGCATTTCCTCAAGCGGAGAAAGTACCCTCGAGGCCCATTTCCCCACCAGAAACACAAAACTCCGTTCGCGGAGTTCGTTCTCTCTGCCGCGCTGCCTTTACGTTGCCGCGAAAGACGAACGACGGAGCATCGACCTCCTTGCGGCGACCTGCGGGCCGAACAAACAGGGGGCTCGCGGTGACTTCGACAGCGCGTGGCGCGCTGCAGAAATGATGCTCATTTCGGAGCCAATTTGCGGGCGCCAAGCGCACGCCGGATAACAGAAAACCGGGCCAGGACAGGAAATGGACGGCGTCGAGAGTCTGCATCGTGCATGCTCCCGCGGCAAATGGAGGCGGACCGAGCGAAGAACGCCAGGGACGTGAGCAGCTTTCTTCGAGCGGCTGTTTTGTTTGTCGTCTGTTACCGCTTTGCCGATAAGTAAAAACCGTCACAACATTGCAGCGAGGGTGCTTGGGTTGTCACTGAGCCATGCCACTTCAGTGGCCTATTGTGTGGCTATATGTTTTAGGAAACATGTGACTGTTACTGCTGTTCTTCTTCCCATTCACCTTTTTTTTGTAGTGCATCCTTAATATCACACTGGTGTTACACTGGTGGTATCCTGGTGGTACCCTGATGTTGCAATGCTGTTACCATGGCGTTGTCCCGGTGCTGCCATAATACTACACCCAACGACAGAAACAAGAAAGTTTTGAAAGGAGTACTTTTGAAGTTTCTTCGTCGCATGTTTGATCGTTCGGAATCATTTGACGATGCTTGAACGGAGCTCGAACAGCCTCTTTTTTTCTGCGAAAATTAGGCATTTCCTTCGTATACGTGCCCAAGTGTGACGACCAAGACGCGAGCCAAAGCCACGCTACCGGTTTACTATTGGCTTGTTCATTTACCCATGCTTAGTAAGACGTCTCATCAATGACATTTCAATCAATAATTTGAATACACGGTTCAGTCAAGAACTATAATAAACGGCTCTTCGTGTATTTGGATGGCCAGGATGACAGGTGGTGTAATTTTTTTTTTGGAAATGGTACTACAGTTTTGATCGCAGTCTTAACCTGACGTAACCTGCATTTGACCGTTTAACCCACTGCGGTGGCTCAGTGTCCAAGGCGTTGGGCTGCTGAGCTCAAGGACGCTGGTTCCATGCCTGCCGCCGTGGATGCCTTTCTGATGGAGGTGAAAAGCACCGTGTGGTAGAGATTTCGGCATACGTTAAAGATCCGCAGGTGGTCAAAATTAATCCGGTGCCCTCCACTACGGCACCCTTCATAGCCCGTGTGCAGCTTCGGTGCGTTAAACTCCACAATTATCATCATCATCACCATTTTAAAATTTCGTGGACTCTATCTGCACTAGAGGAGGGTTCTTATTGCCGTCTATGCTACCTGACGTTCCCAGTTTGTTCAGCATCCTATTACACAGTTTGATAACTAATTAAACGGTAGATTTGTTTTCTTGACTTTCCTTCTTGTTCTTATCCCGATAAAAAGCGGATGGCATTCATAGGGTCAGTTTTGAAGCAACTGGAATTTCCATCGAAGAGAAGCTGGCAGTGAGCTACTAACAGCAGTTCCCTGCAAACTCGCAGCAGCCGTAGTTCACCCGTCGAGCCATGTGTATATCTTACTCATTCGATACCCGGGATGCCCCTTGCTTATTCATGGTGCTTAAACATTAAACATATACCATTCACTGTGGCATTTTGGTCACATAAATGATCTAACAGCGGATGCGCATTTTTTGCCTACCGCCAATGCGCTGTCCTTTCCCCATTCCCCACACCACCCACACCAGCAGGCGTTCCGGTGTCCACCCTTAGGTGTGACTAACTACGCCTGCAGGTGGTCTTTCCTTTCCTTGTTTAAAATAAATTCATTCATTCATTCACCGACTGTCAGAGTTTCCGTCGATCTCTGGAACGAATTCAGGCGAGCAGAAGTCGATTATTTCAAGTCCTTGTGTCATCCCTATCATAAGCGTTTAGTCAAAAAGGGACATTATCGGAGGCTACGTTGCTGTACCGCATCCAAACGGGCTCAGCGAATACCCCAACTTGGCTATTCAAGGTGGGCCTGGTGCGATCGCCTCTGTGTTCGTCATGTGCACTGCTAGAAAATGTGCACCACGATGTGTTGCCCAGAGCAAGCTGTAGAACGGACGGCAGTGCTCTCAACGATGCGTAAGTTGGCAGCCCCACACCCCCCTCTAGACCCCATCATCTTCCCAAGGGGACATTGGATGCTGTGCACGGAGGCGTAGCGCCTTCTTAGCTTCCCTCAGGAGACGGAACTGGCCGATTCGTGGTTAGGTGACCACAATATCGACTCGTTAAGTGGGGCTCGGGCGGAGCAGTTGCTGGCATATCTTGCCAGGCTAACACCGTCTGATCCAATAAAACAACCACTACCACCACCACCACTTACCTACCACCACAACAATAATTCCCTCGCACTCTGCTACAAAAAACCCGTCTCATGCAATGTGCGATAGCAAAATGCGGAATGTGAAACTGATGAGCACATTTTGTTAGTGTTGCTGCCTGATTCGCTTGCCAACTCCATAGCGTCCTTAAAACAGCGGTATGTGTTGTGCCGAATCATAAAACGCTGTCTTTTCCGAGTCACAAAAAAGTTATTAGCTTGGAGAAGCCGTAATGACTCAAATTTTGAAACTGACTGTTTCATGCCTTTGCTGCCTATCTGAGGCTTTGTTCGAGCCCAAGCGCCATTCTCTTTTGTAATTTTCCAGTTGCTCATATTGTAAGCACTACTAATCGGGAGGTGCTCTCAAGGAGACGGTATGTACATCCCGAGAAAGCGCTTTGGGGAAAATCAACCCCGTTCATAGGTCGTAAAGCGCCCCCTACTACTGTCCTTGTCGTGACCGCTAGATAAGATCGGTTTTACCTTTTTTTGTTCAGTAAAGGTGTGCTGAACTTACAGACGCGTCCGTATGCATGAATGTGCGCATGTTAGATACAACAGCGGATGAGTTGAGATACATGAGAGGCAACAGCAGATAATTTGAGAAGTCACTTGCACACAATCGGCACGGGTCGGTGAACAGTTGTTCTATCTTCACGTTAATGTTTCTATTATGTTCAGGAGTTTCATTGTTATCCTCTCATACCCGCCCTCTCCTGTTTCGCAAAATGTTCTGTTAACTTCCTCAGCGTTTTCTGTCTTTTCTTTATGTCGAATGTGGAGAATAGTCGCGTCGCAACGGCAGGAATTTGACATGCGCCAACAGTATCCATGAAGCAGACCGGCTGGCATGCCTCGTACCAGTAGAGACTATCAGAAAGTAATTGTCGTTATCTTGAAATCGCGATATGCAGTGTGGCTAGGAGTTACCCTCGTTAACTGAAAAACGAGTGCTACACCACCTGAGTAACCTACGATGGTTTGTCCTCGATGAAGGCTGGGAAAAACGTCGCCAGCTCAGTCACCAGTAGTTCCGAAGTATCGTCTGTGTTGGGTAGAGGGTCATCGTCCTCGGCGTAAAGACGAATGGTGCCAAGATTGCCGCCGCTGTGAAGGGAAAACATATAAAAATAAAACACATTTGGGTTCGTGTGGGATTCGAGCCCATGTCTCGAGAGCTGTATCCAAGTGGTAACCTTACCACTGTGCGGGCTTGGCACCCTGCCAGGGGAGGAACAAAAAAATTACACCATCTTCCCGTGGGGAACCCTGATGAGGACGCGAAGCATCGTGGCGGTTCCGTGTGGTTCCATTGTGTTGCCGTTATGTTGAGTGACCTGGTTTTTGCTAGCGCCAGAGGGAATTCCGCGTCCGGGTCCACACCGGTGGCAAAGGCACGCAAGTGCTGTTGTGTTACGGTGAGTAGGCGGTGGTTCTCGAGGCGCCGAAACTCGTCCATCATGTTCTTGTCGATGTTGTCTCTGTGGTAGAATCGGTAGCCTCCGTCAGCTTTGGTGAGGTAAAGGTTGTTGACATTGGTGCACCGGCTGAGAGCAATGTACACGCCCTCCTCTTCGCAGCTTTGTCTTCTCGTTCTTCTTCTTCTTCGGCAGTTCCCCTACGGGAAGATGACGACGGTGGTTGAACGCGAACCTATCTCGTGATGGATTCTTTGGTTGGCCAATCCCTAGGGGCATCCTGCCACAATCAGCATCAGAGGCGCTGCGGACGGGGCTGGTTGAGCTGCAAGGCGCGTGGCGCTTCCCGCCACAGCTTTCCCACGGGAAATTCAGCATCCCCCTCTAAAGTTTTCAGTTCGTCGCTTCCGTTGACGTTCAGCTTCGCGTGCCTTCGTTGTATCAGTAGCTTCTTGACGTAGTTTGAATGAGTCAAGGACATAAGGCGCGTTCGTAGCACTTGCTCCTGTCCCGGATTTGTAGCGTAGTGGGAAGAGCACCGTGTACCTCCCGTTGCGGCCAGAGAGTCGTGGGATCGAGACCGGGTGCCGCTGACTATTTCTTTTTTTTATAATGGAGTATCGCGGAGCTGTGGGTGTAAGGAGGAGAGTTGCACATGCGCAGTGAGCGTGTGGACGGCGCCGCCATCAACGACGCAGGACCAGGCGAGCCTAAGAAATGCTCCGCATCTAAAATCGACGGGGTGCTGACAAGTGAACGTGGCGGCACGGGAGTAAAACAGATGCACGCTTAGAAGAGCCCAGGCTGTGGGGAAGCTGCCGCCTGAATGGCAGCCAGATTGCCTGTCAATGCACTTCGCTTCAAAAGACGAGCAAACAAAAGCGGAGGTGGAAACGCACACTCGATCCAGCAATAAACAAGTACTTGATAATCACTACCTTTCGCCTTCAAAGCAACTCAGCAGACTAAAGTTCTCAGGGATTTTTCTTTTTTTATTATTGCGCTACCGCGCTCCAATGGATTTTATTACCCCTAACTCCAAGGACAAAATATCATTGAAACAGTAGCTTAGGAGCCAGAAGAATCGAGGCCTAAACAATTTCGTTAATCCAAATACAAAGCTATAGCAAAATACCAAGCAAGATACCACGTTCTATATACAGTAAGCGGTATCTTGTGGTAATGAGTTTCGTCGGTTAATTGCTCCCATGCTTCAAGATGGGTGCGCCTGTTGCTTGTTGGTAAGCTTCCCACAAGCCTGTGGAAACACGTCAAAGGAGAGGGGACCTAGACGGGAAGAGGAACAGCTTTAGGGAAAAACAGCAGTGAATACGACCTCGATCATACGTGTGCTCATGAACGCGGTACAGGTCGTGCCTCTTCGTTATGGCTCAGCGTTGGTCCAGTGTCAAAAAAATTGGCCGCGTATCTGCTCCTATCGTTGCAAATGTCGTCAAAAGACGATAGTCTTTGTAGTCATTTGCCAAGGAAATGCCCCCCGTTGCTTTCCCGCTCACCTCTCATGCTGTTCCTGTACCGTCGCGCTCATCCCAAGGTAAACACACTAAAGGTTTGCGCAAGACGATTTGAATTTACCGCGTTCCACTGCTACAGGCCGGGTTCCTGGATGCCAGCGCTGCAGTACGGCGGAGACGCGCGTGAATGGAGGCGGCCGACTTGAAGGTTTATAGAACCGCGTGCGTAACCGTTCTTCACGTGCGTTCCAAGCAGAACGTGGAACCTAGGTAGTGGAACCTTTCGTTGCTGTTGCCACGAGATTTTTCATATGCCGCCAGGAGGCGGCGGTTTTCTGCAGTAGATGTAGAATATCATCCGCTATCGAAAAACCAAGCATCCATGAATTTTTTTAATAAAGGAACACTGTAAATATCCCTTGTGTACTAAATTCCTGTCTTATATTTGCGTAATGTCTTGTTCTTGTTCAACAAAGTTGACAAGCATGAACATATAAACCGGGCTTAGACGTTTACATTTGGCTGTGAGAATATAAGACTATTGCGCAATATGAATTTTACTTTGGCCGCGTGGCTGAATCGAGTTACAGACAGACAGACAGACGGACAGACAGACATACAGACAGACCAAAATTTCTGGGTTTAAGTAGCCCAAGAAAGACTATAAAGGTTGCGAAGGGTAGATTGGAGCAACTTGACAAACGAACAGAGAACATCCTTTTTTCTACCCCACACGAATACAAGAGCGGACGTCCACTAGCGACATTACCACATGTCCACGGACAAGTTTTCCGTGTTTTTGGTTGTCCTTCCTTCTCGTGTAGCGACAACCCATGTGTCAGTGTTGGTGTCCCTCCTTCTCGCTATGTGTCGTCAGAGAGAAGAAAATCATGCACCCCTCTATCTCACGACAACAATGGTTGAACGCGAAGCTTTCTCGAGATGGATTCCTTCGTTGGCCCATCCCACACTGAGAGTAGGTGCCACTCTGGAGGTATGCGCAGCTTTTCTAGAATACCTATCAGCAACTCTCGGGTGTGCACTCCGTAGGCCTGACGTTTGGGTTTCGGGGTAGCTGCTGCGTAGGCGTACAGTGAGTACTTTTTCGGGCGGTTGTAGGATCAAGGTGTTAAACATCAAAATGCAACGTCAGGCCTAACGTCCTTAAGTTTAAAATGCGACGTTAGGTCTGACTTCATTTTCGGCACGCAGAGCAACGCCATTCTCATCGTACGTCGAACTGTGGGTAACGGCGGTCGACTTGCACCTCAGAACATAACATTAAGCCTATATACGTTACGCCGTCGCACTCGTGCGTCACCTCCTCTTTCTTTCGCCTAGACTGCAGCGTAGACTCCTGCGGCACCACCTTCTCCAACCTTTAGCTGGGCTAACGGAGCTGTTGCCAAGCTTCGCAGGGAAGCATTTTAATTTTTTTACTCTTCATCCTCTGTCACCATCGTCGTTAGAGAAAGACTTTCCTGCAGCGTGTTTTCGCGTAAGGACATCATCAGGGTTATTCTGAAAGCTTCGCTTTAAAAAAAAACGATGTTCTCGGCTCTCCGCTTTTAAGTTCCCCCTCCGCATCACTGACTGCGGAAGAACGCTCATCATTCCTGGCGGAAGTGGCACAGTCGACCCAGTCCCTTAAACTTCAGTTTCCACTGCCTAAGTATGTTAGGAGTAACGGTTGGGAGCATCTGACTTTGCTAAGGCCATTTTAACCCACATTTCTGCCGCATAGACAACCTGCAGGGACCATATCCTTCGGTTACCGTTGCATAAAACTTCGCTCTAAATTGTCAAACGCTGAGAGATGACGCTGCGGCTCGAGCCAGGGGCGCCAGAAAGTATGCAAATGAGGCCGTCCCGCATGCGGTGCGGGCACCGAGCCAATCGCTTCCGCCCCGATGCCTTCGGGACAGCTCCCGTTTCTTCGCGGTGGTAGATTAATTGCCCCGCGGGCGCCGTTCAGCCTCGGTGCCCCTTGGAAACTGCACCAGGCCCTCAGGAGTTCTCTCAATAACAAAGAAGTGCCAGCCGTGGTCTTTTGTGGAAAGTTTGGTGCGCGGCTGTCCTTAGTGGCTTTCTTGCCGAGGAGATATTGTTACTTCGTGGCGCGGTGTCACAACTTCCTGCGCGACACAATGCACATCACCGTTGCGCTTCTGATTTTGTTCGCTTCCGAGTCAGTGTTTTCGTATCGTGTTACAGTCCCTAAAAAGCGACGCGACAGTTTTAATGCTGTTCTTTGACGTCATTTGTGGGGCGCCTCTTCCGCGTGCTTCAGGTTGCATAGAGTATACCTATAGAAAATTAAAAAAAAAAGCATCAAGGGGATTGGGTGTCGTCCGAAACTTGTCGCCGAGAAAATGAAAGCAGATATTTTATTGTCTTTAAATTACAATTGAGAGTTTGATAAGGTTCATATAAGGTTGAGTTCAACTTATATCAGAGCGCTGTCAAAGGCGAAAGAAACATTCAAGGACAGCAATATTTCTGGCTATTTTATCTTGCGAGTTGATTTTTAGATTAAGACTAAGATAAACATTTCCCCTTAGTCCCGTCGCCGGGTATATGACGCTGATTTTAGTTTAGTGCATAATGTCGTGAAACACGCAATTTTCTTAGGGTTTTTTCCTTCTTCCTTCTGTTACTGTTACTAAGCGACGTGCAGATCTTCCCATTTAGGCCTGTATTCGTCCTGGTCGTTAGGTAACCTAAATGTCGAGCCCCGTCAAGCTATGGGTACCGATGGACGGCGTTAGGCCTTAAAATTATGCCCAACGTCGGGCTCTCACGCGATCCCCCCCCCCCTCCCCTCCGCCCACCTAGCCTGACGTTTACTGCGTCAGAAGTACGGAAGATTATATTCGACTTTTTACAGCCACACGACGCCTCACAGCCAATAGGGAAGTCAGGATGGCGCATACCCACGTTCGCCGATAATAGGGATTTCGATTACAGGTTCCTAGCTTCACTTTGTGGATACCAGAACATTTATTTTTAAGGTATTACTCTTTAACTACAACAGCTTGCCGACATTTTACTGTTTTTGTTTTACGCAAACTAACATTAACTCTTTCGGACCTGGCGGCGTCAATTGACGCCAATACATAAAACTTCCTATGGCGCATAAAGATCGAAACCAAAACTGCCACTTTTCTGGGTAATTGTTCTTCAAGGATGGTTATTGCGATAGACATCACCGTTGTGGCGTATTAACACGAGCTTGACGCTACAAAGAGGAAGAGGCTCCGGTGAAGACAAAACTACGACATCGAGGCTAAAAAAACGGAGGTCCTAGTTTTATTTCCAAGCTTGTTAATCTTAAATACGTGCAAAAGGAAGGTCATTTTTTGTTTGTTGGCTCATGTGTTGGTAAAGTTTAGGAAAACGTAAAAAAGATGTTCCTGCTCAACATACAAATTTTAATTGTCAGATGTCTAAATTAATTGCCTCATCATAAATCAGTTATTACTTGCACCCCCTGGTCTATTTCGTTTGTGGGCTTAGGAGCTGTAGAACTTTAGAAGACAGACAGAAAACATTGTTTTGCTTGAAATAAAAAAAGGCATGGCTGAAAGGGTTAACGCAGCGGAAAAACAAATCGTCTTATAGGTGCACCGTTACGATGCCTACACGCTATTAAGTGCAAAGCACCTTAGGGGCTCGCCTTATCGTCGTAGGTCGCTCACTGGACACAAGTAAAGTCCTGCGGCGTACCGTCGCAGCAGCGTCCCACAGAGGCTTCGAAAACCACGCGGTTTATATAGTCATTACCATTCGAAACACGTGAACCGCTAGCGCTTGTCATACATCTCCTCGTTGTTTAGCGCAAAGAAAAGTTCAGGTACATTTGAGGCAAATTAACCGGCAGCACCCGCATTCATCTAGTTAGGAACGCTCGTTGCATGGGTTGGTTTGGTTTTTACGATAGTAAGCTGAAAAATGTGACATTGCAAGAAAAAAAATGGCAGGTTCTGAACTGCGCAGTAAGGCCTTATTTTAAATCCTCAGGCTTTCAGCGGGCCGCAAAAGCATCTTGACAAGAGTTTTTGTTTACCTCTTTCATGCTAAAACAGCCACGATTGGCTGAGAGTCGTACCCCCTACCTACCCCAACTCCTTAGCCACTGACCTACGCACAAACCCAGTACATAAAATCAACGAAAACATTGATCGGACGCTATGGTCTCAACGCCTTCGCGCGCATATATACGATCAAGGGGGGTTATGACACACGCGTGCCTTCAGCCTAGGCTACGCGTCCAGGCCAACTTTTGTGTGATCGTTACAGACGCACACGAACAAAGGAGCTTCTTCCCCGACCGTTGCCCAACGACAGCCCGTATATTGCTATACGGGACGTCGTCGCTATGCGGCAAGAGAAGAAGTGAGCCTTATCGGGAATGCGTAGGAATCGATTGGAAGGCAATCCATCAAACGGCTCAGCGACAGCCAGGGGACGCGCTCTTCCTTCCCTTTCTGCGCGGGCCTATAGTGAACGCCATAGTGAAATGCGTGCACCGTTGTCGGAGCTGAGGCTCTGCCCGAGAAGAAAGTGCTACGAAGAAGCTTCTTCGAGCGGCCATAAATCTCCGGGCCGCGCAAGAATCGGGATGTGTGGAGGCCACACCAATTCCTTTGGGAATCAATCCGAAATGTATCTGTGTGTCTTCACGTTACGGATTATATGACGACTTTCTCTTGAAGGGAAAGGGAAGCAACTGGGATATATCTGAGCCAGCTGCAACCGACTGCTCGGGAACGTGCGTTATATGGGAGCGAATTAGGACTGCAACTGCACATGGCAACAAAAAAAAAATGTAGTACGGCCGGAACAAATTTACTGCGGAAGGGGGAATGAAGAATAACTTCCCGCAAAGTACCGAACGGATATTTAAAATCGAAGTTCCAATTGGCGCTTAAAAAGAAGAATGCGCGTCTGCGGGAATTTTGTGTCAGCTAGGAAGGAAAAAATCCCGGGCCATCTCCACTAACGTGAAACCTGGTGAGGGTCGAATCATGCTGTGTATAAGCGTATTCTTGGTGCCTTGGCGTTTTTGCCAACGGAGATGAAACTGTTGGGGGTAGAAGTACACAGCTTTGTTGTAAAAGTCTCGCGTCTTTGAACCACGAAGCTCTCTAGCGCGAGGCGTAAACAAGTTTGTCGGTGTTTAGTACCGTGGCTACATGAGACAACGATTACGACGACGACGACGACGACGACAGAAGACGCCAACAGCCCCAGCCCCTAAGGGGCTTGGCCTTTAAAAAAGTAGTTAAGTAGGTTGGTGAAAGTGGGGTATGTCAACCAGATTTCTTGATTAATCAGCGACAGCAGCAGAGCGCGAAGTCTGCGGCATGCCGGAGACCTTACGAAATGCGTTTTCCCTATTTTTTCATCAATTGCCTTGCCAGATTACAGTCTAGAATGCATCGAACAGGTTCTGGGTCTTTTCAGGCATTTTCTGAAGGTGTTTAAACGAAAAAAAAATGAGTTAGGAAATCTCGCTTCTCCCCCACTACCCTATACCCCTTATTTGGCGACATATAGCGGTGCTGTCCTACTCGTAAGTCAGCAGGGGGCTAAGTTTAGTGGATTGCCATCATGTATTACGCGTACAGTTTGTGCGTTAACAAACAAAAAGTTTGTACCAACCATAAATTGGGGAAAATCAAAATCTGAAGCCCTTGGTAACGCAAAAAACAAAAAAATGGCGAAGCTTGCATTAAGTCGCACAAGGCTTGAACCATAGCGAAGCTGGAGTATTTCTTTCTATGTAAGCACTGGAGGACCCATCTCCACACATTCCATTAGGTTTTAAATAGATTATTTACGTGTTCCGTTGTCGCTTTCAGTGTGGCAATAGTAGTCATGGTCATATACATCGATATCGTCGTCTTCCTCGTGGATGACTGGCGGGCCCGGATCGTTTTGTCCGCAGGCTTTCACATTTCGCCGTTACAACACATTGGAAACCAATATGACGTGACGCCATTACATTGGTAGGTTGCACAGCCGCTGATGGAGATTGTGTTTTCTCTTCTGCCGCCCGTCATCAAACAGACTGAAGCTCTAGACTTGCAGTAAATAGTCAAATAATAAATTGCTCTAACTAACTTGCGCAATGCAGCCACAAATATTAGGGATAATTTACATCCGCGACGCTTTATTCAACTTAAGATGTCACTTCTAGCACCCATCTTGGCTTCCTGCGCCAGATGGCAGTGCGAGAATTGCGAAATGCGCGTCCGCACGAAGGCGCACAAACGCAAGAATACTTAACCACACCAGTTAAAACACACGTTGCAGCGTAGTCGCGCGGAAGGTTCACAGAATCTTGTGCGTTGTACCGTAGAAATTACGCCAGGGCCTTAGCAACACATTTCGCAACGGCCGCAGTCTGCCACGGTCTGATGGCGTCCCTGAGGTTGAGACGGCCGTCGGGACGCAGACGTAATGTCGCATTCGCAGATAGCCTAAGGGCTCAGAAACAAGGTTATGCACACATAGGCCGTGTGAAAAGTCCTCGCGTTTATTGCAGGCCTGGAAAAAGAGGGTCAGATAACAAGCGAATTAAAGTCCTTTGTGAACGGGATTGTGAACAGTATGGAGTTTACAACAGCCTCATAACGCTTGCATACGCCATGCATCATCCGGAAGCTACAGTACGGATGGTCGCGTAAAGTGGTGAGCAATTTCTGTACGACCACAGGCACACAGAAAATCATGCGTCTAACGACGACGATGGTTGAACGCGAAGGTTGAACGCGAACTCCTTGTAATCCCCCCTAAACGAAGTAAACAGCAACACCCCGATATTAAAATACACATTAACGACAATCGCATTCCAGGGGTGTCATCACTAAAAATCATGGGCCTCCAAATTCAGAACAACAGGGTAAACACTAAATTACTCCAGACAATCGAGAGACATATAAACCAAACAATCGGTCTGATTCGCCGAATTTCAAACAGGCGCAATGGTGTAAAAGAAGATGAGAGGATCAAGCTGGTACAAGCCTTTGTCATCAGTAGAATAAACTATTCTTTACCATATCTAAACCCAAGCACTGCAGAACTGAACAAAGTGAATCAGTTAATCAGAAAATATATATAAATCCGCACTGCACCTGCCGCTGTGCACTTCCACAGCCAGACTCGAGGGACTAGGAGTTTGCAATAAAGCCGAAGAACTTATTGCAGCCCACTTGTTAAATCAATACGGCAGATTATCCTGCATAATTTAGGTATCAAACATCCTGCGGAACAAACTGGCGCACTCCCGATACCGCATGACACGCATGCAAACCTGATCATTAGGCCAATCCCAAGAAACATGCATCCCCTACACCACGTAGAGTAAAGGGAAAAAAGAGCTCGAGCTCTTCAGACAAAATTTGAAAGCAAGCCCAACGTCGTGTATGTTGATGCAGCTGAGTATAGACACCACGAGGCCTACGCGATCGCCGCAGTAAACGCCGGAGGGTCTTCTTTAGATACTGCAACTGTCAAGACCCTTAGTCCTGAGGCAGCGGAAGAGGCGGC
This sequence comes from Haemaphysalis longicornis, assembly GCF_048455015.1. Classification (NCBI taxonomy): domain Eukaryota; kingdom Metazoa; phylum Arthropoda; class Arachnida; order Ixodida; family Ixodidae; genus Haemaphysalis; species Haemaphysalis longicornis. Next base: position 20,532,973 of record NW_027526460.1, on the reverse strand, counting down.
AATAGCCATAGCACTTTCAGTGCAACCCACCCCAACCACAATAATCTCTGATTCTAAAACCGCAATCCAAATTTTGCTGCCGGCTTAATCACCCAAGCAGCACTCAAAATTCTGAACCGAGATCCCCCCTTGTCCCCCGTAGAACTGGTCTAGACACCAGTGCACTCTGGCTTCGACGGAAACGAGGCAGCTCACGAAATGGCCCGAGGCCTCACCATCCGGGCGGGTGCTAGCCTGTATCCAAACCACGGAGCCAGATCTGCAAGGGACAGACTAGTGTCTTACAATGAAATCACGCAACATTACCGCCTCTGCCGCCGGGTCTACCCTCCGGCCGAAAAAAAACCTAACTAACGAGCAAGCCCACATCTGGCGCCTCCTACAAACAAACGCCTTCCCAAACCCCACAAGGCTAACGCTCATGCACCCGTCAATATACCCGCACCTGATTGCCCCCTATGCGTGCCCCAGCCAATCTACCTCACATAATGTGGGCCTGCCCTCAAAATAGCTTTCCCCTAATCACATCCGAGGAGCAGTGGGAGGAGGCACTGCGTAGCCCGGACCCAGGCATGCAAACCACCCTGGTCACCCGAGCTACCGACGTCGCCGCTCGGCTCTTGCCTGCGGCCACGAGTATCCTCTGACCTAAGGAGATGCTCAATGAAATGCTCTCTCTCTCTCTCTCTCTCTCTCTCTCTCTCTCTCTCTCTCTCTCTCTCTCTCTCTCTCTCTCTCTCTCTCTCTCTCTCTCTCTCTCTCTCTCTCTCTCTCTCTCTCTCTCTCTCTCTCTCTCTCTCTCAGTTTTCAAAACCGCTTCGACCATGTCGAAATGGAGCAGTCGGATAGACACCGGCTTCATAACGCGAGGGACCATGGTTCAATTCCGTCCAGCACAAGCGTTTTTTTTTCTTTCACGTCACCCACGATCATCCATCATCATCGCCGGCGAAAGTTGGCTCTCCTGCAGTGCATTTTCGCGTTACAGACGCATCAGTGGGAACACTAAAGCTTCGGTGACGCGGCATCGCGTTTTATTAACGGCATGGGTAGGATGACACTGGCTATGTGAGGCGAAAGCTGTTCGGTCGGCATCGATGTCACCTGTCCCAGCGCGGTGCTCAGGTAATCACCATTTCCAACTGTTGGCCGACGATGCCCCGGGTCATGCCAAAAGGGCTTCTTTTGTGGGATCCGTCGACCCCCAAGGACAAGACTCAAGCGTCGAGGGGGAGAGGAACGACCATCGAGGTCTATGTTTAATGGAACATCAAAGGGAAGAGAAGACGAAGAAAGAATGCGTGCGCTCGGGAAGCGTGAGACATGACCATGCCACCCAAGGGAGATTGACCTAAGTTCACTACAGATAATGGCTGGCCGCACCCGGCCTATGGCGGTCGATGGCGATGCGGCTGTGACCCATTCAAAGAGATTCTACATCTTTTTTAGGGTCGAAGCCCCATAGGACCTCGCTCTGTCCGGGGCTTGGCGTCCGTGTACATAGTGTTGCGCATGCGTGAGGAGTATTAGATTATATTGGATTGGATTAAAGTGGATTATATTGGATTGGGTTTGGATTTGAATAGATTGGATTCGATTGGATTAAATTGAATTGTATTGGATTGGATTGCATTGGAATTATATATTTTGTACAAACGCGGTGTCACTCATTTACATGCGGGAGTGGGCAATGCCACGGGTGATTTACGGTAAGAACCATCCCCAGTGCTTTGCCCACTCGTCATGATTCACTTCGTGGAGATGCGTGAATATTTTTAGATGCGAAGGCATCTCGTTCACCCGCCTTTTCCCTGCATCCGGCGTCGTCGGCGTCCGCCCCTCCCCCATTCTCCTCGCCGCGCCAGCTGCGCTCTCCGCCGCTCACCCCCTCTCCTCTCCGATAGCGAACACTCTCGCGAGGGGCATTGGATTGGATTCGATTGGATTGGCTTGGATTGGCTTGGATTGGATTGGATTGGATTGGTTTGGTTTGGATTGGATTGGATTAAAGTGGATTGTGTTGGATTGTATTGCGTCATAGCCGCGGCATACGCACTGGCGCCGGCGCTTCCCCTCACCGTTATGCGCGCTATAAAACGCGGTGCCTGCGCCGCTCCGCTCCATCGTTCCAGCGCCGTTCCTCCGCTGTCCAACGCTGCAACGTGAACCCCCTATGCGTCGCATCTACACATGGGTTCCCGCGAGGGGAGGTGGGAGTTTTTTTTTTTTTTTTCAATAAACGTGCGTTCATTCATTCATTTATTCATTCATTCATAGAACACATGTGGGTAGAAGCCAGACGCACCGAGCTTGTATCTCCAGGGCCAGATGGTCTCCAGGAAATTTGCAATTTCGCCCGCGAGTCTGAGAAGATTCCCCGAGCACCTGAGGCTGGTTGCGTCACGATGCAGCGCAGAACGTGAATCTGCAATCTTTGCAGCCGTTGTTTTCGGCTGACCGTGGCTGCAACAGTGGTGCACGTAGACGGAATCCAGACGTCTATAGCCGACAAGGTAAAGTGGGTTAAGTGGTCTTGCAGACCACTTCTTTCTCAGAAGGCCACCCAGCCAACCTTCGTACGAGTGATTTGAAGAGTTGTAGCACAGAGACGACCACCGAGCGGCTGCAAAAAACCTATACAAATTATTAACATTTAACTTACCATTAATTTAAAAGCTTAACCTTACTTTGTACTCATTAACATTATTTTAAAGGGGCAGACAACCGATTTTTGTCGCGTATATGTTCTGTAGCTCAAATGAAAGCAAGTGTTTTATATAGCCCGGCAACCACAAGCAATTTCTAAACAAATTGGCGGAAATAATTTTAATTGGCAGAAAACTTTCAGAAATCGGAAGGGTGGCGGTTCGTAGTGTCGAAACTTGACACTACAATATGTGTCCCTGTCACGTGACCTACAAACCTGGCAGCTACTGCAACTGCTGAAACGTTTATTTACGCATTGAAAACCTTTTAACAAAAGTATTTAAACAAGGTTAAATTGTATATGTATTTCTAAACATTATTTTGAAAATTTTAAAGCCACGCCGCCCGCCGTCGCTGGGTTGCTCTCTGTGTGGCTAACTGAGCCTTCATGCCTATACTCGGTGACAACTTAAGAACGGCACCGGAAGTTGCCGCTGTGCCTTATCACCGTAGCCGGATGTTTCTCCGCGCGGCGAAAGTAGGGTGTTACTGGGAATATTTTGAACATGGCGTGAGCCGTTCCCATGATTTTTTGGACTTACTATGCTTATAAACGACTCCAGTGACGACAAACAAACTGCGTGAGACAAAGCAGACGATATCACGCATTCATAGCAAACCCCTTTCAAAACGCGCGCGCACTGACGCCACGGGTCCGTCGCTTTGGCGGAGTGATACACTACATGAGGTGGTGCCGTTCTTGAGTTGTAACTGAGTATAGAATCAACGGCAGCGTTCAGTAAACAGAACCAGTGAAGGAGCTTTGGTTATTCTGCCTGATTCAGGGGCGTTTGTTCTGGTACAATATTTTATTTCAGTTTCCAAATACGCCAACGGCAGCTTAAAAAAAACGTCGCGCCCGGGGAGAATCGAACTTCCCACCTCCACAACGTGAAGCCAGATTCTACCTATCGTCTATCCCAACAGATGGCGCATTCGTGCAAAATAGACCGTTGCATTAAAAAGACATATAAAGGAACAGGAAAGCCTGCGATTCAAACTTTTTTAGCTTGGGACAAGTTTTTAAATATCGTTTTTCATTTCGCATACAGACAAAAGTATGTTGCCGAGCTACTCTATGTCATGGTTGCCAGCATTGTTTTTGGCAGAGACACATACGCCTCGTAGATCTAAAATTTTCGATTTAAAAAGTTCTAGGGCGTTATCAGCAAAGCCGTTTCTCGTCAAGGTGCTTGAAGTGATGCCCTTTCATTTGGGATAGGGAATATATACTCGACAAAAATCGGTTGTCTGTCCCTTTAACCCTGAGGCAGATTTCCGGGAACATTTTCTGGGGCATTCTTTACACGTCTTCGCCCGACTCACTTAACAAAACGATGTTGTCTGTAAATCTCGAGCAGCCCAAATATTTACTTTACTCGCATTTGTGAATTCGCCCAATCAAGTTTGTTTACGCGTTCTCTTGACGGGTCGTAATTTCCTCGAGACGGGTTCTTCTCTTCCCGTGCAGTTCCTAATAGCGAGCTGCCAACTCATGAAGGATTATCCTGCTCGTGCACCTTCCTCTTGTATATGTCGTTAAAGAGCCCTACGCGGGTCTCCTCTCAATGATAAGTGGTTTGCGCTTGATCGTGTTTTCTTAGCGTTAATTGCTGCTGAACTGGCTTATTGAGGCTCTCCTTCAAGTGCGGGTATGACGCTCATAATCCAGACAGATTTTGAAGTTTAGTTATCAACGCTTTTCTTTACGTATCCTCCATTTTCTTGCTTGTTTCGACCTTTGCACGCCAGGGGCTTGCCCCGAAGTTTTCCGAATACAAACCACTGAGTACGTTGGTTGTACTGAAGGCCAAAGTTCGAAAACTTTGGGCTGTAAACGCCGCGAGAGGTTGTGATAATTTTGCGACGTAAACGTTCCGTAGCCGATGTTTTTGTATATATATATAAAATAGGCGCGATTCTTGAGGTATGTTAAGCGACTTTGACAGCAATATTTTACCCTGTTGGCCAAAAAGTCTCCAATCTGCGCATCCGCGGTGACATATTTACGTTCGCGTTTCGTTTATTTTGATCATGCAAGCAGCTTGATATTATTAATATTATTACAAATATTACTACTAACGCAATGCACAAATCGGAATACAGCAACAGCCATTACCAGCCTGGACTGCTTCGGCGCGAATCGGCGCTTCATGTCTCCACTACGCGACGCTTCAAAGTTATCCGCGCTATGGCGCACCCTAATCCGCGCTGCACCTAACTACATAGCAGGAGGCCGGAGTCTCTGCTTCACCGCAAGCTGCTGTCGGTGCGCGAAGGGACGAGCATGCGTGCAGCTTCGACGAGGAACGGATGGAAAGAGAGGCCGTAGCGACACGCAGCGCATAGCGACCGCCGGTGAGAGGCGCGCGCGAGCGTCTTTGGAGTTGCCGCCGCCGAGGGATGGCGCCCATAGACCGCGACGCTGGCGGTCTTGCGCCCCGCGTTTGGCTGGAGATGTCGAGTACAGTTCGATATTACACCAATATTGACGCTTCTGGAACTTTGACTGCGTCGATTTTGCGTCTGTTTGTCCGCGTTATGACTATTTATACCATCCTGCCTAAACAGCTCCTGTTCACGGTAATTTATGACGTTGAAGCGCAACATATTGTATTGAACGTTTGATTCTTTTTGTTTTGAAGAAATCCGGATGGGAGGATTGCCAGGAACAGCGCTGATCAGACGCGCTGTGTTTGTATTCGGTCTCCTCGTCTTGTCTTCCTCCGTTCGGTGCTCTGGTGTCTTCGAAGACCAGCCTGCCCAGCTTGTCATCTTGATTGATTAGAAGGAATAAATTTCGTGTTCGTCGCCAATTTAGTGCGGTGTATGTATGTATGTATGTATGTATGTATGTATGTATGTATGTATGTATGTATGTATGTATGTATGTATGTATGTATGTATGTATGTATGTATGTATGTATGTATGTATGTATGTACGTGTGTCGTGTGTGTGTGTGAGAGAGTGCGAGTGAGTGTGCGTGTGTGTCTGTCTGTGTGTGTGTGTCTGCGTGCGTGTGTCTGCGTGCCTGCGTGTGTGTGTCTGCGTGCGTGCGTGTGCGTGTCTCTGTGTGTGTGTGTGTGTGTCTGCGTGCGTGCGTGCGTGCGCGCTCGCGCGCGAGTGTGTGTGTCTGCATGTGTGTGTGTGTGTCTGTCTGTGTCTGTGTGTGCCTCTGTTTGTGTGTGTGTGTGTGTGTGGTGATTCGAATTCGAATTAAAAAAATAGCAAGATATGGATGCGACCGATAATTTGATTCGTTCGAAAATATGAGATCAGTCCAACGACATTTATGCGGACTTTCAGAATTGAAAGAATACAAGGACGCCGACAACATATAACAAAAACGTATACTTGAGTTTTCAGCACACAAAATGGCTCCCTTGCTCAAAATGGAAAGAATACAAGATCAGAATACATAAAACCTTGCATAAAAAGGTTGCATAAAAAAGTACATAAAAAGGTTGCATCTCGAGTTGTTAATAATCCAAACCACTTCATAAAAACTAAATTGCATTGAGGAAACTTTTCATCACGTATACGCCCGTAGCTTACGTCTCGTGTTAAAACGCTTGTAGACCCGCACCCGTGTTGGGAGCCGAAACATCGCGTATATTTTTCTATTATCTCTGGTAGGCTTCCTATTACTTTTAGAATCACCCTTCCCTGCTATACGCGTATCCGTCAAAATGTTGTCTTTAGACGTTCAACATCTTTGGTGCAAGAATTTTGTAATAACTGCTGCGACCGATGTTTTTGCTTTGTTTGTACAAAACGTCCGATTTGCTTTCTATAAAGAAACATTATATTTACTGCTTTTTAACTGAGGCTTGTAAATTGTCCACGAACCATATTTAGAATGGCCAGATTATAATTCAGTGGGCACTGCTTTCGCCTAGGCATTTCACACATGATTTTATCGAAATAAATATGCACCCCTCTATCTAACGACGACGATGGTTGAACGCGAAACTTTTCTTTGGTTGTCGTCTGAGTTTTGAAAACCGCTTCGAGAATGTCGAAATGGAGCTATCGTGTAGACGCCGGCTTCGTAACGCAAGAAACCCAGGCTCGAATTCCGGCCACCGCGAGCGGTTTTTTTTTCTTTCAGTTCACCAACGATCATTCATCATCATCGTCAGAGAAAGTTGGCTTTCGTGCAGGCCACTTTCGCGTTACAGACGCATCAACGAGAACACTAAAGCTCCGCTTTAAAACATTTCACGTGAACGAGTGTTATAACTAACTCCTGTTTGCTAAGCGCCGATCTGACAAGGGCAAGCCACGAGCTGTTGAGAAGGTTGAAAGGATTCCTCGTCCACATCAGTAGTCTGTTTTTTGTTTTGTTTTGTTTTTTTTGTTTTTTCGAGGCACTTCTGTAGGGAGGCAACGGCTTGTGTGTTTTTTTAATTCTTATACGTTGTCACTCATACACTACTGCGTAAATTACAATTCACCAGTAGAGACTAACTCGAACGCTCAAAAAAATTATGGGGATGCTTATAACTTTTTACGAATGTGAATTCAAAAGCCTATTTGGACCTTCTGTTGATCTGCTGTTGAACTTTCAGTTGAACTTGGCAGGCGCAGCCGTAGCTTCCTGGAAAGCACCTTGTGAAGCCCGTTGCACTTGCAGGCCATCACCAGGAGCCTCTTGTTCGCCCTCATCGGTGGTACCTTCACTTCTCAAAACGACCCGCATGGCACGGAGGGCAGCGGACTACCGTCCTTTGGCGCAGTTTTTTCCATTTCCCTGCACGCGCTGCGTCACGCTTTCTCAGAGCCCTCTTCGGACCCTCCTCCCGCACTGCTGTTTCTTTTTCCCGCCTCGCGCTCCCTCCGCTGACTACTTCAACTTTTTTTTCCAACACCGCCCATTTTCTGTACCGCACCACACGCGTGCTTGAAATATGCGTATCGAAGGCTTTCGGCTTAGAAGATCAAAACAAAGGCCCAGTACAAACTTGACAGCCCAACATTCTATTGCTGTTGACTCATCTTCATGCATAATAAAACTTCAGTCACCAATGCAGGTTGAAACATCGGCGTTTTATTTAGTGCACAGCCATTACACATTTAGTACACAGCGATTACAACACCCTATTGTCTGGGTAGCCTCGTCTTTACACACGGCACTGGGGTCGCGCAGACTGCGATAACTCCGATATGCGCCTCCCACGGCCTCTGACGGACTATCGGCTTATCTGATGCTGCTCGCGGCATTCCACCGCTGCGCTGTCACAAGGGCAACATGCCTTCCGGATTCTGATTCTGGACGTGCTCTGCCGTTGTTCCTATTGTTTGTTTCCAATATGTGTTTTCGCTCATCGCTCCAACGCTGGCACTAGTGTGCGTGCAAGTGTGTATGACAGCAGCAGGCGGAGCACTGGGTGATGTCAATCTCGACTGGATCGCAGTTCCCTTTCTCCGCCGCTCAAGTTTTTTGCTCCTGATTTGAGTTGCGCGACTGCGAACGCACGCGGACAGACATAGGGGGCAGCATATCATACCAAAGGAAACACGCTTTCTAAGGAATTCAGTGAACAACAGCCAGTTGAGCGATGTAACTATGCACGACTTCTCGATGCATTTTAGCATCCTAGTTGTTGCTTTTATTACCCTTCGAGAAAAAAAAATTCAGGGAAGTTTGCACTCACGCGCAAGACTTGAATGGTGAAGCTGTTGTAGGTGAGCGTTGCCGGATACATAGTTAAGTTTCAGTATCATTTTTTTGTTTCCATAGTGGCGGTGCTAGAAATCGTCGCCATATGCATCTTAGAGGTCATCGTATTCTTCATGGCGAGTGGTGGATGCAAAGTCATCCTGAGCATCGTAGACTTCCACCAGCCCTTCGTTTCGTCGTCGACTCGAGGCAGTGGTGGCGCGATCTCCTAGTCGTCCCGGGAAGGATTGGCACACTCATAGCCATGTCTCCAATGATCCATAGAATTCGGCGGCCGCGGTGACCTCTCCCAAGCAGTGTCTCTTTTCGAATGTAGCATTAGGGGGGGAAGGGGGGGTTGTTTTTGATAAAACCACTGCGCGAACAGGGGACTCGGCGTTCGCCGCGAGGCACGCGCTCACGAGCGCTCGGCATTTTCTTGGGTTTTTTTTTCCCTGCAGCGGTGAACTTACGGCTTGTACAACCGCTCCGCAGTTAAAGGTCCGTATATTCTCACGCGATTACGGCCCATGTGTTGCAATCCCGTCTTCCCACGGAGACAAAAAAAAATGAGGGTGGCTAAACCCGCACGCACCGTTGCGGACAGAAAAGCCGCGTCGAGTTTCGAAAGCACAGTGCACACTGTTGGACTTTACGGCCATGCGACCAGAGGCACTCGGCCCCTGTTGCGAAGCGAAGCTGCACCATAGCAACAGGGTTCTCCGCACGTCGACTACGGGGTTATTTTCGGAGGCAATGTACACATGCGCGCACGCGCACCAACAAACACCGCGGCGGCAGCAGGCCCGATCCTCTATCCCGTTCGACACGCTCCTCGCCTCCCTTTGGAGTGTGGTGGCGTCCCCTTCCCCTCTCTCTTTCTGGTTGCTGCTCTTTTCCGAAGAAATTCTCCTCCGCCAAAGCTCGCGCACACATGCCCGAGAGAGTAGGCGAGTAGAGAGGAGGGTGCATATACTTTGGGCTGCGAAGAAGACAAAAGAAAAAGTACTTTGCGGGAATCTCAAGTCGGAACTTGGAGACCGTGTGAAAACAACCGAAGTTTAAAGCGGCATCACTTTGGTTTAGTTTGTATTTTTTTTAGTAGTTTGGGACTGCAAGTGGCGGGAAGAATGACGGGGCAAACTAAACTAAACGTATTACTACACATCCTGTTTATATCCTATGTTTTTTCGCTAGTCCTTCGCGCTAGTTAGTGCAAGTTCTGGCGAGGAAGCTAACCTGACGCTGTCGAATTGCCGTGCGTTGCTTGGGAAACGGCACCCTGACAACGCTGCACGCGTCGAAACAGCACGGTGACCGAACGGCACGGCGGAAAAAAAAAAAAAGAAGGGACGGTGGCCAATCAACATGTCGAAAAAGGAGGAGCCATTCCATTCTATGAAGGTAGATGACCAGCAAAGCTGTATCACATCCCACAGGGTTAGAGAAAGGTACGAATATTTATTTTTGTCTTTTGGTAATGGTAGTGACGATGGCATGATGGTTGCTGTCATATGGAGTATTTTTTATTATTGGTTTGGTTGTAATCTTAGAAAGATTCTCGGCCAAACTAACCTGTCCACGACTGTCGCTGAGCAGTTGAGCAACTTGAAGTGGAAGTGGCAGCGGTTCTATCCCGACTGAGGGAACCTGTTCCTGTTTCGTTTTTAAACGCCCGCATCCAGATCTCTAGCCATGGCCAGTAGCGTCATCACGGCTAACTGATGCAAAGTGCGCGGTCATAAACTTCTCGGCATCACTGTTGGATGTGCCTGGAGATATATACACAGTAGATATTAAAATTCCCTGTTTCGTTTATACGGCACAGATATCCCCACAGTCGGTGTCATTGTCCTCTTGCGAATCAATGGTGTACGATATTTCGGGAAGGTTGAGTATATACATGAAGAGTCAGCAGTTGTTGGTTGATGTGAATAATTGTAGTGCTGCAGTCGTTAACTCTTGCAAAAGGACTAGATGAATGAATTTTTTTTTTTTTTTGGTTTGGGGACAACGATGGCACAACTTTAGAGAGATGTTTTCCAAAATTTTGGTCTCTAAATGACCTGTTGGTTGATGCGAATGATTGTACTATACTTCAAATTTTTGCAACATGAATCACTTTTTGTCTGGCTTACATTGATTGATTGTAGGGTTTAACGCGCCGACGCAACGCAGGCGATGAGGCGCGCCGTAGTGGAGGGCTCCGGATTAATTTTGACCACCTGGGGATCTTTAACGTGCGCCGAAATCTCGCACACACGGGCGTTTTGGCTTTTCGCCTCCATCAGAAAAGCGGCCGCCGCGGCCGGGAATCGAACCCGCGACCTCGTGCTCAGCAGCGCAACGCCTTAGCCACTGAGCCACCGCGGCGGGTTTTGTCTGGCTTACAGCAGACATCAATTATGCAGCCACCGAGTGTGGTACACATATCAATCGATTCTCTTGTCGCTTTTCAAACAGTGCCCCGTCGATCACATTGCTTTCTCTGCTCTCTCCGCCGCTCACCATAGTGTTTATCTTTTATTTATACACACCACAGTCGATACATAGCTGTGTAACGTTAAAACCACACCTTCTGATTAAGATGTAAAATTAAGCGAAAACAAAGTGCCTGTAACATTCTCTGACGATGTCCGAGCACGGAAACGTCTTGCATCTAAATAGAGAGTTATATCAGAACGGGGAACCAGTCCCGGTACGGTACCCGGTAGGCGACCGGCGCCACTGCGTGTGCGCCGAGGCGAAAAAACTGCTAGAGCGTATGAGCGGGAGTACCGGGTACCTTACTGGAACCGTTTCTCAGCTCTTCTATAATTCTATAGTGTCCTGCGCCGATATGTCCGGATCCCCTAGAATACAAATTAAATTTCCCGTGCACGTGCGGGTTTTTGTTCGCTGACACGAAAAATCCTGCCATAGATGCCATATACAGCTTCCCCTTAACAGAAGGGCAATACAGCACGGTAGTCTGCGCTGGAGTGGCTGCCTTTTCTTTCGTCGGATTCGTCCGGCTGATATATGGCTTTTTTGAGCCGCTCCTACTCGGGTCACCGAACAGCTCGCTCCACGACGCACGATCGCTCAGCGTGTGCCGCCGTGAAGCCCTACGCTCAGGGCTTCGAACTCCGGCCTTTCTCGCACACGCCAATATGGACAGAACCGAGTTGACGTGTGAGACGTTCCGGGGGCGCTGCCGCAAGACGTTCGTGGCCACGATAATGGCGTTTTTGTGGCGTAGCCGGTTTCTCTGCTCTTTATGGGCCGGCTAACAGTTCCGCTTGTTTTTTGGGACGCTGGCGCGGTGTTCAAGCAAGACCGCACCCCGGAGATGACAACGATACTGCAAGTTATTGCAAAATGCTAGGTAAAAACATCCCTGGCCATCTCCACTGACGTAAAACCTGGGGATGGACGAAGCACGCAGTTTATAAGAGTATTCTAGGCGCCCTGGCGTTTTTGCCAACGGAGATGAAACCGTTTGGGGGTAGAGGTATACAGCTTGGCTGTAAAAGTCTCTTGTCTTTGAAGCACGAAGCTCTCTAGCGCGAGGCGTAAACGAATGCATCGGTGTTTTTTTTTTAGTACTCACTACGTTCTAGCGCGAGGCGTAAACGAAATTTCCCGGTGTTTTAGTACCGTGACTACGTGAGACGACGATTACGACGACGACAGAAGACGTCAACAGCCCCAGCCCCTAAGGGGCCTCGCCCCTAAAAGATGGTACAGCGCTCCGTCTAACGACGACTATTGTTGAACGCGAAGCTTTCTCATGAGGGGTTCCTGGGTTGTCGTCTGAGCTTGAACTTTGACTCGCACGAAGTTTGGAATTTTTATCGTAGTGGCCTTGACTTTGACCCTTCGCCATTTGATTTCGCACGAAGAAAGCTTCGCGTTCAACCGTCGCCGTCGTTAGACGTAGGGGTGCATGATTTTTCTGTCTAATTTTTCCCGTCCATGCACGACTCTCCAAATACAATACGTGACTCTCCAAATACAATTCCGGCCGTGGCGGAATGGCGAAGTCGCACTGATGTCGACTTCGACCCAGCTGTTCGATTTCGACCACGTGTGGAGCGTTTTTTTTTTCTTCTTCTTTCGCTTCACCCATGATCATCATCATCGTCAGAGAAAGTTGGCTTTCCTGCAGTGCGTTTTCGACGTATCATACGCCATCAGTGATAGATTGAAAACTTCGCTTTAATAGACGATAGACAAGACGCCAAGAAACGGCAGCGGATTTGTGAAACGGGGAGGGGGGAGAAGGAACCGTTTATCATGCTTTTTGGTATTTTATGCCGATTGCGTATGGTAAACGCAACGGCCTGAGGTGCGATGCAAAGTTGGAACATGACTTGGAGTGTTAAATGGGTGCCGGAAGACCGAGAACGCGGTTCAAAAAGAGCAAAGCCCGACTAGAACCTCATCGCAGGCGTAGGGAATGCTTTGCACGTACAGGACTTATAGCAGTCCTCGTTAATCAAGGCGCCAGCAGTCGTACAAATGCAGGAACTGATACACCCCCGTTCAACCAGGCCGAAATTAAAACCATGAACAAAAAAAAAATGAACCAAAACGTGATAATCTGTGAATATTTTGGCTCGTGGAAGCAAGCTTCAGACGGCGGTGCTGCATGCTCACTATAGTTGCACGACTGCAGTTTGTATTTATAACTAACCCATGTCAATATTTTATATAGGAAAGAGGACGGGGCGAAATTTTCATGCTCATGTTAGTATATTTTCATGCTCGCGTTTACTAGTCAAGCCTCAATGTAGAGATGTGCGCGTCGCTCGATCATGTATAAATGAACAAGCGAGGCACTTTTTCTTCTGTTCAAGTGGAAGGAGCCATTAAAAAGTTAAATTGCGAAGAACTGGCACCATCGGCAAAGACATGACGTCACTGGCTTGACTGACCTCGGAGAAGGCCGTTCATCTTAATTGCCGTAATGGAACGAACTTAAATTATAATCTGAATGCTACACATCGACCAACTGAACCCACAGCGCAAATTCTGCACTAGGCTTGACTTACTATTCTTTTTATCTCTCTCGCTTTCTTTCCTGCCTTCCTGCTATTCAAATATCCCCTATTATGAACGAAGCTGCAGCTCTGTATCACAAGTTTATGTTCGTAATACCCGGCAGATTCCCCCGCAGCTCACGAGTACTTACCCACAATGACTTCAAGGCCCTACAGTGTCATGAAGACCCGCTACTCCTAAAGCAAAACTTCAATATATATGCGTTACTTTTGTTTGTAGTTGTATTGTTTAGTTAAGCCGCTATAAAACCTTAACCGTGCCCACTTTATGGCCTTTTTCTTTCTTTGCGCCATTCTTAATGCTCTGCAACGAACATGCGCTCCTGGTATCGCAGTGGCTAGGCATTCAGAAATAATAGGCACGGTGCAGGTCCAACAAACTCGGCCTATGGTAACGTATACTTAATCACTCCCCGTTCTTTCCACGGTACTTTCCTCGCTTCAGTTATCTCTTTCGAGTCTATTTCTCTCGCTTGGTCGCAGAGACATAAAACGTCGTGGGAGCCTCGAGCAGGTATCAAAGATGCGCATAAACCTGCGTCAGCGACACGTTGGAACTCGCCCGAGTTCGTCCGCCTCCGTGGCTTAGTTAAAGCTGAGTGCGTGAGCGCAGATAGTGGGGCAATTTAGCACGCTCCCAAACCCCGACGAGATAGCAAAAAAGTCAGAATAAATAAACGTCAAGCTTCTAGGCGCACGTAGGTGAGTGCACTGCTGAAAAGGGTTGAGGAGAGAGAGAAAGAGAGAGAGAGGGAGGCTTCGCCTCATTACCTTGGAGCACTGCGTCCTGACTGATACGGCCAGATGCTTCACCGAAGCAATGCAGCGCTCAACTCGTGCGCAAGCGAGCTTCGCGTTTCGGGATTAAACTCCTATGGGGCCGCTTTTTATCTTCACACTGCCACTTTTTTGTGTTGTTGTTATTATGTCAACTCCAGGGTAATTTATCGGTGGGCGCGGACAATCGCTTGAGTGAAGACTACCATGTTTGAATAACACGTCCTCCCATGCGTTCCTTCCTCGGCAGAATTCTGCACGTGGATTCTTATTTCCTCAATCCTATCTCCACGAGCTGCCTTTTGGCCCATAAAACTTTTTTTTTTCCGCGGCATGTTTGCAGCGACTGGTTTCTTTTTGCACTGTTGGCGCATTCACGTTTCACCGAACGCATGGACGTCAGAACGGTGTCTTGAGCATAAACGAAGCCTGAAAAAAAAAATAAAAAAAAAAGAGCACCATATTTTCTATATCCCCTCCGGGGAAAAACTGAGGTCGCACGAGCGCTTACTGAAGCGTCTGTCCTGGCGCGAAATGAGAAAAAGAAATTGCCGGGAGCGTAAACGCTCTCTCGCGTGATCATTCCGAATGCACGCACAGCACTGTCTCGGACCCGCTAAAGAAAGACAACACGAAATGAGTTCAAAGCCTTTCGATCCACATGGCGTGCGGCGCCGATGAAATGACTGCTATTTTTTTCTTTCTTTTCGCGTTCAAAGTTTGGCGGAAAGCGAAGATGACAGAACGAAAACGTTCTCTCCGGGGACCCGGGCTCTAAAAGCGAGCTCCTGCAGGCGGCAGTTCGCGCGTGCATGTTTCACGCACGACTGCGCCTTGCGTGACTTTCTCGTTAACTTGGATGGGCTCTCCTCTTGCTACACTGTGTGTGTGTTCCTGCGGCTGGAATAAGAACGGTGGGGAGAAGCTGGACGTGGCATCGCAGCTCCCGTAAGAGTTCAAGCCTGCGTGTCGCCCACTGTTGTTGGATGCTGAGATTAAGAAAAAAGAGAGAGAAAGATGTAATTGATGCGGCTGCTTGATTCATCTATGTATGTATGTATGTATGTATGTATGTATGTATGTATGTATGTGTGTGTGTGTGTGCGTGCGTGCGTGCGTGTGCGTGTGCGTGTGCGTGTGCGTGTGCGTGTGTGTGTGTGTGTGTGTGTGTGTGTGTGTGTGTGTGTGTGTGTGTGTGTGAGCGAGAGAGAGAGAGAGAGAGAGAGAGAGAGAGAGAGAGAGAGAGAGTGAGTGAGTGAGTGAGTGAGTGAGTGAGTGAGTGAGTGAGTGAGTGAGTGACCGCTGGTCATTAAGGGTAACAGAGTGGATCCCTAGAGAAGGCAAGCGTTGCAGGGGGCGGCAGAAAGTTAGATGGGCAGATGAGATTAAGAAGTTGCGGGGATAAATTGGTCACAGTTGGCACAGGATCGAGGTAATTGGAGAATAATGGGAGAGGCCTTTGCCCTGCAGTGGGCGTAGATAGGCTGCTGCTGATGATGATGATGATGTATGCATGTATGTATGTATGTATGTATGTATGTATGTATGTATGTATGTATGTATGTATGTATGTATGTATGTATGTATGGAACTGAACGTTCAGTAATCACTCCAATATAGCCATCTGGGCTAAACATTTCTTTTTATTCAAACATACGAAATATTTCTGGGCCATTTGTTAAAAAAAAACTACGGATGTGCACTTGCATCAGTGTCAGCATCCGCGCATATCAAGCATGGAAATGCTCCCATTCCCTACACCCACTCGCCATCAGCGGGAGAAGCGAGACATCTTGCATGATTCTCATAAACCTCGTAATTGAACAACATTGTCTCTCATACAAGAAAAGGTCGTTATTACTCTCCCATACCAACACACCTGTAATCCTTTCAGCCTTACCTAGACGCGCTCCTCGGTAGAATGGATACTCAGCCCCACACCGCTCCATTTAATTTATTTCTATTTTCTTTTTCGTGCTCCAAATATTCATTAGTGTCAGGCGTTGCACCCAAGGTAATGAAATTTGAAGTGCTTAGGGGGCTTCACAATTTTATTCACCAGCCAAATAGTCCATCCGCGGAAAACGTTCTTCAACTGCGAGCTGACGGCAAATGTGGGAATCAGCAGGGAAGCCCAACCAGGAACGAGACGGCGGAATCTGTAGCAGTGTACCTCCTTCCATTAAATACCCAGTCAAGGGGCGAAGGTGATCGGAAAGTTTCTTGCTGGAAGCGTCGGAAAGAACCGTTGATATAATAATAATGATGATAATGATGAAACTTTATTCCTGTTCCTTAAATACAGAAAAAGAAACCGCAGGAAAAAGCTGTCATAGACAGCTTGATGAGGCCGTAGCCCCCTTTTTGCTCAACAGCAGCATCGCGACAAAATAAAACACACAGTTATAAACGTAACTGGAAAAAGTAACAACAAAAATCTAACCATAAGACGCTTCTTTTTGTTGCAGGTAATACCCGTTATCTTCAACGGGTACACAAAGAACAGTTAACAAGAAAGCAAATGAGAGCCATAATTCAGCATATTCAGGCCTGTACCGGAGATTAGCGTAACGTACCGTAATTATTCCAACGCACGTCAACCTTTACTTCTACTTAATGCTTACCGGAGCTGCCGCGCTGTAACTTTGGCAACCAAACCGCGAAATAGAAAACAAATTTCGTGGCTAACTGCATCCCACACACACACACATTACACTGTGGTGGGGTGGGTGAATAAGCTTTATAGAGAATAATTTTTTATCGAGGGGTTCTAAAATATTTTTTTAAGGCTTGAGGGAAGCTGAGAGGGAGGAGAGGAGGTGGCGCTTTATTCATTAGAACACTTCCTGCGGCATACACGCTGATAAAGAGGACGCTTAACTGACTACGAGCTCGCCTCCGTACTTCCGCATGATTAGTTTTCATTCGTTCCGGGTTCGCGCATAGCGTTCGCTTCAGAGTTGTACTCGAATGACTGCTTGTTTAAGAAATCAAAGCTTCTTTCGTAAGAGAAGGATGGCTAAAACGCGAGTGCTTTCTCCCGTGCAGCCAGAGTCAAAGCCGAAATCCAAAGTCCAAACTGCTTCCACCGTGTCGGAATGGCGAAATGTGGTAGGCGTCGGCTTCGTAATGCGAGGAACGCAGGTTCGATACCGACCACGGAAAGGGTTTTTTTTTTTTTTCTTGGGGCGTCTATTGTGTAAGTTGGCTTCCTGAAGTGCGTCCTGGCGTAACGATGGACGGTACCAGTGATCCATTGAAAGCTTCGCTTTAAAAAGCGTGTACCCACTTAAATGCACGGACACGAAAGCTAGCTCTATCCAAAAGCAGAGTTCAGTATAGTTCGATAACGGCGCGCGGGAGAGTATTAGCTAGCAGTAATAGTGGGCTCTCCCTTAAGACGCCATTTCTTGTATTTGTAGGCTTAATTCTTGCAGCATTTCTTTCGTTACTGTAGCATCTTCATGCCACGCTAACGTTAATAGCGTTTAGGAAGTGTTTAATTAATCATCAGAGTTTGAAACTAACTTCGTTGTTCTTTTCAATAAAGGGGTTTGCCATTGGGTGCGATCCGCGTGCCTTATACCTATCGAGTACTGCTTTGTTCTCGGTACGAGCTGGTAGCAATCTTTGTCCCAAATTCCGCTACTTCTGGGAGGAATGTAAGCGAGTAACATGTAAGTAGCGGCCTTTATTTCGAATTAGATTTTGAAATAGGTACGTCATAGAACTTTTGGCTGAAGCAGTTCTACAAGAATAAACTGATTTAGTTGTGGGTTTAACGCGCCGACGTATCACAGGAGATGATGCGCGCCGTAGTGTAGGGCTCCGGATCAATTTTGACCACCTGGGAATCTTTAATGTGAGCCAAAATCTCGAACAAACGGGCGTTTTTGCTTTTCGCCTCCGCCAGGAAAGCGGCCGCCGCGCCCGGGAATCGAGCCCGCGTCCTTGTGCTCGGCAGCACAACGTCATAGTCACTGAGCAACTGCGGCGGGTGCAATAATAAACTACAGAAGTGATTTGTTCCTCGCCATAATTGGGGGCAACCTTTAATCGGAGGCGGCTTTTTTCTCCTGTTAGCCGAGCAAGTTTGTTGCAAGCAACATAAAAATAATCGCAGCTGTGTGCAACGTAATACTCGAAAACTCCAAGGTATCGTCCTACTCTCCTCTGGCAGCTGAGCGCCATATTAATGTCAGCGAAAAAAAATATATTTTTTCTTGGAATTTCAATTACAGTATGAAATTGGCGAGCAGCGGAGCGGAACACTATTCGCGGCCGTAAACCTTACACGCCGACGCTCCTATGTTAAATATTAAGTAGTTATAATCGGCTGCTTTGACTAGAACGACATTCAATTAAAGAGAACACCTCACTGATCTAGTTAACGTAACGAGAAGTATCATCGTCCACAGCTGCGCTGCGCG